>NW_028317941.1:342500-685000 GCF_062004578.1 Staurois parvus | reverse complement strand
GCAGCAGCATTCATCATGGCTTGTCAAAAACTGGCCCTCCTTTTCCTTTTGTATTAAACTGTATTGTAATTATAGTGTCCCCCCTTGATATTGTAAAGTGCTGTGTAAACTGTTGGCGCTATATAAATCCTGTAAAAAAAAAAAAAAATACTATGTATCCCATACTCATTCACATGAGGGGGGGTGGGATGTGGGGCCCCCCTTGTTAAAATTCACCCACCACAGTCCCCCACAGCCAGGGACATGGGGAAGAGGCCCTTATCCCCATCAACATGGGGACAAGGTGCTTTGGACGGGGGGAGGGAGCCACCCCCCCCCCCTCCCATCCTAAGGCACTCGCCCATGTTGACGGAATGTGACCTGGTATGGTTCAGCCTGATCTGCCAGTCTGCATGCTCGAATGAGGGCCTGGTATGGATTGGAGGGGGACCCCATGCTGTTTTTCCCCGATTTTTCTTTTTTTGTTCCCCTTTCCACCACCCCCTTTTTATTGCCAGCAATAGGTTTGTCTATATTCAGCGGTCAGCGAGGAATTCGGCTGACGCCTGATAACTCATCGATTGTTAAGGACGCTGGCAGCCACCTACTCCTTAACCATGTTGTTTACTGGTTGCTAAGGACGCTGGCAGCATCATGCTACCAACCACCCAATGCTTTGGGTGTTTCATGTTCTTCCCCTGCTGCAGAAGTTTTGAAGAAAGGAAAAAAACAAACGTGTTTTTAGACATCTAGTATTGTACCACGAGGGCTTTTCACAGACTTGTTAGGGAGGAGACCATTCTGTGGTGTGCCGTTTAAAAAATGAAAAGCACAACTTGATGTTTTTTGTGTGGCACAGGAAATTGCATAACAAGAGAGAAGATTGCTGGGTGCACAGCAGAATTATCCTAATATCTTGGTACTTCTAGATGCTTCAAGTATATGTAACCTCAGCATTTCATATTCCTGATATGTGCCTGCTGTACCATGTATTAAAATGTATCCTGTTCTCTTTGTATTGCTTCCTTTGTGTGAAATCCCTGGTGTTCCTGCCAGTCCCTCTGCTATCCTATTAAAAACTGATCAAATTAGGCATGCGAGTACAGTGTGGTCAGTTCTCTAGCTATGCTGGAAACTCAACCTGCTCTCCAATGTTTAGACTTGTACTGGCACCCCCATCCCCCGCACAGCCATTCACTGGGAAGGCCCGTGTGGTGCTGTTTCTCCTCTCCTAGCTCTCTGAGCTATGTATGTAGCTGAGAACAGGGGGTATTGCCTTTCATTTCTATTTTAAATTGAATGGGTTGTTTTACAAGCTGAGGGTTCACATATACTTTAAAAGTGTTTCATGATTTGGATCTCTATTGTGCTGGAAATAGTCAACTTATTGTAAAGACATGTAAAGTACAACACAATGCTTGGGCGCAGATGGGTTTGATCAGATTTTTGTCAAACAACAAAAGAGAAAAATTCCCAGCTCAGCTTGCCAACCAGCCTGCATACAAACCGAATTAACAGTATGCGTTAAAAACGGGTTTAGTTAGCACACATTTGCAAATACATGCAGAAGCTACAAAGTCTCACAGCACCCCGATATTCTGTACTTCCTAACTCAACAAATTTTGAGAGCCTCCATAGTAGAGGCACATGTATTTAATGGCTAGACCAAGGGCAGGTGGACCTGAGGGAGCCCACCCCTCAAAGGTACAGGAGTATACTGGACACCCAGCATGTAGCACAATGGCAGCCAAAGTGTCCAGTGTGCCCCCTCACCAACAATTCAACAGTACAAAAAATGGCCACTGCCCCAGTCTATAACTGGCCTTCAAAGCAAGGAGCACATGGGAGGGCAACGCATGTCAAACAGGATCCATCAACCAAAGATTAATCAAATGGATCAGTTTCTACTTCTATAAAATGATTTATGAGTACTTAAAGTAAAGCTATTGTGGAGGATATTAGGGGGGAAACGATTAACCACTTCCCGTCTGGCCGTTGTATATAAACAGCCGGAGGTTGGCAGTGCAGGGTCGGGTGGCTGTTTATAAACTGCCTCCCCGCACCCTGCTTGTGCACACAGCACCGCGGTCCGGTGCCCGCTGTGTCCTCCAGACACAGCAGAACACCGATTGTCGATGGGACCTCTGTGCGAGGTCCCGATCATGTGATCACTGATTGGCCAATCAGTGATCACATGCAGAGTAGTAAGCAAGATGTCACTTGTGACATCATTGCTTACTACATGTGAAATCTGTGAATGATCACAGAGGTCACATGGTACAAGGCTATTCACAACAGCCTTGTACCATGTGACAAGCTGTGACCAATCACAGCTCACAGTAGTTCTCAATGGCTGCAAGAATGCAGCTAGAAAGAAGGAGAAATTATTGCTTTTACAGCCTTATGGGTGTAAAAGCAATCTGTAAAAAAAAAAAATAAAATCTTCACCCCCCACAAGTAGTATGGTGACACTGTACTGCTAGGGTGACCGTATGTAAAAAAAAAAACATAAATAATAATATAAAAAAATAATAAAATGTAAAAAAAAAGTTTAAAAATTATAATTTTTGGTTATAAAATAATTTGGATTATTATTTTTTTTTTTTACTAAAAAGATAACGGAATAAATTTTGGCCAAGATTTATGATGAAATACTATTTATTTGCAAAATTTTACAAGAAAAACCCCTTTTTTTTTCAAAATTTTTGTACTTTTCATTTACATAGCAAAAAAAAAAAAAAAAATACCAGTGGTGAATTAATACCAAAACAAAGCTTTATCTGTCTCAAAAAAATGCTAAAAGTTTCATATGGGTACAGTGTTGCATGACCGCGCAATTGTCATTCAAAGTGTGATAGCACTGAAAGCTTAAAATTGGCCTGGACAGGAAGGGGGTAAAAGTGTCCGGACTGGAAGTTGGAACTCCTAAAGTGCTAGCTGATTGGCTTTCATGTTGAACCTCTGGATAGAGTGGGAAAGGGTTAGTTTTTATTGCATGTTCTACCTGTACCTGTGTGGGTTTCCTTCAGTACTCTGGTTTCCACCCAAACTCTAAAGACGACCTTTGTTTCTATGGGCTGGTAGGTTAATTGGCAGAGTATGTAAAGAGCTGTGTAAACTGTGGGCACTGCATAAATGACAGTAATAAATAAAATACCGTTTCTGAACCTATTGGGGAGAGTCTTCCTCCCTTATGTGTGGGCACCAACACATAAAGTGAGCAAAATCTCTTCAACAGAAGCACATGCAGTAAAATAAAAAAAATGAAAGCCTCTCAGTTTTTTTTGTTGTCTATGGCTCCGTTACAGACTAGACTTGTGCGATTTGGTTAGTTCAGATTTGGTTTTTCGACTAAATGAAATTTTTGGAGATTCATATGTATCCGAATAGACATCGTAACTAATCTGAACAAATCCGAAGAAAAGTTATAGCAATTTTTTTGGATTAATTCAGATCATTCATATTCATTGAGAAGAGACACAGTTGTTAAGAAGTGGGTGGCCGCTGCATCCTTAACCACTTGCCTATCGGGCACTTTTACCCCCTTCCTGCCCAGGCCAATTTTCAGCTTTCAACGCTGTCGCACTTTGAATGACAATTGTGCGGTCATGCAACACTGTACCCATATGAAATTTTTAGAATTTTTTTGAGACAGGGCTTTCTTTTGGTGGTATTTTAATCACCTCTGGGTTTTTAATTTTTTGCTTAACAAACATAAAACAACTGAACATTTTGAAAAAAAAATTTTTTCTTAGTTTCTGTTAAAAGTTTGTAAATAAGTGATTTTTCTCCTTCACTGATGTGTGCTAATGAGGCTGCAGTGATGGGCACTGATGAGGAGGCACTGGTAGGTGGCGGTTAAAGTGTTACTAAACCCACAACAGTAAAATCAGTCTGTATATGCAGTAAAGCATGCTTGTTATACTCACTGTGGAATATAAGGGGTTAATCATCTGCATTGTGTAAAATGGCTGTTTGATCCTTTCTTCTCTGTTCCTCCCCTTTTTCAAGTGACCACCACTTAACTCCAGCCTGAACTGTAGGCGTGCTCATGCTCAGTTTGGTGTATATTGCTAGAGAGGTTTTTTTTTTTCCTTGGGAGAGTGCATGTGATCAGCACAGGGCCAATCAGCACTGTCCAGACAGAGGTCAGGGGATTTCCATCCTCCCAGAACAGAAAGAAAACTCCTCCTACAAGCTTTAGCTAGTGCTGGGATGGACTGGACACTGATAGAAGTCACAAGACTGCTCTAACTGCTGAGAAAAGGTATTTAGCAGTTTATATTTACTAAAATAATTGCACTTTCACGTTCTGTGTACTATGGGAGACCAGATATAGTGGATGCAGGGTCCTGGGTTTAGTAACACTTTAACAACGGTGACTTATCTGCTGTCAGCAGAATGTAAAAAAAATAATTATAATAAAAAAACAGCATGGCGTTCCCCCAATCCATACCAGGCTCTTCAGGGACAAAAAAAAAGTAATGAAGTCCCTGCTAAAAACGATACCATACCTTTAGGTCACCAGGTGATCCTGCCCCCATGTCTACCTGTCATTGGGCAAGTGTCTCTCCACGGGACAAATAATTTGCTGAATGACAGGCAGAAATGGGGGTGGGGTTACCCCCAACCCCATTGTTTACCTGTTGGTTTTCATTGTGATTGACATTGGATCTCCTTTTGAGGGCCGTTTTATTTTTTTTGCTGTTTTTTAAAAAAGGACTTGTCAAAATTGTGTTTTTTGCTTTTTTTTTTTTTTTTTTTACATTTGCCACTTTTTTTCATGAATGAGTAGGGGCAGGATCTAGATCTAGATACATCTTTCCGTTTGGTCACCAAAGAACTTTCCAGGAGTGACACGAATTACAATGAAAGCCTAACAGACTCTTTTTCCTGAGTTGGGCATAAGTACACGGTCTGCCAATTTAATTTTCAGAATGCCCATAGCGTAGCACTATGGTGATGAGTCGCACAACCATTCGTACTCTACCATGTTCTGACATGTTCTAACGTGCGTTTGCACAGGCCGCAGACTAGTTGACTCTATGTAGTAGAAGAAATAACACGTGTGTGTGTTGTGTGAAAATAAGTGACTAAAATCTGGAGCAGAGGATTGACAAATTTTGTATGAAAATTGTCACAAGTGCAATTGAAAATAGTTCTTTTACAACTAGTTTCCGATGAATATTCCATGAAGTAATCAAGTGTTTTTGAATGGCATAGGCGGTTTAGGAAGGGGTGGGAAGATGCCCACGGTGACATAAGAGGTGAGCAGCCAAAACTGTAAAGGACCAGGTGCAAATGTGGACAGAGTGTGAACGGAAATCTTTTCAGAGGAAAAGACCTGAACTCTGGCCTGACAAGTGGATTCTCCACCACAACAAAGCTCCTGCACATGCTGCGTTAAGTGTTCCTGGTCCAGAAATCCATTCCAAAACTTGACCAGCCGGCTTATTCCCCTGACTTAGCACCCTGCAACTATTAGCTGTTTCCAAAATTTAAAAAATGTCCTAAGAAGACACAGAAGTGATGACATTCCAGACATCCAGCATGCCGCATTAAAAGAAAATGAACTCCAGAAATTGAACTCCAGGAATGTTTCAGGCAGTGGCACTTTGGGTTGCTTTACAAGGGGGCTACTAAGAAGGTGACAAGAGCTGTTAGTGTATATGTAAACAAACCATTCCAGAATTAAATTGTCACACCTCAAACATTCTGAGTCATGACCCTGGAACAGTTGTATACCAATGTAGTAAGGCAACTAGCATTTTCAGAGGGAGAACTCTGCAATGGCAACCTCCAAAATTTCTCCCATGAGAGATTTCGAATAAGTCTTCCTACAGTACATTGTATGGTCATTTTTCATGTCTGTGAATTATAAACTGTACTGTCAAAAAAACAACCAGTTGGACTTGTGTCAAAAGCTTAAAAAACCTCTGGTATGGGTCTGTGATGGAGGCTCAGTGCTGCAATACTTAAACTATATCTAAAAACAAAATGTGTTGGTTTAGCATTGTGAAGGGTTACAGCCCCTCTCATGTTACTATTGCTGTTTGTGTTCCCGCTGGGATCATTTACCCAATCTTTGTTCTGGAGACACAATGGGATGTAATATACATATGTCAGCCATAACTTTATGACCACCCACCTAATATTGAGTAGGTCCCCATTTCACTGCCAAAACAGCCCCTTCTGTCACCAAAACAGCCCTGGCCCATCAAGGCATGGATACCACTAGACTTCTGAAGGTATGATGTGGTATCTGGCACCAAGCTGTCAGTAGCAGATCCTTTAAGTTCTGTAAGTTGTGAGGTGGGGCCTCCATGGATTGTTTTTCTAATGCATCTCACAGATGCTCAATTAGTTTGAGATCTGGAGACTTTGGAACCCAAGTCAACACCTCCAACTTGTTGTGTTTTTCAAACTATTTTTGAACCATTTTTGCAGTATGGCAGTGAGCATTACCCTCCTGAAAGAGGCCACTGTCATCAGGGAATAGCATTTTCATGAAGGGGTGTAGTTTTTCAGCAACAATGTTTAGGTAGGTGTCAAGTATTCACAAAAATGGCAGGACCCAAGGCTTCCCAGCAAAATATTTTGTGAAGCACGTGCACCTGACCATCCACATGGTGTCAAAGAAAACTTGATTCATCAGGCTAGAACACCTTCTACCATTGCTCCATGGTCCAGTTCTGATGCTAATGTGCCCTTTGTAGGCGCTTTTGAGTGTGGACAGGGGTCAACATGGCCACCCTGACTGTTCTGTGGGTACACAGCCCCATACACAACAAACTGAAATGCCCATATTTTATGCTTTCAACCCATTAAATCCAGGGACATGTCTACATGCTGCCTAATACCGTATATATCCTGCCAACTTTCAAATGCCATTGTAACGGGACAATCAGTGTTCACTTAACCTGTGAGTGTAAAACCTCTCCAAAATGAAGAAAAGTTTGCTCTCATACAGTTTTACTAGAGCAGATGTCTCTATTTGATTTTTTTCCCCTTTTCATTCCAGTGACAGCTTTAAAACCTTGGATTTCCCATCACTTTCTGTTACAGTGGCAATGGTCACCAGGACGTATACTGTAAAAAGGGTGAATTATGCTGGGGCAGGCAGCAATAAAAAGGTGACAGGAGTTTCAACACATTCTTTCAAATAAAAAAAAAAAAGAAAACATTTGAGTTTAGACATACTTTGCTGACCACAATAGATTGATCACTTTCTTCAAACAGCTCACAATTATAGCCAGTGCTAATTTCACTACATGACACCAACTCTGTAGTGTGATTGCTAAGGGGGTGACTTAAAAAGCAGCAGTATGACAATATGCTGATTTTAATAACATATGCTATACATTTATTATTAAAGTGGAATAGAGCCTAACTGAATTTGAGCCTTGGGAAGAGGTTTCTCCACTTTACTGAAAAGCAGATGTGGTAGATGTACATTGAAGGCACAATTGTTTTACGTCAACTTAGATTTTCTGGAAAAAAAATACTGATTAGCTATCAGTCCTTACTCACCTTTCTTTTTCATTGTTGCACAAGAAAGTACCATACTCTGAACTGTATGCATGGGTTGCCAGTATGCACAAAAATGTCTCATTAAATTCCATTGCCCTAGGAAATTGCCGAGTAAGTTGCCAGCAGCAGTCCAGGAAAAGCAGGAAACTGGGTGACTCCTGCTGGGCGCGCTCCTGTGACCATCCAGATCGGGCACAACGCAGCTGGAATTGGTGTCCTGCCTGTAAAAAAGAAAAAATAATCAACACTGTTCAGTGTTGAAATGAAATGTAGTTGAAGGTTCTACTCCATACTTTGGGTTTTGAAAAGGTTAGGAAAGGTTAGCTCCTCTGTCAAATTTCTATCCTCCTAAACACTAGTAGCACACTTCTTGGTTTGTGAGTGTGCCTAGGCATTTTTGTGCCTACAGCCTCAGAGCTGTATATCTACATTGTGAATCTTAGTCACTGCTGCCTCTGACTGCTAGTCTCAGGAGATTGGGAGTGAGACTTTGTAATGTCATTACCGTGCTACCCAATAGTGTCCCTGCTAGAGGCTCTGACATGAGAAATCAAAGTCCTGCCTCTACCATGACAGTTGCCTCCATGCAGAGACACAGTACATAGCAATGTATTGTGTCAGTAATGGAGACATGCAGTAATGGTCACTAGGTCTTTGCCCTCTTCCTGCTTTTTATTGGGCATAGACTCCAGAGGTCAGCTCTTCTTTAATGTTTTCCCTCTGCAAAGTGCATTTTCCATCTATTCCAATACAGAATACTCTAGGGAGCCAGCTGCTTCTATTTATGTGTCTGTGTGACACTTTTTGTTTATGCGGCTGATGATTACTTATAAAAGACTGCTATCTTGGTTACTCTCTCTCAGCTCTCTGATTAAGCCCCATGGACAGGTCAGAGGGGTGCAGTCAGGAGGAGCTTAGGGTGAAGCAGCATCTCACCTCTGTATAGTGCTAGGTTCTGGTGTGCAGTACTTCCACCTTCTGTCCTCCAATCTGAAGTGGTCAGCCTTAGGCCCAACCCAAAGGCTGGAATATTTAGGCCTGATACTGGATATTGTGGCTCTGTGACTTTTCTTAAAACTCTGGCAAGTTTCTCAATTTGGCTTTGCATGAGGGTGATAGGAAGGAAAGTAGCCTCTTTCAATGCAGTTCCCTTTGCCCAGTTTCATTCCAAGCCCCTCCTGGGAAGGGAGGACACAGTTGTTTGATCCTCTGATGCAGTTACACACCAGAATGAGACTGTCTCTGGGTTGGTAAATCTCGTAAATGCTGAAATTTAAAAATTATTCCTCCCTTTGTCCTGGAGAATCCTGGCAATGGATGCCAACTTGGTGGGCTGGGGTAGAGTTCTGGACAATATCTTGGTCAGGACCTGTGCACCGCAGGACAGGGGAATGTGTTTTGCTCTGCTACATTGGTCAGTGCAGCTGGGTGGCCTCCCTGTTAGTGTTCCATTGGACAACACCACAACAGTGGCATACATACTGTATATCATCAGGGAGGTACTAGAAGTTAGGCTTTCCAGGATTTAATTCCTGATGTTGAAAATTGGCAGACAGATTTTCTGTCTGGCGTTCCACCATGACAAGGTGGTTTTACAGCTTCAGACATTCTTTTTACCTAAGGTGGTCTTTGTCCCATCCTAACAAGAACATTGTGTTACCTTATTTCTGTCCTAAGCCTCAGACCCTTAAGGACAAGGCTCTTCATACCTTGGATGTGGTTTGTGCAGTCAAGATTTACCTAAAGTTGACTGCTGAAATTTGTCAGTTTGTCCTTTGTGGAGGCCCAAGAAAGGGTTATACAACTTCCAAATCTGCCATTTCTTGATGGATATGTAGGCTTATGATCTAAAACGCAAGGTTCTACCATTTTCAGTGATGACTCAATCTACCAGGCGTGTTTGTGCTTCCCAGGCAATTTGACACCAGGCTTCAGATTCATAACAAGCAGCAACAAGCCGTGTTGCTTTGTAAGGATGCTTGATCAGCAAGTTTTTCAGGCTGCTGCATGAGGTTCTAAACTGCTCTGTTTTTGTTGTTAGGGGCCTGTTGGCTTGTTGCCATGTTGCCTTCTGCTCATATACAGTGCTTTAGGACAACCGTGTCGCAATCAATATGAAGATACCCTCCTGGAATGTACCCCTTTTCTTTTGTTGTTCATAGCTTGCTGAAAAACTGAAACTATGTCTGGGTGGGAGGAGGTATGCCTGTGAAGAGATTCCTTTTTTTTAGTCCAATCACCTGAAGATAGCAGCATGACCCTCTCGTAATGGATATGAAGGTACCCAGTGTCCTGTAATGTATCCCAGGAAAAGGATTTTACAGTCTATAAAAAAAAATCGAATTTTCTCTGGGTGTCGAAGGGCAGACTATGAGGAAAATCTACTCAATAGACACAGACAACAATAAAAAAAAATTAATAGAGTATCTAATTCTACCCCATTCTCTCCAAAACCAGAAGTTTGGATGGAATTCCACCCTAATGGGTATATAATATGGGAGAATACAACCTATATTACCTGTAACCATTCACGTTCAATAAGGTCTTGGAAACCAGCCAAGGTTCGACAGTCAGGGGACAGAATCAGTTGAGCAAGTGAAGTCACCATCAGGGTATTGTCAGTACCTTCCTCACCATGAACAAGTACACAGGTACCCACTCTGTAGAAAAATATGTAATTCTTAGAAGAAGAAGCAATGGCTAACCATATTGATCGGCTAAATTAAATATTAGATTCCCTTTCACAACTTTCTACAACTGTATAGATATATAAACTTTTGTTTTAAAAAATTTACTATATCTGAAAACAACGACCTTTGTCGCTATTTGATGCCCTCTGTTGCTGTTTCCCTAATTATCATAATTTATTTAAAATAGTTACTATTTGACATTCAAAGATATTTTAAAAGGTAAACTATTGAATCATTGTAGGAAGGAAAACATCCAATCTGTTGGCCTTAGCAGCCCAAATGCAATCCATGACATAATGTATTTTATGGTGTCCACAGATTTTGTGATGTAGGGGATATACTGTTCAGTAGATATGCTTTGCATATAGAACTCTATGATAATGTCTTCTACTGCATTTGTGTATTTTTCATCTTAGGGAGTATCTCTGCTTACCAAATCAAACCAATATGACAGTGTATTTTTTTATAAATAATAATAGCAACGATTGGATTTTTGTACTGTAAATATTCAGATGCATAGCATGATTTTTAGAAAACTATGACTGCCAGTTTACAGGGTCTTAGCTAGAAACTGCACACTTTTAGGTTCTTAAGGTTTACAAATGGGTATACTATAAAAAAAAAAACAAGAAACACTCATATATAGTAAACACCCAGTCCATACAGCAAAACTATAAAAGAAACAATTTAAAGCATGGATTGTGGTCTTTTGCTGTGATGACTGTACAAGCAAAATGTCATTGTATATATACTTTTTCAAGCATAGTAGTGAAAAGTTTTGATCATTTATTGCTCATTTCTGTTCCTGAATTTTACTTCTTTCATTCATAGCTATTCCATGTTCATCCCTTATCTATCTTTTTAAACTTCTATGCACCAACCACCTCACCTCTCTATACCTTCAGCAGCCAGACCTGCAGTGCTCAGAGCCTCTCTGACATGGGTCATCCAGCGTGAAGTCAGTAACCTAGAGAGCCAGCGGTTTATCCCCAGACAAGATTCATTACAAGCAGCAACAAGTCGTGTCAGGCTAGTCTGCAGAACACGTCCCCTGAAGGTGCAAAAATGTATTAGTTTCAGATGCAGGGTCCTCAGTAAAAGAACAATTATTTTTGTTAGGGAGGTCAATGGTCAAAAAGATCAGGCTGTTTAGGCTACCTTGAGGGGAAAATACAAACGCTTCCATTTATTGGAAGTGCTTATTACTGTCCAAGGAGATTCTCTAGAGCTCCAGGCACCTGGCCAGTCCTTCCCTCCTCCTTAGTGGGGTGCATATAGGTCATAATAGTCCATAAGGGTATTTACACTAGAAACAATGTTGGGTTCTGATACTGCGGTCAGTAGGCAGGTGTCTACTTGCCTGTCTTTGTGGGTAGGTATCTGGACACCCTTGAACTCACCTTTCCAATGGGTGGTAGAGCATCTTCCAGTTAGGGTACCTATCCTTGTTCTCAGTTCCACCTCCCATGCTTCTTGCTTGTCTGGCATCGTGCTCACTGCGAATGTCAATGATAAACCCACATAATTGCCCTTCTAGTGTAACATTCAGCAGCATCTCATCTTCTTCACACCTACGGTGTGTTGGACCAACCAGTGGCTGAGCAGAGCGTAACATAACCTAAAACATAAGGAAAAAATAAAGAAGATACAAAAAGAACAGTAGAGATGTTATGCTCATATACGGTAGTACGATGTACTTGACCTCATCTTCAAAATGCAATTGATTTTATGCACCAGTTCGCTAAAAGGATGTCATGTAACTGGACAGAGTGCAGAAAAAAATATATTGCTCAACATGATGTCGAGATACTGTAACTAGCATGTTCAGGAATGTCAGCAATGGCCATCTCTATATTACTCTCAGCAAAAGTTTTCCATTATACACTAAATTTGGAGGCAACCCACCTTGATATACAAATCCTTCTGGTTCAATTCCACTGTTTTTAGCCAGAATAAAGTGCATATCATAAAATATAACAGTAGTCTTAACTTCAGGCCAAGGGCGGACTGACCATTTGGAAACTGGGGCACTGCCCGAGGGCCCAGGGCCAGTAGGGGGCCCCATGAGATGCCCCTGGTACCTTTTTCATAGGCTTTTTTGAGTTTGGGCAAGGACACGGGCCCCATGATCTCCTATTGCCCGGGGGCCCCATGAGTTGTCAGTTCGCCCCTGCTTCAGGCAGATATGTGTCACAAAATAATGCAGCACTGTATTAATTAATACATCATTAGCTTATATGTATATTTGCAAATGCGAGCAGTGCAAATGCCTGAATATGACATGAGATCAGCCTCTTTCAGCCCCCCCCCCCCCCCCCCCCCCCCCCCCCGGAGCTCAAACTGTGGACAGGAGAAAAGGCACAATGAGCCGACCCATTGTGCTTAAGGGCTTATATACAATGCATCTGCTAAACTGACATTTAGGAGCTGTTCAGCTGCTTTTTCAGCAGCCCCTGAACTCTCCCTAATGTTTTCCTATGTGTCCATGTACACATCTTCGTTTACAGGCAGTTGAGTTTACAGTCGTTTTTTTGAATGCACCAAACTTGCATTCAGGAGTAGATTTTACCGGCGTTTCAAACGCCAAACACTTGTAAACGTGGTTAACCGCGTTTATAAGCGTTTGCTTTTAGAAGTGTTTTTAACAGTTCCATATCCAGATGCTGTCCAGAGCCTTTTTTCATCATCAGAAATGCATGCAAAGCGTTTTCCATGTACTCAAATGGACCTAGCACACCAGCGCAGTCAGTTCCAGGTTTTGCGTAAAGGAAAAAATGGTAGAACGTGCTGCAATATGCCCATGATGGGATCCATAGTGAATACAACCAGAAATGACAGGTAATCTCAACACATACTGCTCTCTCTGCTTCTGCTATTTCTATTCCTCTCAAAATGTCTGAAATAGTTAATTATTTACTATTTTTCAGTGCATTCAGGGCATTTGGGAGGGTCTCCTGAGGTTATCTGTTAAAAATACTTCTAAACGCAAACGCTTCTAAATGCTTCTAAACACGGTATGCAAATGCGCCTAAACGGATGTTTTTTAACCTACGTTTTCCAACAGTCAGTTTCCATCGTTCAGAAGAGTTTTCCAAATGCCCCGTGTACATGAGCCCTTAGTGCAAGTGGCATGCTTTTAGGAGGAGAGAGCAGAGTGACATAGAGATGAGTTCAGTCTGCTGCTTCTCCTTTTACCGTACGTTAACAGGCTATGGGAGGGACTCCACCAGAGTAGAGAAAATCAGGTCTCCTGTCCTGTCAGCTGGGTCTGTGCTGTGTGGTAGCCTACATATTTCTCTTGACATAGATTTCCTTTAAAGCTCATTTCCAGGAAAAATCTAAATCTTTCCTTGCATGGGGCTGGCCCTCCCCTGCAAGAGTTAAATGCTCATTTAGTTCTAGGGGACAGGAAAATCAGGTTTATTTACATGATGCTCCACTCCCCTGGCAGATGGCGCTCGCCTATGCTCCAGCAGTGGACTTTTACTTGGCATCCTCATGTTTATTGCCAGGCTGCAGACCCTGCATTGGTCTTGATGATGTCAAAGGGCATTTGGCTGCTGTAGCATAGGGAGGGGGGGAAGAGGCTGCTGCACTGCAAGGAAGGATTCAGCCTGAAGGGCGAAAATACAACTAAAGGCAAAACTTTTTTCTAGCCTTGGATGGATCTGAAAGGGATTATAACACTTGATATGTATTGCTGTCTGTGTCCCGGGAGGGAGATTCACTCTCTCTATTTGTCCTGTTTACCATTAACCCTAAAAGTGAAAGTAAAATCTAAAATTTTGGATTGTTCCCAGAAAAGTAATATTGGGGAACTACTCCAATGAGGTCACTAGTTCTGGTGACATGAAGGGCCTCAAGGGGATTCCCCTAATTTTTAGGGATTTCCTCTCAGTTTCTGTTTTGGCTATGGCACAGGAAGTGAAGTTAAATCTCTCCAATGGGACATACTGTAGATGGAAAAAAAACTGAAAGGGGTTATAATCCTCTCTTACTCTATCCAAAATGAAGAAAAAAAAGGTTTTGCCTATAGTTCTACTTTAACCGCTATATAAGGAAATGACGGAAAGGCAGCGGTTCTCTCGTTCTGGGAGGACGTCATATGACGTCCTCCCACTCTAACAGCGCAGCGCGTGGTGGTGCGCTGTGTCCCTGGGACACAGTGGATCACCGATCAACGGAAACAGCCGATGACGTCGCCTCTGTCATGTGATCAGCTGTGTCCAATCACAGCTGATCGCATGTAAATAAGGAAATGCCGGTTATTGGCATTCCTCTCCTCATGAGCTGTCACGCTGACAGCTCCTGAGGAGAGGAGAGCCGGTAATCGGCATTCCTCAGAGGGGACATGTACACTGATCATCGGCCCCATCAGTGCCATCTGTCAGTGCCCATCAATGCCACATATCAGTGCTTACCAGTGCACATCAATGCCACATATCAGTGCCCATCTGAGCTGCCTTTCAGTGCCAATCAGTGCAACCTATCAGTGGGATAGAGGGGACATGTACACTGATCATCAGGGCAGCCCCATCAGTGCCACCTGTCAGTGCCCATCAATGCCACTTGTCAGTGCCCATCAGTTCCACATATCAGTGCCTACCAGTGCACATTAATGCCACATATCAGTGCCCATCTGAGCTGCCTTTCAGTGTTACCTATCAGTGCCAGTCAGTGCTGCCAATCAGTGCCCATTAGTGCCAGTCAGTGCCACCTATCATTGATTGTCAGTGCTGCCTATCAGTGCCATATATGAGTGCTGCCTTTCAGTGCCCATCAGTGATGCCTGTCAATGCCTATCAGTGCCACCTACCAGTGCCTTCTCATCAGTGCCCATCACTGCAGCCTCATTAGTGCAAATCAGTGAAGGAGAAAAATCACTTTTTTTCAAAATGTTCAGTGGTTTTTGGTTTGTTTAGCAAAAAATAAAAAACCCAGAGGTGAATAAATATCACCAAAGGATGATTATAAAAACTTCATATTAATACAATGTTGCATGACCGAGCAATTGTTATTCAAAGTGCAACAGCGCTGAAAGCTGAAAATTGGCCTGCAGGAAGGGGATAAAAGTGCCCGGTAAATGTTGGAGTTAACCGTTAAGGACTCAAACATAGGTGCAGGTTCAGTGTTAGGGGTTGCACTAGTGTTAAGAACACTTAACAATGTTTTGACAGATAAGAGAGCAGCAGTTACACATATTTTCAGTTCATAAAGCTCAGCACCAAGAAATACCAGCACAGTTGGAAGAAATACTTAATTTCATGATACAAACTAGATCTAAATCTAGTACTACATAACACAGAGCATTATGATGAGCATCTGCTTGATGGAATTTTATTATTTTTCAAATCATCAAGTATTCCAGTCATGTAATACACAATAAAAGAGAAAACATATACGAAAAAAAAAAGAATTTCTGCAGTTCAGATATAGTTGAGAATAATGCCTAACGTACCGCTTTATTTCTCCGGTGGTGGTAACTAAGTATGGGAAACCTGTGTCCCTGCCTGAAAGCTGCAGCCTTCCTCAGAGAATCATCTGAACAGGATACAGGCACAATAACCTTTTCTGGGTAACTAGGACAAAGTTTAAAACCTGCATTCACATGACTCAATCTCCAAGAATCTGTCTGGGAAGAAATACAAAAAACATATTGTAAATGGCATACGTTTACTACTTCAGCATGCAGGGAAAAATGTAGACTACAGTTTGTCACCTCAGCTTTTAGCTTGTCGTAAAATTTTTCCATTGTGTCCATTGGCCATCCTTTACCCAACTTGCATCCAGCAGGTCTAAAGAAAAATGGGTAGGTGAGGGTAACAGATTCCAAGGAGGAGAGAGCCTGTGGATGAATGTAAATGAAGGTATAGTCATTAAATGTTGGCTGGAGATAACCTGTAAAGGAAGCTGGTCATGAACATAAAGGATACCATTGCTGGTTTCTCTTTACAAAGAGCCAAGTTCCCTGGCTGATATTGTGGCTCTCTAGCTTCAATACTTTGAATCGCTAACCAGTGACAAGTTTAACTTTGTCCAGGGCTAATTTCTAATGAATTTATTTTTTGCTAGAAAATATCTTAGAACTGCCAAACAGTTATATATTTTTTGTAAGCATAGATCTTGTAAAATAAAATGGCGGCAGTTGCAATTTTTTTTTTGAACAATATTTGCACAGCTGAAAACATATTTCCAGGAAAATTTGCTAAAATACACTAAAATGAGAGGCATTTCACTATTGTAAAAGTGATCGGGCGGATGTAGAGCAGCACGGATCACTTTTACTGAACAGACAATCACCTGCTGAAAAAGATGACACCAAGCCCATGGTAGCAGCCAGTCAAGGACATTTTAAAATGTTAACGTAACAACCAGATGATTAGTATTTGCAGAAGGTGATCGTAGTCGTATTAGTGCACTTGGAACAAACACAACTGAGTACTGTCTCTATTGTTCAAATTCTCAGGATAAGCTTTCGGGGTGATCCTCCTTATTTAAAGGTCCAAGCAGCATTAATACTCAGTGATTGTCTTAACTTTCTGCTAACACTTTGAGGTTGATTTACTAAAACTGGAGGGTGCAAAAGCTGGTGCAGTACTGCTTGGAACGTAGAACATGGGTACACCCCAGAAAGCTTATCCTGAAATTCTGAATGTTTCTACACCACAAATATCTGTTACATTGCAATAACAGACAAAGAACTTGCAATCATTTGCATTAAAATTATATTTAAAAATATATCTAACACTAGGTCCTCTTTAACCACTTCCCGTCCGGCCCATGTATATAAACGGCCAGAAGGGAGCAGTGCAGGGGCGGGTGGCCGTTTATAAATGTCCTCCCCACTTCCCTGCTTGTGCACGCTCCCTGGGAGCATGCAGCATCGCAATCCAGTGCCTGCTGTCACCGGAGGATACAGTGAAACACCGATCATTATACAGGACCTCTGTGTGAGGTCCCGATCGTGTGATTACTGATTGGCCAATCAGTGATCACATGAACAGAAGTAAGCAAGATGTCACTCCTGACATCATTGCTTACTACTTGTGAAATCTGTGAATGATCACAGAGGTCATATGGTACAGAGCTATTCACAACAGCCTTGTACCATGTGACAAGCTGTGACCAATCACAGCTCTCACAGTATTTCTCAATGGCTGCAAGAATGCAGCCAGAGAGAAGGAGAAATGATTGCTTTTACAGCCTTTATGAGTGTCAAAGCAATCAGTGTTAAAAAAAAAAAAAATCTTCATCACCCCCCACGAGTAGTACAGTGTCACTATGGGACACTGTACTGCTAGGGTGACAGTATGTTAAAAAAAAAAACCATAAATAATAATATGAAAAAATAAAAATGTAAAAAAAATCTTAATTTTTGGGTATAAACTAATTTGGGTTATTTTTTTTTTACAGAAAAGATAACTGAATACATTTTGGCCAAGATTTATGAAGAAAGATTATTTGCTAAATTTTATAAGAAAAACACTTTTTTTCAAACTTTTTAGACTTTTTAATTTACATAGCAAAAAAATAAAAATCCCAGTGGTGAATAAATACCACCAAAATAAAGCTTTATCTGTCTCAAAAAAATGCTAAACAATTCATATGGGTACAGTGTTGCATGACCGCACAATTATCATTCAAAGTGTGATAGCACTGAAAGCTGAAAATTGCCCTGGACAGGAAGGGAGTAAAAGTGTCCGGACTTGAAGTGGTTAAAGTAAAAGTAAAGGCAAAACATTTTTCTGGCTTTGGATAGACCTGTCAGGGATTTTTTGCTGTCAGTGTTCCTGTTAAGGCGAAATTAAAGGCACTCTCTTTATTTGTCCTGGTGACCATTATCACTCAAAGTAAATGTAAAAGAAAATCCCAAAATTTTGAGAACAGGAATAGAATTTAAAATTTCCAAAAGAGACATTTGTTCTGGTGACTACTAAGATCCTCCCAATTCTTGTTTTGGCTATTGGACAGGAAGTGAAAGAAAATTATTTATTCTACTTTAAAGGGCAACCACTTTTGTGGGGAAAAAAATAGCAAATAAAAAAAACAACATTTTTAATGGCAAGACAAGCCATATTGTAATTGAATGTTATTAAAAATTACCTTTCCTTTTCAATCTGCAATGCTGTAATTTTCTGAAAATGCAATGCAATATGGCTACCTGGAGGTGTTCTGTACCCAGACTGTGTACAGAACACCCCCCAGAAACATTATTTTCTGCTTGTGTGTTTGGCTAGCTGATTTTCTCAGAAGTCTGAACTAAGGTAAAAGTCAGATTTCAGGCATCCCCTGCAACAAAAATGTCATTTTTGGTGAGATGTTCCCAAACGGCAATCTCGTCTAAAGGGATACAGTCACTGCAATTTTCCTCATTAGAGCCCTGCAGGTGCAGCAGCTGATTGATAATTACAAAACCGCTCCCATACAGATTCACTCTGCACATGGACACAGACTAAACAAACAGCTATTTCTATAGAATAACAAAAGGAAGGAATCTGCAACAAGTGTGTTAAAATCCCTGCAATGTACATAGAGTTACTCTTTAAAGTGTTACTAAAATGACAACAGTAAAATCAGTCTGTATATGCAGTATGCATGCTAGATATACTCACTGTGGAACCTAAGGGGTTAACCCTCTGCATTGTGTAAAAACTATGATTCATCCTGACTTTTCTGATCCTCCCCTTCTTCCAGTGTCCCCCTCTTATCTGCTGGTAAGACATATCAGTGTGGAGACACACTGCACATGCTCTGTTTGGTGTGTATTGCTAGAAAGGTTTTTTTTTCTTGTGCATGTGATCAGCACAGGGCCAATCAGCACTGTCCAGGTGGAGGTCAGGGGTTCTGCATCCTCTTAGAGCAAAATGAAAACCCCTCCTACAAGCTTTAACCCATGATCTGCTGAACACTGATAGAAGTCACAAGACTGCTCTAACTGCTGATGAGAAAAGGTATTTAGCGGTTTATATTTACTAAAATAATTGCATTTCCATGTTGTGTGTACTGTGGGAGAACAGATAGAGTGAATGCAGGATCCTAGGTTTAGTAACAATTTAAATAACACTACTATATTTCGGAGATGGTTTATTAAATGAGTACACCGTATCCACTGCTAGAATTGTTATATGAAAACAATATAATGTAATTAATATAATGATACATTGTTGTATAATGTATTTATTGTTCTGTATTTTAAATGCCACAATGTTACTGACCTGCACAGAGCGGGCAACATTCAGTGTCTCCTCCATGCCAGGTATCTCCAGCTGGATGACCCTCAAGTCTTTACACCTAAGTGTGACAATTCCTGAACTGGTGCTGCTTTCCCCTTTTTGGCCATTCTCCTTGTTCTTCAACACTGCTATGTTGTGCACACTACAAAATGTAATAGTAATAGCATCCAAAATACAGAATTGAAGAAAACAGTAGAGGGGAACACAGGTTTGTTTACTAATGTAACGCAACTGACATGAATTAAATAAATGCACTTTATGCATCGATATAGCACCTATACTGTATATTCGACAACGTCTTCTTCAAGAACATGTTGCACATCTATGCTTGCTGCTATGGAGTGAACAATGCCGCTACCACATGCACACAGATTAGAGACATTGGAACTGAACTCTAATAACTTGCCACATGTGGAATCTGATACTGCAGATGCTTAAAACTGGACTTTAGAAGTTCCACTTTTTCCCCTTCCTCCTCTACCACTTTTGGACACATTCTTAGATTGTAAGCTCCAAGGAGCAGGGCCCTCCTAACCCTCTTGTATTGAACTGTATTGTCTCCCGTTATATTGTAAAGCGCTGAGCAAACTGTTGGCACTATATAAATCCTGTATAATAGTAATAATATTTTTTTTTTGGGGGGGGGGGCAGATACCTGGTTCTGACAGGTACCCATTCCCACTTCATCTCTAATCGCCTAGGTCAGGGGTGGGCAACTGTGGCCCTCCAGCTGTTGGTGAACTACAAGTCCCATCATGCCTCTGCCTTTGGGAGTCATGCTTGTAACTGTCAGTTTTGCAATGCCTCAGGGGACTTGTAGTTCTACAACAGCTGGAGGGCCACAGTTGCCCACCCCTGGCCTAGGTGATCCGAGTGGAAGTTAAAGTTGCCCGCACTCCCCGTCCCCTTGCCCACAGCCTTCTGTGGGAAGCCGGCTGTGAAGCTGCAAGGAGTCACAGCTGGCTTCCCTTAGTAAACATGTCAGCCCTGGGGACCTAATACCCAGCAAAGAACTGGCCTGGCTGGGGACAGTGCAGGATCCCTGGACAGGTAAGTATCCTTTTATTAAAGGTCAGCAGCTACAGTAATTGTAGCTGGTGACTTTTAATTTTTTTTTTTGGGGGGGGGGGGATTGAAGATCGTCTCTAACCACTTTAAAACCAAACGTATTCTGACACTTCTGTCCTACATGTCAAAAACTTTTTTTTTTTATAGAAAATTACTTAGAACCCCCAAACACTTTATGTTTTCTAAGCTTTATGTTTTCTAACCTATATATGAAATTGATGATCATTAGCGACTGCTTTGTATAACTGGTTTAATCATACATCTGACTCTAATCCTACAAAATTCCTGACTCTGTGCAAGTGTGAGAATTTACACTAGTTTGATGCTAAAGGGTAGTTAAACCAAATATTTATTTGATTTAGATTTTTGTGTTTATTCTGTTAATTCATTTTTCATTAAAAAAAAAAAAAACAATTAAAGTATATACTGTATGTTTGAAAGCATTCTTTACAGCATTTCTTCCCACCTGCCAAGTCTTTTTTTGTTTTAGATAGAGTGAAAAAAGGTTGGACCTGTCAAGTTTTTTTTTAAATTTGATGTTCCCTGGGGAGTTTAATTCCTCAATTTGTACTGATGACTATTGTCACAAAGAAAGGGAAGACAATCTAACATTTTAGAGTTGTTCCAAGAACAAGGGATGAGGGTCAATCTTCCAATAGGGACATCATACCAGGGACAGCAATCTAAGAGGGTAATTTCTCTCATTTTGGGAGATTTCCCCTAATTTCCGGTTGCATTTATGGAACAGAAAGTGATGGGATATTTCCCCAATGGTACAGACAGTAAAAATAGAGGGGTTTGAACTCCTTTGCTACTCTATCCAATATGAAAAAAAGTTAGGCTATGCATCTGCTTTAATAGGAACCCCGGCATGAAAAAAACATATAGGTGATAAAAAATGCCAGTTGCCTGGCTTACATGCTGATGCATTCGCTTGAAAAGTCTAAGGGACTGGCCCAAGGCAATACAGAAATAAAGAATTCTGGCTTTTTTGGAGTTTTAGTCTCTGCATACTTAATCCAGTTTGTATAGTCACATGAGTGGACGCCCTGTACAGCCAAACAACTAGAATTTTTTTTTTTTGGGGGGGGGGGAGGTAGCAGTGCTTAAAAATTTAGCATAACCTAAATAATATAATGCACACATGCTACAACTTAAGCCTGGTAACTTGAGAATATTGGGCGAAAATTGTCGTAGGACAGAATACAACTCCCATCATGATATAATGTATTCTTTCATTTCTGAGCATGTGATCAATCGATTTTTTATGGACGAATTCTGTACTGATTGAATGAAAATAGTTTGTTCTGTGATCTTATGAGAAAAATTTTCGTGCTTGTCCCTTTAGATAATTTTGTATGAACTGTCGTGATCGGCTCTCAAAGCTGTGTACTAACGATCAGATTATGAGACAATCACTCCGAAAAACTGTATTTTTCGTCCTATTTTCTCATCATGTGTACGAGGCTTAAAACTTGCAAGGGCAATACATTATAACAGAAAATATTGGGAGGCCCATGTTACACAGGGGTGACATATACAACAGGCCAGTGTACACAGCTAAATTTAACCCCATTGTTTTAATAAATAGATTAAAAGAGCAATGACAAAGTTTGGATTGTACGACTCTAGAGTAGTTCTCTCAAAGCCTTATGTTCTAGAATACTAAGACACCTTTATTTAAACCAATACTAAAGTATATCTAAAGTACAAACTTTTCTCATCTTGGATAGAGTAGGGAACAAGTAAAACCCCAGTCAGGCTATTTTCTTACCAATCTGTGTACCATTGGAGAGATCTTCCATGACTTTTTATTCCGTAAACACAGCAGAAAGTGAGAGGAAATCTCTCTGAAGTGAAAGAAATCCTACCGTATACAGCTGTTGTTCATGAAAGTAATTTGATCATAAATACCACTATAAAAAATAAACAATACCTTCCTCATAAACCCAAATCAGCTCTACAGCAAATTTTATATTTACACTAAAAAAAATTTTCCTTTACAAAATTCACTCATTTTACAGTGGTGATTGGAACCACTACAGAGAATGAACTTTACACATTATGTTGAACATAATGGTTCCAGTACAGTAAAAATAAATATATATATATATATATATATATATATAAACACACTGACACATTGTGAAACAAAATGCACAAACGTATATTGCTTATTTCCCTTATTACTTATGTAATGTACAGTCTCTTATGTACTGTAGGTACCTTTTCTCTACAGAATCCACAGCACAGTGCAGAAGCCAGAGTTCACATTTGTCCAGTCTTGCGCCCTCCAGAGGATGGGCAGAGAGTAGCAGGTGATGGCTGCTCACACACAAAGTCCCAGTGACAGGGGGTTTTGAAGGGCAGTACATGCGTACATTGTCCACTTGTGAACTCTGAATAAGATGTGAAAGCTCCATTTAGTGGTGATGGAAAAAATACCCCTGCAAATTGTAGCTCAATACCTGTACACATTGAGATAAAGACAGTTTAGGTATAAAGGTGAGGATCCAGGAACAGAAAAATCAGAGAAAGAATTCTTGCTTATACTAACCTTTTCAATTGCGAGTCTCTTCAGTAAATCAAAGGATGGCTCAGGAATAGTTTAACGTGAAGTAAATCATCTGAATATCCTTTAGCAGAAAAAGGGACATTTTATTTGAAGCAAAGCAAAGACTTGTCATGTAAAATCTTGCATATAAGAGGGGGGAGGAAAGTCACTTGTAGCAAGAAGGAAGCTGTGGTTCTTGTGACATAGATGGTAAAGGAAACAGCGTCCAAATTAACCCTTGCACAATCATGTTTTTACTAGATGGACAGAGTAATATTGAGAAGAGATTTCACGTTAGCTACTGGTGCTTATGAAAGTACATTGGTAATCCTGCTAGCCAGTGATGCTAAATGCCTACTTAATAATACAAATAAAACACTTATAAAGAAAAAACTCAACTCCAGTTAAAACTTTTTTTAATACTTTGTATAGCATGTGGAAAGATAAGAACTTCTGTCATTTTTTTTTTAATTCTTTATTTTCTCACACAGCATTCCACACAATGGGGTTGATTTACTAAAACTGGAGAGTGCAAAATCTGGTGCAGCTCTGCATGGTAACCAATCAGCTTCTAACTTGAGCTTGTTCAATTAAAGGATAAGTTCACCTTTGGGAATATGGCACATGTTCCACCTGTTTTTCGGCAGCAGCCAGAGCCCGATGCCCCCTACCCTCTGTGTGACAGAAGTATGGGGAGAAGTTTCTTGTACTAGCTGTCATATTTAGAATCTGCCCATATGGCTGTAGCATTCATTCACAGGGTTCTGTGAAGGAATACACTACAAGTCCTGGAAGTCATAGCGGCTGTCAGCTACGGCACTGTGGGATGCCATGGTAGTTCATTGTATTTTGTACATCCCTTACAGGCAAGCAGATATACTGACAGGTCTGCAGCAGACCTGCTGGCACCAGTGATCTGCTGATCACAGGTGCAATTGTTTACAGGCTCCTGCAGCAAAAATAATAAATGCACATTTTTTTACCTGCAAAAAAATGTACATTTATTTGGGCAAAAGGTGAACTTATCCTTAAAGCTTTTCCAAAAAAAAAAAACCTGGAAACCGATTGGTTTACCAGCAGAGCTTCATCAGATTTTGCACTCTCCAGTTTTAATAAATCAACCCCAATGTTTCAAGTTGATATAATAGCCATTTTACATACAGAGAATGGTACAGAGGAATCATTGTCAGAACAAGTATGGTCTATGTGTTTGACTGGATTTGTCTAGGTACAGTATAACTTGATCTGAGATTCTAGCATAGGTAGCTGTGTTGTAGCAGAGCCATAGTACAGTTTGGTGAGATCCATCATAGGATCTATTGGAAGTTACCGGAGCACAGGACCCTTATGTAGTCCTGATAGAAATAGAGTAAGTGGTTTATCAATGGAAGGGTGATGAAAAGCAGAGAGACTTAGATGGAGGGTGGAAATGTGGAAGGGGGAGTGGAGAGGAGAGGAAAAAAAAGAAAGAGAAGTGGAGTTGCTGGGGTAAATTGAGTGGTGAATCAGTTGTATTGTCACAGTATGGAAATAAGTTGGCTCAACTCAAGCAGTCTCTTATGTCTAAGGTATATTGCTGGGTCTAACAGGGTCAGTCCTGGAAGATAGCTCCAGGGATAGGGTTCCTTGTCCAGAAGGAAATCTTTAGTCCCCTGTCAAGATGTTTTTGTTTTGTGGGGAACATGCACATTGTATAATTGTATCCAAGATACCCACTTAGCTCTAAAGGCGTCTTTCCTATTATAAAGAGTAGCAATGAGATCTTCTTTATGCATGATTTCATGTACCTTGTTGAACCATTGGGATAGATCTTGGAGGTGATGTTTGTTTCCATTTCATAGGGATGTAGGATCTCTCCACACTAGGTGTACAGAGAGGGAGTGTTTGTATTAATTAATTGGATGATTGTTCCAAAGTATGAGATACATGGATTCTGGGTTCTACTGAAGCCATTGTACAGGTATATCTCTGTGTCCTAGAAGGATTTACATTTTCTTCAAGACTGGAAAATGTGTAGTACTTCTGTTAGGTTGTTATTTCTGTTTATAAATCTTTTTTAACACTTTCTTTCTCTTTTTATCCCTATCATACCTGAAGAAGAAATTAGGGGAACAGGGGTCACAGGTACAAGAGGACACAAACAGCAATTAAAAACTAATGGATGATATAATCTTGTCTCAGTCTGCTAAAATAGTGTTTTATTTGAATAATAAATATAGGTAAGGTGGGAGATGGAAACCTAAAGGGTCTCCTGATCCTTGCTAAAAGGATTTAATGGTACCACACTCCTTGTCTGAGACACTGCAATAAAAGAACCCTAACCAATAAAAGCTAATGGGGTTTTAAAGGTACCAAACCCTATAATGAAAAAAAAAATCCAAAAATGTTATACAATTAGCACTTTATTAGTAAAAATGAGCCACCATGATGGTGGAACATGACAAAGAGACATATTCCTTCAAAAAGCATACCATGTTTAAAACACAGTTAACAAACAATGCTACAGAAAATTGGCCTGCTGGAACATACAACAAATTGGCATAGCCTTATACAGTGTACATCTTTAAGTAGCTTTAAAGAAATCTATCTTTGAAGTTTTTTTTTAGATTTGTGTTGATGTCACATTATAAGAAGATGCAAACCCGCACCTACCCTTCCCATGTATGAATGATAGCTCCATTCATTCATTGATGATTAGGGCTTGTCAATAGTGCAGGAAAAGCGAGTTTCATTCCAGAGAGAACTCAGAAGATGAAGTGTAACTTCAAAAGGCAGCTCACTACTTTTCCAAATCAACTCTAACAGATCAGACAGAAATGACTGATTGAACAACAGAACATCCCTCACAGACCACTGTTCATTTTTTTTTTAAAGTAAGCACCACTTATAGGAGCTGCAAGAATTTATGAATTATTTTTCTTTTATTGAGGTTTTACAGACCGGATAGACCTTCCTATAGTAAGCAGAGGAGCCTCAATGGAGTACCACAGGCCTTTGGACAATTTGATTGTTTTCTGCAGCAAAAGTTAAGCTCAAAATAGAGAGTTTTCAAAAACAATCTGGTTGCAGGATGACACAATACCTTTTGTAAATTAAGTATGGATATGCCATGGTTAAGGTAGTGTTAAGCTTTAATCTAAAATTAATAATAGGGTTAAGGTTGAGATTAGGATTTAGGGGGTAAATATTAGACTACATTTTAAGGTTAGGATATAGTTAAGCTTAAATGGTCAAGTTTCAAGCTTAGTTTAAACCATTTGCTGACCGCAGATAGCCAAATGACGGCTTCACTGCGGCTGGCCAGTTCTCGGAGGGTGTCATATGATGTCCTCCCAGAACGTGCCCTCCCGTACACCCCCGGGGGCACGCCCCCCGGTTATTTCCATGATCGCTGTGTCCTAAGGACACAGCTGATCACGTGATGTGGTAAAAGGCCAATCACAGAAGCCTTTTACCATGTGATCAGCTGTGTCCAATGACACAGCAGATCACTGGTAAATGCAGTTTCTGGTTATCGGCTGCACTTTCCTCACGCTGTGACAGCATGAGGAAAGTACTGCCAATAACCGGCAATTGTCAGAGGAGTTATCGGCACCGATCATCAGGGCACTGATGATCAGTGCCTTGATGATCAGTGCCCAGCAGTGCCACCCACCAGTGCCACCCATCTGTGTCCAGCAATGCTACCCACCTGTGCCCATCAGTGCCACCCACCTGTGTCCAGCAGTGCCACCCATCAGTGCTGCCCATCAGTGCCCAGCAGTGCTGTCAGTCAGTGCCCAGCCGTACCGCCAGTCAGTGCCACCCATCAGTGCCGACTATCAGTGCCCATCAGTGCCACCTATCAGTGCCCATTATTGTTGCATATCAGTGCCAGCTCATCAGTGCCACCTATCAGTGCTGCCTATCAGTACCCATCATTGTTGCATATCAGTGCCAGCTCATCAATGCTGCCTATCAGTGCCCGTCAGTGCTGCCAATCAATTCCCATCAGTGCTGCCTATCAGTGCAGCCTCATCAACGCACATCAGTGAAGGAGAAGAATTACCTGTTTGCAAAATTTTATAATAGAAACAAAGAAACAAAATGTTTTTTTCAAACATTTTGCTCTTTATTTGTTTATAGCGCAAAAAATAAAACACCCAGCAGCAAGTACATACCGGCAAAAGAAATCTCTCTTTGTGTGAAACAAATGATAATTTCATATGGGTGCAGTGTTGCATGACCGTGCAATTGTCACTCAAAGTGCAACAGCGCTGAAAGCTGAAAATTGGCCAGGGCAGGAAGGGGGTATACATAAGTGTCCGGTAGGCAAGTGGATTGTGCCTAAATGTTTATCTGAGGTGTTAGGCTAGATTTTAGAGTTTTGGTGAGGGGAAGATATATATTAGAGTCAATCTAAGTTTAGGGCTTAGAGTATGTAGGGTGGCCTGTTTTAACCATCTTTTTAAAACTGAAAAGCCCAAACAGGGAACTACCAATGCTGGGTGCAGAGGGTTGAAAGTCATTGTACTAGATTTTAAGGAGTAAAAGGAAGATAATGCTGTCAGCAATACAGGGATTACAGAAAACTGCAGTGTAACTGTAAATTATTCTAAAACTACAAGTCAACTATAAGGTGCAATAATTTCACTGCAGAACAAACCTTGCCAAAGGAAGTTTAAACTTATCAGATCTACTAGTAGGCTCAAAACTGAGTTAAACTATGTCACAGGAAGGTAACATCAAATGCTTTGTTATTACTATTCACACACTGCATCATACACAGTATGTTTTTTCCCTTTGATTATAGTTTTACTGTAAAAGTTTGAAAAGGGGGTTAGGGCAACTTTACTTTATTGGTTAGTATAATTTCTCTGATATCACTGACAGACTTCAAAGCTCAATGGGGCAATTCTTAATAGCAGCAGTGACGCATTTCAGATCTTCCAGATTTTCTCAGAAGCACCGCAAAAGAGCAAAGCCTGAACCTAACCACTTGTTAATTGTGTGGCTATGAAATTCTGTCCCAGAACTTTCAAATCCGTTGCAGTTGCCTGCTCAGAATTGCAGGTGCTGAGGTAGCAAATACACAGTAAAACTGAAGCACAGACTTTGATAGACAAGAGGCTGTCAGATTTGTGTCTAAATGCATCCGCAATACCAGGGGTGTATTTACCACAAGGCAAACAAGGCAATTGTCTAGGGCGGCATTTTTCAGGAGGGCAATAGCATTTTTCAGGTGCGCAGAGCTGTCCCCTGAAAGAAGGAATGGAAGAAGGGACACACGCAGCAAGGGGACCAGGTGGGATCTGACAGAGGTTTCAGGCTGCTTGATGGTGTATGCAGAGCCTGACTCTTGTTCCCGGAGATGTCCAGAGCTGTGAAGGTGAGTGTCTTATCTCTTGCCGGGGTGGGGGGTTGCCCGGTGGTAGTGGAAGGCTCTTTTGGGTGGGGGGGGGGCTGTGGTGTTGTTGGTCAATGTTCGGGGGCCAATTTTTGTGTTGCCCAGGGCAGCACGAACCTAAATACACCACTGCCCAATACACCTTGTAGTGCTTGGCTGCTTCCAGGTTTGGTTTATTTACAGGGCCTTAGTATTTGAATGTGATGACCTTTAAGTCAAATCAAACCAATAAAACAAATCCATGTACTTATTTGACTTGGTAGCTATGGGCAGCCTTGTAATTAACACACGTACCTAGACAAATGTATGATACTGTATATCCTCAATAATCAGAAGAACTAATAATCTGAACTTTTCACACGTAGGATAGGCAGCACAGTGGCTAAGTGGTTAGCACTTCCGCCTGGCAGTACTAGGGTTGTTGGATCGAATCCCAACCACGGCACCACCTGCCTGGAGTTTGCATGTTCTCTCTGTGCCTGTGTGGGTTTCCTTCCACACTCTAAAGACATGCTGGTAGGTTAATTGGATCCTGTCTAAATTGGTCCTAGCATGTGTATGTATGAATGTGAGTTATTAACCTTAGATTGTACACCCCTTGAGGGTTAGGGACTGATGTGAATGTACAATATATATGTAAAGTGCTATATAAGTACCTGAAATAAAAATATATGTGGCGATCATGTGGAGCCCAAAGACAGGGACCAACCACAAGCTTTGATTCATGGTTGTAAATGTGATTTCAGTGTGCTGTCTCCTAGCATATAACATTAATGATTCTTTTGCTTGCAAATCCATCATGTGAGCTGAGTTTGTAAAGAACAAGTGGTGCAGACTTTGAATTTCTTAATACTGTGTAAATACTTGTCAAAAGTTCAAGTATTTTAAAGTGCATATCTGCACAAATGAATACTTAACTCCAAAAAATGAAAACACTTCGAGTTTCCTATAATGCACTATATGCAAGAAATATGGGCTTCTTCATTAAATAGTTCTAAGTACAGTAACTCATAGAAAGATAACAAATAAAATATGTGAACCTCCTGCGCTACTACTGTAAGCCTATACTAAGAAGATCTAATACAGCTGCCAACATCCAATCATATACCTGATGATAGATCAAATAATGAAAAAAGAAAGTGAAATGATGTGGTGCTACTAACTAGGAACTATGCCCTAAACGTGCAAAAAAAAAATGTTATAATACATAAACGCATATAAATATCCACAATGTGACAAACAAAATAAATGCATAAATCAAGTGACATTATGGTGCATGTGATAAATACCAAATACATATGAGTGAACCAATGAACATGTATAAACTGATAGATAAAGTCAATGCCAGAACACAGTGTATGTGGATAAACAGCACCAAACACCAACGACACTCCCACCAATCTGAACTGATTGTCCAATTTTCACCTGATCGTGAGTTGTTCAATAGCCTTACTAAGGCTACTATAGGTGCTATAAATCACACTGGATAGTGTACCCAACATAAAGTGTCATAGTACATAAACATATATCACATATATAAAATAATGAATGAACCAGCCAACTAAACCAATATGTGAAAAAACACAACACATTCCGTGCAAATACACAATATGATCATGAAAAGCACAATTATCAAACCAATATATCAACATGCATAAAGTGCAACAAATATATCTTATGCCGTGCAAAAACATATACAGTGGGGCAAAAAAGTATTTAGTCAGCCACCAATTGTGCAAGTTCTCCCACTTAAAAAGATGAGAGAGGCCTGTAATTGGCATCATAGGTAGACCTCAACTAAATGAGAAAAAAAATCCAGACAATCACATTGGCTGATTTGGAAAGAATTTATTTGCAAATTAAGGTGGAAAATAAGTATTTGGTCAATATCAAAAGTTCATCTCAATACTTTGTTATATATCCTTTGTTGGCAATGACAGAGGTCAAATGTTTCCTGTAAGTCTTCACAAGGTTGGCACACACTGTTGATGGTATGTTGGCCCATTCCTCCATGCAGATCTCCTCTAGAGCAGTGATGTTTTGGGGCTGTCGCTGGGCAACACGGACTTTCAACTCCCTCCAAAGGTTTTCTATGGGGTTGAGATCTGGAGACTGGCTAGGCCACTCCAGGACCTTGAAATGCTTCTTACGAAGCCACTCCATCGTTGCCCGGGCGGTATGTTTGGAATCATTGTCATGTTGGAAGACCCAGCCACGTTTCATCTTCAGTGCCCTTGCTGATGTTTGCAGTCAAAATCTCACGATACATGGCTCCATTCATTCTGTCCTGTACATGGATCAGTCGTCCTGGTCCCATTGCGGAGAAACAGCCCCAAAGAATGATGTTGCTACCCCCATGCTTCACAGTAGGTATGGTGTTCTTTGGATGCAACTCAGCATTCTCTCTCCTCCAAACACGACGAGTTGTGTTTCTACCAAACAGTTCTATTTTGGTTTCATCTGACCATATGACATTCTCCCAATCCTCTTCTGGATCATCCAAATGCTCTCTAGCAAACTTCAGACGGGCCCGGACATGTACATGTGCTTAAGCAGGGGGACACGTCTGGCACTGCAGAATCTGAGTCCCTGGCGGCGTAGTGTGTTACTGATGGTAGCCTTTGTTACGTTGGTCCCAGCTCTCTGCAGGTCATTCAGTAGGTCCCCCCGTGTGGTCCTGGGATTTTTGCTCACCGTTCTTGTAATTATTTTGACCCCATGGGGTGAGATCTTGCGTGGAGCCCCAGATCGAGGGAGATTATCAGTGGTCTTGTATGTCTTCCATTTTCTAATTATTGCTCCCACAGTTGATTTGTTCACACCAAGCTGCTTGCCTATTGCAGATTCAGTCTTCCCAGCCTGGTGCAGGTCTACAATTTTGTTTCTGGTGTCCTTCGACAGCTCTTTGGTCTTCACCATAGTGGAGTTTGGAGTGTGACTGTTTGAGTTTGTGGACAGGTGTCTTTTATACTGATAACAAGTTCAAACAGGTGCCATTGATACAAGTAATGAGTGCAGGACAGAGGAGCCTCTTAAAGAAGAAGGTACAGGTCTGTGGGAGCCAGAAATCTTGCTTGTTTGTAGGTGACCAAATACTTATTTTCCACCATAATTTGCAGATAAATTCTTTCCAAATCAGCCAATGTGATTGTCTGGATTTTTTTTCTCATTTTGTCTCTCATAGTTGAGGTCTACCTATGATGCCAATTACAGGCCTCTCTCATCTTTTTAAGTGGGAGAACTTGCACAATTGGTGGCTGACTAAATACTTTTTTGCCCCACTGTATATTTAACACACCCTGATATAACACAAAAATGTCCAAAATGGGTGCAATACACATAAAATATGAAATCTTGTGAACTTGAGTGATGTGTGCAGAGGGTGACAAGAGGGCATCCACTAATGGAAAAAATGTGCGCTCACCTCCCCGCATAGGGTCACAACGCTTTTAGGATCTCTAGCAATGGATCCTTCATGTATAAAGCTCCTCCATAACTGCGTCACTTTCTCCTGGATGACATCCCTCATTCAGACTGGTATATGTAATGGCAGACCTCTTTCCCGTAGTACCGTAAGTATGGCCAGTAACTCTCATAAAATATAAGCAGAAGCTCCAAATAGTGTAATATTGTAGAAGGTGAAGCAGAATTTATTGATTTCTCTCCTGATTCTTGAAGTTGTGCTCACACCGCACTCATGTTCAGCAGGGAAGCAGTAACAAGAGACCCAGCTTGTGCTGAACATGAGTGTGCTGTGAGCACAACTTCAAGAATCAGGAGGGAAATCAATAAATTCTGCTTCACCTTCTACAGTATTACACTATTTGTGGTTTTCATTACTTTCTAAAATTTTATACTGTACTTCTTTTTATTTTGTATTTTGCTTACATGTTGGCCAGCTGCAGTTTGGCCACAGTGTGGGTGCAGCACGGATTCTTTTGTGCGCATTACCTGCAGTTTCCACCACACCACAACTGTGTGCAATGTGCACACAGTTGCGGGGTGGTTGTAGTTCAATCCCATTGACCTATAGGTATACTTCCAGCTGCGGCAACAGCATGTGTATTCCCCCAGCTGCTGTTTCTGCAGCTAAAGGGGGAGCAGTTGGGGTTGGTAAAAGGGGTGGTAAAAGCAGCTTAATTGTGTGGTTTTACCACCCTCCTCAATTGTGTGGTTTTACCGCCCTCCAACCTCACAGGTGAACAGGCCCTTGGTTCACATCTGTGTGGCTGTGTGTAGGGCAGCCCATTCATTTCAATGGGCTGCCTTACCCACAGAAATGCAGGGAAAGTTGTCTCTGACCTTTTAAAATTGTATAACACCAAAAACACCCCACATTTGCCAATGTATGGGGGTACCCCTAAAGAGCAGAGAATTTGTCTGCGTGCCAGGAATGAGCGTGATTCCGCGACACACAGTAACGTGAACCAAGCCCTGGACAGGGGTGCCCCGTGACTGAAAATACTTTTCAAGGACGCCCAGACTGGAAAAAGGTTGAGAAACACTGGTTTACATGCACACAGGTATGGATGTGCACCCCTGGACATAGACAGGTTGCAGATATATTCCTCAATGTGACCAATGAAATGCATGTTAAACCCATTCGCAAATTCATAGTAAACACATCTCAAATTTTTGTGCACTTGAACTAAAACGTAGTTTCCAGCTGTATATTTCCTATGTACTTTTTACAAAAAGTAGTTTGGAATCAGCCATCACAAAAGTGTCAGGAGCATCTAGCGCTACTGATCCATCACAGTTTCTGGTCTCATTCCAGCATCCTGGTTTTGTCTATGATGCACTCTCCCTATCTGTCTACCTGCAAGGTGATTGAGGTGGACAGTCTCTAGGTGGAAACCAAACATGATTTAAGCCAGCCAAGCCTGCACTCTTATGCTTGTGATATTGCATTTGTAACATGTGCTCCAAGCTCCCCGTTTGTCTGCTTCACTGATTGAATTTCCCTGTGTATGATATCGACTATTGTCTGAACTCTGCCTGCCTTTTGACTACAGATCAAACCCTGACTACCCTGAACCTTGCCTGCCTTGTACCTGGACTGTCATTGAACCAGTCTGCCTGTCTTCCAGCCGCAAGTATCTGTTTTCTGTACTCAGTGGCATGGTAGCTGGGCACAAGAGCATTGTGTATAAGCCCTGGGGGCAGCCGAGTACTGGTGGTCCTGCTTGTCTTATGGGAAAGGCAGCAGCTATAGGTGAAGAACACAGAAGCCAGCTATAGTGCCAGACCACCTGTGTTAGGGGTAAGTGTGACAAAAGGTGATTATATTTTTTCTCAAGGCCACCAGTCAAATTCTACATTTCATGTTTTGGAGAAAAATAAATAGAATATTTTAAAAGAACATGTGCTTTGCCCATGGAGGGTAAAGAAACAGGTTATCTTTAATCCAACTTTCCTAGCACTATATACTTACTTAAAGTGATTGTAAAGACTTATTTTTTCTTCTTTTTACAATAAGAAATGTCATACATACCTGTTCTGTGCAATGGTTTTGCACACAGCAGCCCCGATCCTCTTCTTTTTGAGCCCCCTGCTGACACTGCAGACTGCTAAACTTTTTAGTGTGTCATCATAGGAAGCCGCTTCCTATTGTCACGCACCTGTGTGCTTGATCCCTACCCACCTCTATGTGTCTATAAGATATTCTGCCTTTATAATCCCCTCTTAGATTGTAAGCTCCGAGGAGCAGGGCCCTCCTAACCATCTTGTATTGAACTGTATTGTTGCTGTATTGTCTCCCATTATATTGTAAAGCGCTGAGCAAACTGTTGGTGCTATATAAATCCAGTATAATTATTATTATTATTCAGTATTTATAAAGCGCCAATAGTTCGCGCAACACTGTAACATGTAACATTATAATAATAATAATAACCACTTTAACCATTGCTCCCCCTGTGACCCATTCATCTGCCACAAATTAACTGCTAGTGTTTGTGGACTGATGAAGATAAAGTAGTGCATATTTTTCAAAGTCATCAAATGGTATCTTTTAAAATGGGAAGAAGATTGAGTGGGGGACAATGAACATAGCAAGGGGTGAAGTTTTTTACAAACCCTTTTCAGAGCTCAGCCAGTCCCCCAAGCCCCAGGAAAGCCACAAGGACTTCTATGGGTATTGCTGATCCATAAATTGAGTTTACTGCACGTTGAATGTAGGCAAGATGTATATTTCCAGTTTTAGAAATGTTGGGGTATGGGTTTCCAGGCCCAATATTTATTCAAAAGACATAAACATTCTTGTATGCATATCTGGGGGGCCAACACATGGCAGCAGTAACCCCAGCTTATTTGGTCTGCTCTGTCCCAAAACATGTGTTTTTATTCCAGTATTCTTCATATGCAATGGTAAACTGTTTTATGTTTTAGTTATCCATCCATAAAACGTACAGTATTCCAAATCCTGATAACCTTGGAATGTTCTGCTCACATCATCCTACCCCATCCCTTCCCTTTCCTCTCTATTAGTGTATAAAGGAGAACAGGGTCATCTTTAAATAGATCGTAGTTGATGAGAGTTAATAACCTTTCCTCTGCATGCTGCCACTCAGGAGATTCTGGTATTGTTCTCCTGAACCTTGGATAAACGTATCTACAGGGTGCAGTTTCCTGCAAATGTGGGAGGATCATGCAGTTATAATAATAAAACAGTGCAACTTATAAAAGTAAGAGGCCAGACTTCTAGAGCAAAGTGGCTTTAGGAGACATCACACTGAAGCCAGCCTGTGCACTCAGAAAAGTCTTTGTTAATACGTCAGTCCTTTAGCTGTTCTCATGCTTAATTCTTCACATGACTTGGCATTAACAAAGCATCTCTTCTGATTCTGACAACTAACCCCACCTTTTAGTGCCTTTCTAACTTCTCATTTTATTCAGCAATGTCTTTCACCACAGTGAGATTCAATGAGCTGTGTGAAGATGAGGAAGATGATATTGCTCCTGATTTAGAGTCTGTAAAGGCTTTGGCAGCCCGACTGAAGCTGCAGACCCGTCGACCATCCTATCAAGAGTGGGCGCAAAGAGTACAGGCACACCCATGGGCAAGAATGAAGACCGTTACCCAGGAAAGCCCCCCTACAAAAAAAAAGAGGGACACCCCTAAAAACAGCGTGTGTGGATTCGGCTCTATGGAAGAAGCTTTGGAATGGCTTAGGAAAGAACTGGTGAGTGAAGATTGGGAGAACTACGATTCTATACAGTGTTAGCCCAAGGAAAAAATAATTTAAAGAACATTTGTACTGAACAAAACACAGAGACTGCTATTGTTGACCACCTTCTAAAAATACTAGATGCTTGGCTGTCTCTGGCATCAAAACTTTCCGAGTCACTGATCCAGGTATGTGCTTCAGAAAGTGCTAAAACTAGTCAGCATGGTAGCCAAGTAACTAGCATTCCAAGGTCAGCAATTGCAGTCTACATATTCTACCCCAAAAACATACTGCTGTTGTGTTATACTGTAATCCCGTACTTTTACTTGACTTTTTAATATATTAAGTACAAAGTATAACATTTTATTTTTTTATTGAAATGGCACATTATTATTTTATGATATTATTATTTATTTCAGGTACTTATATAGCGCTGTCAATTACGCAGCGCTTTACATATATATATTGTATATTCACATCAGTCCCTAACCCTCAAGGGGTATACAATCTAAGGTCCCTAACTCACATTCATATACGAGGGCCAGTTTTAGACAGGATCCAATTAACCTACCAGCATGTCTTTGGAGTGTGGGAGGAAACTGGAGTACCCAGAGGAAACCCACGCAGACAGGGAGAACGTGCAAATTCCAGGCAGGAGGTGCCGTGGCTGGGATTCGAACCAACGACCCTAGTACTGCCAGGTGGAAGTGCTAACCATTTAGCCACTGTACTGCCCATTACCATATTATAATATTTTACATATATAAGGAAAACATTAATGTGAAAAGTGCAGTAGAGCTTTAACTAGCAATCATATCTTTCACTGATTATTTTTTTTTTAGAATTCTAAATAGAATTTTAGCTATGACATTTTCTATTTTACTTTTGGGTATTATTTGTTAATAGATACTAAAAGATAGTCCTGTTTTATGTTTGATTTGCTTTTTTACATTGAATCACTTGTCAAATGAATGTACTCAGTTTGCCTTACAGACCCTTACATGTGCTCCATCCCTCTGCAGTCATCTAGTAAAGTTTATATTTTTATCCTAAAGTTATATTAAATCCCCCCAAAAAAATTATATATAGCAACTTAGCAATCTATACATGTGATGGCTGCATTACCTTTCCTTTCTAAGCTTTTTTCTTTATTATCACTTTATTTTCACTTGGTAATTTGGCCAGTAACACACTAGTCTGAAGCTGGGCATAAATGGATTGGTCTCTGCTGAAAAAGTTAAATTTCAATTTGTGTGTGGTCCTCCCTGTTCAACAGAAGTCAATCATCAGACAATCAGAGAAGCCATTACTGAACCAGTTTTTTTCCTTTTTGGACATACGTTTTAGCTAACCAGATGACCATTGTAAGCACCCCTTTCATTGATAAATGGTTTGTCTCTAAACTAACTTCCAGTTTTGCTGCAGAGCTTGGTTTGGTAAAGGAAGTTAAAAAATAACAGGATGATCAAAAGTTACAGGAGAACTGAGAAAAACAAAGATTTTGCTTTGTGAATACTAGTGACAGACTACATTATATGTGTTTTTTTTGTATATATATTGGAATTTACGTAGCTTTTACTTTCTGACTGCCTATAACATTTCTTGAGATGCTAAAATGCCTGGACAGTACAAAACCCCCCAAAATAACCCCTTTTTGTGAAGTAGACACCCCATGGAATTTGCGGATAGGCATGTTGAGTCCATGGAAGATTTTATGTTTTTCAAAAAAATTTTGGAAAATGACAACACAAATTTTTTTTACCACAAAATTGTCACTTAAATTATATATTGCTCACACATGCCATGGGTATATGTGGAATAACACCCCAAAACACAATCTGCTACTTGTGTTGGGAATATCACATGTTATAGACTTTTTGGCAGCCTAGCAACATACAGGTCCCCAAAATCCAGTGACCACCTTCAAACTTTCAAAAGGCATATTTCCTCAGGTCACTTCCTCACTATCTATCAGTTTTGTAGGCCCAGTATAGAACAAACACCCCCCCCCCCCCAACTTCCCCTTTTTGGAAAGGATAAACCCCAAGGAATTTGATAAGGGGCATGGTGAGTCTATGGAAGATTTTCATTTTTTGCCACAATTTTTTTGCCACAGGGTTTTGAAAAAGAAAAAAAGAAAAGAAAAAATAAATTTTTATTTTCTTTCTTGATTTTCCAAAAACTTGTGGCAATAAATTAAATCTGCAAAATATTCACCATGCCCCTTAGCAAATACCTTGGAGTGTCTATTTCCAAAAAGGGGTCATTTGGGTTGGGGGGGGTGCATTTCAGGGCCAACATTAGAAGCTTATGCCACACATCACCCACTCTTCTAACCACTTGAAGACCAAGCCTTTTATGACACTTTTTCTTTACATAAAAAACAGTTTTTTGATAGAAAATGACCATGAACCCCTAAATACATATAATGTGTGTGTGTAAAATGCTGTGCTTTTATTCATTGTGGTGTTCTCTCTTCTTTCCCTGGAATGGCATAGGAGACAGCGTGAGGCACACGAATACACACGCACACCCTGAAATACAAAGTGACGTAAGGTTATGTCGCTTTAGCCAGAGCTGTTGCGGTCATGGGGAGGGGGAAGGCGTGCAGCGCCCCCCTGTGTTAGTGCTGGCAGAGCGACGTGCATGTACATTGCTTTGCCTGTACCTGCTACCCGTCTGCAGAAAAAGTACTGTCACAGTCGACATGCGGTTAACCTGCTGACAACAGCCCCACGCATATGTGTTGAAAGAATAAAAAAGTAGGTATCATACTCACAATGGACATATAAAACACAGGCACATCACAATGAACAGCCCTGGGGAAGAAGCTAAGTCCTTGAAATGTTTCGGCCAGTTGGTCATCCAGGGTTCCATCGTTGTGGACTCAGATGCTATATGGATTGAACACCACTGTTCATTGTGATGTGCCTATGTTTTATATGTCCATTGTGAGTATGATACCTACTTTTTTATTCTTTCAATAAATATATTTTATGATAATATACTAGGCTGGTGCGCCCTCTTTTTGTTTGTCTTTTGCATTCAGAAACCTCTGTAGAGCCCTGTAATTCCTAGACCTAGGTACTTGGAGGTGACAGCACAGATATTGCTGAGACGATTTAAACAAAATCAGGTTTACTTTAAAGCTAAACTTCAGGCAAATGAAAAAATAAAAATCAACAATTGCTTCTGAGTGCCCTTTTTAGCTAAAACTAGGTAAAGAAGGATCAAAATTTTGCAGGTTCAGCAGAGACAGGTTGAAATTCCATCTGTACATGGCCCTCCCTATGCGATAGAAGTCAAACATTAGATCGACTTTTGTGGAATGGGCACACTGGAAAACTTTTGTTCGTCACTGGTTGCAGTGTATTCTTTTCCAATAATTTGAATAATGCAATAAGAAAGGGAAGAAGAATGAAGAGAGGGAAGATCAAGTGGACAAGAAAAAAAACCCAACTTCACCTGGTTTCCATTGTTATGCTTTCAATCCCGGGGTCAGGGGGTGCCTCAAATTTTAAAGGACCCTAGCTATATCCCTGGCAGCTGTTTAAAATATGTGCCAACTTTTCTTCAAAAAAAAAAAGAAAAAAGTGAAAGTATCTAGTACTGTATGTGTCTGGCAGATGTACAAGCAAGTAGTCACTAAAGAGCAGATTTACTCCCTTCTGCCTTTTTTTTCTCCCTCTCTCCTGTCATGTAGCTTCTCATGCCACCATCTTTTTGGTCCATCTACTTCATCATAAGCTGGCTGCCTCTTCTGGGTTCAAGCAGCCAGTACATGATGATGCATGCCTTTTCTGCTTATCCGACGCTGTTTGTACTACTCTTGCAGCCTTTTAGAAAATGTGACAAAAAAATCAAACAACAAAAAAAGGGGTGATTCCTTTCAGAATGTGATTCAGGGATGGGAGAGGGAGTGGAGGTCCACTTTAAGTTCACCTTTCATAACATGTTACATGTTACACCCATATTCAATGTTATTTGTAGACCGGCCCTTATCCCCACTGCTCCTCCACTTTAACAGCTAGTGGGAGATCTCCTCCCGCTAGCTGTCAAAATCTTTTTTTAAAACTCAGCCATGTGGGGCTCTGCCTGCCCAACTGATTCACAGTGTTCTGTGAATGAGAAACTACAAGACCTGACAGCCTTAGCAGCTGTCAGTTTGTAGTTCTCAATGAACTCCCAAGGCGCTGTGGAGCACCATGTTAGTTCATTGAGTCTTCCTGTTAGTATATCTGCTTGCTTGTACATCTCGTACAGGCAAGCAGATATACTGACAGGTCTGCAGGAGACCTTCATGGCACCAGGGATCTACTGATCACTGGTGCAATGCTTTCCAGGCTCCTGCAACAAAAATAGTTCTACAAAATTTGATTTAAAAAATCAACTGAATGGGGTGGAAAATTATCAGTCAAACAGACGCAGAATACTATCAGACGCAAGTGCCACAGCAGCCTGACTACAATAACCAGCAGTGGAGATTTCCCCAGCTAAGCTGTCTTGGTGTGAATGAGAGAATGAGGCTGAACAAGAGACTTAGAGCTTTGTATGACTAGTATAAGGCTGCTACCATTCACTTTTGTCAGTAATGTTACAAGCAATGTTATAGTAAAGGCATATAATATCATGCTCTTTCTTTATGTTTTCTTGTTTCAACAGCGAGAGATGCAGGCTTTGGACCACCAATTAGCCCGCCAACTTATGCTGCTCAGGTCTCGAATCTCACAACTGAAAATAGAACAAACCTGTGAGAGACATAAGGAGATGTTGGATAATGCCACATTTGACCTAGAGGGCTGTGATGAGGACTCTGACTTGCTCTGCAACATCCCTCCACGGGCTGCTTTTTCCCTTTCTACTCCCCTCAAGCACATTGGAGTCACTAAGATGAACATTAACTCTCGAAGATTCTCCCTGTGCTAAGACTCTAGAAGTCAGATCTTTAGCAAGCAGCAGTATAGCAACATCCTCACCAACTGAAAGCCAGTAGGAATTAGCCTGCAGAAGACATGCTTTTGAAGATACACATTGAATATCTGTTCAGAGCTTATCATTAGACCTCGAATGTTGTTTTTGATGTGGGCCATGGGTCCTCTTTAGACTAAAGAAATTAATTTTGAGTTTAAGATTAAAGGCCTCTAAAGCGTTAGATTTGCACTGTTTTTGGACACGTGATGTAGCTAGCATTTTAGAAATAACTTTAGTATAAAAATAAGGTAATATTAAGGACTTAAAATGACCAACAGACCAGGATTTGCGCTAAGAGTTGGCACCATTACCTCCAGTTCTGCGTATTATGAACGGTGAACTGAATTAGTAGTTATTAGTGGGAGGAGCCAAGCCCTCTAAATCCAAAGCATAATACAGCTCATATGTTTCTGTTATACTTGCGAATTATGTTACAATTTTGATTGGTAAATGTAAATTGTACAATTAGAATATCATTTGATTATGCACCACAGCTCAACTACTGTCACAAAGACTTCCTTTTTCTATTTTAATGGCAAACATTAAAAAAATATTTGTTACTGATTATGTCCTTTCCAGTTAAAAAGGCTGATTTAATTTCACTATACACATAGTGAGGGAGATGTTGTCGGCACTCCTTCCACCTGTGTTGTCTCCCATAGCAATGGGAGTGTGTGGTGAAGTCAAGGTGGTCATCCAGTACACGTCACACAGAAGCTGAAGAGTTAACTCAAGTGCATGTAAGGAGTCTGCGCTAGGTGATCCCGTTCTGCTATTGGAAAAAGTAGTGGAAAACACAGGACAGGTTGATGTAGACAGGGCTCAGTATGTATCTCCTAAATGCAAACTACAGAGACAGAGTACCTTGTCACGAGGACCCAAGAGTTAACTGAAGGATGGTTATGGTGCAAGTGTACATGGTGTATGGTCAACTCAAAGAGTAGAGACCCACCTTAAAGTTGAATATTCCCCAATGGCAACTTCAGCCTTGTCCTAGGGCATTGATGAAAATGGCAGACCCCCATCTAACCCACCTCCTACAAACTCATCAACCCCATTGACCTAACTGCCTGAAAAAGGTAAAAAATGCTTTAGATATTGCTCTTCTCCCAAACCAAGGTGTCTGCAGTGCCTTAGAATTAGATTTTCACCCATAAGGTCTGCAGTGTGTTCTGGACCAGTCCACCTTGCTTTGTGCACTATAGTTTGCAGGAAAGCCCATGACCTGGCTGTACTTTCTGCCAACTGACTGTCTGAACAATATATATTTCAACTTGGTATTCATTGGTTTACCTGGAGTTCGGCTGTAAACTCTGTACTGAGGATATGACTTCACATACAAAAGCAGCAGCTTGTGTTTGTGGTTGCACCATGAAGTGTTAAAAACTCCACTTGGGCAGGAAGTTAGGTAGCAGTGAGAATGAGAGAAACACATAAAGGTGTAAGGATGGAAGAGACAAAACGATGAAAAGGAGTAAATATTAAAATACAAATAACACAGGCAACAAAACGGTATTAAGGTAAAAGGATTTTTACCTTTGTATTTATCTCCCTTAGGGTAAACTAGGGGAACAGTAGAACAAGCTGCGGTAACCCACTATTCTAGACCAGTGTTGCTTTAGTCATGCCTGACCTCTTCTTCCTGTCATCAAAGTGTTAAACCAATATTAAGAGACTATTATTAGTAGGAAGTTGTCTGTTTTTTCTTTTTTGGGCAACTGACCAGCAAAATTTATTTGTGGATTCACACATGTTGAAGCTCAGGTTTTACAGCTAATTGACACAATAGTTGATCAGTAGTTCAGGTCAGGTTTACATCAGGTTCAGGGCAGGTTTAGATCAGGTTCAGGTCAGGATTTTTTCCTGGTCAGAACTGATAACCTGTGCGGTTTAGAAATGGTTCCTATAGAAATCAATAGCCTGTAATCCACACCTGAACCTGAAGGCACTGCTCAGAAACTGGACAGGACTCTTTTTTAAGGATTGGCAGTGCACTGGACAAATGTGAACTGACACCATAGGAAGCAATGTTATTTCACGTCATGTGGATTGGATGTGGTTCAGAGAATTGCCTGACTAACATCTATTTGTATGACTGTCCTGGTCAATAAAACTGCAGTAAACTGAATGTGATTCTTGGGTAAGGGGTACTACTTTTTAGATGTATATTGGCAAGAAAAAAATTCCCATTTCTCTGCATGATTCAACTGGTAATTATATATAGTAATGATAGTCACTGACACATGTTCTATGTTTTTAAATTTGTTAATCTAGTAAATTTAAATCAAACAATGCAAAGGGGCTAGAAAAGTTACCTACCCTAGGGGCCTTCTGCCTCTTGCCTACTCTTCTGCTTAGCAATCTATTCTGAACCTAGTGAGAGTATGTGTAACAGTTAATGAGTATATATTGTGGCAGGTTACCTGCTTTTATTCTAGCTTTATTATCCTAAATATGATGATGCTCCAAACAATACATTTTACACAGAGCTCTGGTAAGTATACGAAATGATGAAAACACCAAATTTAAAAGAACATCAAAATGGGAGAACAGGTAAACACTAGACTGGAAGTACTGAAGAATACTGGCCCTTTAAGAGGAGGTCACTTACTGAGGTCTTTCTCTGTCAGTTATTCTCCAGCATGGATTTCATGCTTTCACAGGAAGTCTACCAAAGGGAGAATGATGCCATAGCTCCCAAATAGAGTGAAAGTGACCTGAGTGTTCACCCACTAAATTGATAATATTTAATGTACTGATGTCTGATATCTAACTCATTTTATTAATTACATAAAAGTGCTGTGCTTAAAAAAAAAGAAAACAGTGAAAAATGTGTCAAAAAAATAGTCCACCCAAAAATAAAAGAAAAGTCCCAGAGGCTGTGATGAAAAAAAGAAAACCAAGGACAGTTGTTTTGTCACCAACCACTACTACAGAAGGCTTACCAGAAAGGCATGACCCCCTGTTAAGAGTGGTCAATCACGCTTTTTTAAACAATCCAGAAAGGCAGTTACTTGAATCCTCCTCCAGATCACCAAAACAGCAGATAAGGATTTTCCAAACAATGGACATGTAAGCAATCATTAGGCTTTGATTGGCAAAAAAAACAAAATTTTCCAATTTCCAAAATGGCCACCGGCGCAGTAGCATGTGTACGTGGCTCCACCCTACGTGTTTTGTCACAGGTAACGTCATCAGGGGCACTTTTCTTTTATTTTATTTTTGGATGGACTATTTTTTTTCACACATTTTTCACTGTTTTCTTATGATTATTTGTAACTTTTTAAGCGCTGCACTTTTATGTATTGATTGTTGATTGCCTAGTATCAGGGTTTTTGTGTTTAGCTGCTATATGTTTTACACCTCATTTCTGATTATTGATTATCTGTTGTGGTTCTTATTAGCACAGGTTTATATATATATTTAGAACTTATTTTATTGCCATGCTAAAATGCTATAAATTTCAGGTAAATCTCAGCCTCATTTTAACTCAACAACATTTTTTAACCTCCAGTGCTATTTCTGGCATTATTATTTTAACATTCCTGACTTGGGATATTCTAAATATTAACTAATTTGCAATAAAAAAATCACTTTCTTGTCCAATGAGCAAGATGTGAGACACAAAATGGCACACAATTATGGTGCTTTGTATGAGAATGCTAAACTACTGCTGAAACAGTCATCAGGAATTCAGGATACATCAATGAGAAGCAGTAACAAGTACAGATACAGTATACTCTTCCCTATTATTTCCTACTGCTTCTGGTATCTCAAAGAGGAGCAAGTGAAGAGCAGTGACGCAACTATGAATCTTCCTGCCAGCCCAGTAAAAGTATCACTGTATACCCTTCTAGTCAATGATTAAAAGTTACTTTCTTGTAGAAGCTTGATTGATAGGAAACATTTTAAGGCTTGGTTCGCACTGCCGCGACCTGGGATCCGACTTGTGGGACAAGTCGCATGACATGTGAAATCCCATATTAGTCAATGAGAGCTGTCTTAATTAGTCACTCCAACTTTAGAAAAGGTTCCTGTGCTACTTTAAGGCGACTTCTATCCGACTTGTTGCATAGACTTTAATGGAAGTCGTCTTCAAGTCGGATCCTCATCTACTGTATATTGATGTGATTTGGATCCGACATTACTGGAAGATTACCCAGGCATTCCCTGAAAGCCGCTTCAAAGTCGCTTCAGATTCACTTCAAAGTCATGTCAAGTCGCATCAAAGTAGTACTCAAGTCGCCTGGCAAGAGTTGTACTTTAAGTCGCACGACTTTCAGGTCGCAGTAGTGTGAACCAAGACTTAAACTTCAAAATGAGATGTAATCCAACTCCAGATTTTATTTTAGAAGGTGCTACAATAAATATGATGTATCTTAGACCCTAGCCAATTATCCTGATGTCCATCTCAAGCATCATCAACTGACAATCCACCTCCTTTTCCTAACTGCATAATTTCCTTTCTCTCATTATATTGCATGTCCAGTACATTAAATACAGTGGGGAATAGGTTAGACCTTGAGTTGGGTTTTTACTCTCTGGGATTTTTTTATTTTATACCTGTTGCAGATTATCTCCCACTTTGTATCTGGTGAAACCACTGTCACTGTGACACGCAGTGAGGAAATTTCCTCCTAACAGATCCCCATAGAACAGTGAAAACACAGCAAGGGTCCTAATTCCTCCCTAATCTCAAAATGTTTTGGCTAGACAAAACATTACATCAGGGGCAGGCAACCTTAAGCCTAGGTTCACACCTAAGTGTTTCCTGCAGCGTTTTGCAATTTAAGGAAACGCACAGCAATCCATTTAACCAGATTTCCTATGGGATACGTTCACATCTCCGCGTTTTCACCCAGTGCGTTTTTTGGAAATGGTCAGGGACTTTTTTAAATGCAAAACGTAGTTTTTTTGGTTCTATAGACTTCAGTGGAGACACTGGAGAAAAGCATGTAGTGCGTTTTTGCTGCGTTTTGCATTTTAATCTGTCTAGCATAAAAAAAATTTAAAAAAAATGTTAAAACTGCAAAACACATCAAAAACGTGGTAAAAATGCATAATGCACTGCAAAAAGCCCTGCAGAAACGGATCAAGCACAAACTGCATAGGTGTGATCCTAGCCTTAAGCGGAGTTGCACCCAAAAGTGGAAACTCCGCTTGTTTGCCTCCTCCCCCCCTCCACTGCCATATTGGGCACTTTTTGGGGGGAGCAGATACCTGGTTTTGACAGGTACCCGCTCCCACTTCTGGGTCAGTTCGTTGTGGCAAAGTAAGATGAAAGTTCAGCCCTCGTCCTTCTTCCCAGTCTTCTGGGACACTTCACAGGTGCTCCAATCAGGATGCGACTTGGGCATGCTCAATGGGCACCCGGCTGTGAAGCTGCAAGCTGTCACAGCCTGCTGCCCACAGTTGAGATGCCGGCGCCGTGGAGAGGTGAAGGAGAGAAGAGATGGCATGGGTGAGCACATTACTGGACCCTGGGACAGGTGAATGTCTGTTTATTAAAGGTCAGCGGCTACAGTTTTTGTAGCTGTTGACTTTTAATAAACACAAAACTGGCTGGAACTCAGCTTGAAAGAGGTAGAGATCTATCTGAACAACATGGGAGAAGTCAAAGATCACCGGGCACAGTGTTCCAACTGACACCTGATTTAAACCTCTAATCGCCGTAGTACTGTGTCACAACTGCATGCATTGCATGGCAATCATGGGTTTAAATCGAATGGTGGCAAGGCAACCTATGCCCTCCTCACCACCTGCCAAACACAATCAGATTGCTTTTCAGAGGAACAGCAATGCCTGCTGCACTTGTAAATGAGTCCTTAGCTGCAGTCAGCAGCAGCACCCTTAGGGCTCATTCACACGTAAAGTTGGAAGGTGGTGGTAAAACCCTGCGGTTGAGTCGCAGTTTTATCGCCCATTCCCTACCCTCTTTAGCTACTAAGGCAGCAGCCAAAGGAGTACTCATTCCCCAGTAGTAATTAAACCTTTACCCTGAAATGTGGGGTCTTGTGAGCTACTATCGTGTATGCTACACTATTTAAAATAATACCAATGCTGTGTAATAAAATCAATAATAAAATAAAATGATCATAAAATAGTGTAAATAAATATGTGAAAATTAGTGGTTCACTTACACTCTACACATACTCATACTATTGTGTCATAGAAAATGAAATCAGAAATAGTGTCGTGCTCCACTACCAATTGCAAAAAAAGTATAAATAAATAAATAACAGTCCAGCTTCACAAATGTGCATAACGATATCTCTGCAATTATATTATTGCTACAAACATGTCCTTATTAAATCACTGACTTTGACACTTCTTCCAGTGCTGCGATACAAAATTATTAACTGATTCCCCCTGATAAAGCCACATGACCCGGTAGGGGAGGGGCTCTGATGTCACGACGCTTAAAGCAACATACAGCAAGTATTTAACAAGATTGGAAAACTTTACTGTGGATTAAAATTTTAACATTTCAATGCAGTTTTAACTTGTAATGCATGTGAGTGCACTACTATATTTAATAATTTATTTTTTAAAAAGGATAAGGCACTATATTTTTTATTACATTCCATGGCCGTTATACCTATGGAGAAAAATTCCTAAGGAAGCAAGGAGACCCCCTAATGGGAAGAGGGATACTCCCTTCTACCTATCCAGGAAAACCCATAAGGAAGCAAGGAGACCCCCTGCTGGAAAGAGGGAACACTCAGTTCATCCATCCATCCCAGGGAAAGAGGGATCATCCCATCCATTTACCACTTAGCCTCATTAAAGGGACACAAGTCTTTTATGACCTCACTGAACGGTTTGGTCATATACACCAGGTAAGAGCACAATCGGTCAAGGTATACAAATTTTTCTTATGATTGGTGAACTGCACAGTTAATAATTTTGTATCGCAGCACTGGAAGAAGTGTTAAAGTCAAGGATTTAATAATGACATGTTTGTAGAAATAATATAATTGCAGAGATATCGTTATGCACATTTGTGAAGCTGGACTGTTATTTATTTATTTATATTTTTATTGCAATTGGTAGTGGAGTGCGACACTATTTCTGATTTCCTAAACCTTTGCCCTGTTGCTTTTTTGTGGGTTCTACTGCCTTCCAAACGCAACCCATTCAAGTACATGGGACCACTCTGCAAGTGCCCCGCAACTGCATGCTTCTGTAGGGTCCAAGAGGGTTAAAGCAGGTGTTGAGAAAGCAATACAACGCTGCCTGCTTTAACCCCTTGATTGCTCTACTGCACAAGGTTGCAGGACACTTGCAGAGCGGCCTCATTCACTTGAATGGGTCATGCTTGGCAGGTGCTACACCCACCAACCATGACAGGGTGTATAACTCCTGCTGTAGCTGCGAGAGGTGTACACCCATGGCCACTGCTGCTAAAGGGGGTGTGGTTGGAATGGTAAAAACAAGTCTTAACTATGGGGTTTCACCACCCCCCAAACTGCAAATGTAAATGAACCCTAACTGTTCTGAGCCACTTTCACACTGATGTGATGCAGTTTACCTGCATCATGAGTGCAGCACAGTGTATCTGCGACTTTCTTGGGTTAGCTGAGCTTTGCCATAGACTTCTATTATATCCTGCAGGTGTGATGAACTTTCTGAAAGTGCACCAAAATTCTTGCATTAAGCCGGTTTGGTGCACTTTCAGGAATTGAACCAAACCTGCAGGATATAATAGAAGTCTATGGCTAAACGCAGCAAAACCACAGGAAAGCTGCAGGTACACTGCACTGCACCCACGATGTGGGTAAACTGCAGCACATCAGTGTGAAAGCAGCCCTCAGGGGTGGACTGACAACTCATGGGGACCCCGGGCAATAGGGGATCATGGGGCCCCTGTGTCCTTGCCCAAACTCAAAAAAGCCTATGAAAAAGGTACCAGGGGCATCTCATGGGGCCCCTACTGACCCCGGGCCCTCGGGCAGTGCCCGAGTTTCCAAATGGTCAGTCCGCCCCTGGCAGCCCTATACTATTACAGCCAGTGTATTCCTTCACACTGACCTGAAGAGCTCTTCTTTCCTGCTGCTGGCATCACTGTGATCACTAGCGGGGATAAGAGGTAGAGTGTAGTTGGTATCACTCCGCATGGGACAGGAGCCAGCGCTACAGAGGAGCCATTGGCTTATGAGGCTCTTGCTCCTTACTACTGCATTGCACTCTGTTTCATCCTCTGGGATTGTGGGTTAGCAAGCCCAGACCGCCATCTAACAGTCCCCCGGCTTCAATTTACAGGTTGTTGACCCCTTTGCATGGTGCTTGATACTGATTTGTTTAGTATAAAATTATGTTTCCGTAATTTTATTATTTGAAATATTTAATAATATTATGAAATGCTCACCTGATAATAAAAATTATAAATATGACTCAAGCGCTTTCTATGGTGAATACAAAATATAAATACATTTAATAAGTATAATACAAATGCTGTAGCCGCTAGTGCACACAACCCATGTCTCAGTGGGCTAAATGGTAAAATAATGTAAGTGAAAAAAATGCTGTGCTACATATACAAAAATGCACAATTCCTATAGAATATAACTAAAAAACACAAAACAGTGAAATAAAAAAAACAGAGATAATGTGACTCGACTTGAAAAAAAAAATAGTATTCGTTTGAGTCACATTATCTGTTTTTTTTTTATTTCACTGTTCTGTGTTTTTTGGTTTTTAGTTATATTCTATAGGAATTGTGCATTTTTGTATATGTAGCGCAGCATTTTTTTCACTTACATTATTTTATGAAATGCTCATCATTAGATGTGTTTACCTTGGACAAGTACATTAAGATTAAGGAGCATGATTTTGTTACTATTACCAAAAATACTTCCCTGATCTGGATCCCAACTGTACAAAAATGGGAAGGAGAGCAGCATTCATCTGTGATGCAGCAGTGCTTAAAGTGTTATTAAACCCAGGACCCTGCATTCACGATATCTGGTCTCCAACAGTACACAGAACATGGAAATGCAATTATTTTAGTAAATATAAACTGCTAAATACAGTGGGGCAAAAAAGTATTTAGTCAGCCACCAATTGTGCAAGTTCTCCCACTTAAAAAGATGAGAGAGGCCTGTAATTGGCATCATAGGTAGACCTCAACTATGAGAGACAAAATGAGAAAAAAAATCCAGACAATCACATTGGCTGATTTGGAAAGAATTTATTTGCAAATTATGGTGGAAAATAAGTATTTGGTCAATATCAAAAGTTCATCTCAATACTTTGTTATATATCCTTTGTTGGCAATGACAGAGGTCAAACGTTTACTGTAAGTCTTCACAAGGTTGGCACACACTGTTGATGGTATGTTGGCCCATTCCTCCATGCAGATCTCCTCTAGAGCAGTGATGTTTTGGGGCTGTCGCTGGGCAACACAGACTTTCAACTCCCTCCAAAGGTTTTCTATGGGGTTGAGATCTGGAGACTGGCTAGGCCACTCCAGGACCTTGAAATGCTTCTTATGAAGCCATTCCTTCGTTGCCCGGGCGGTATGTTTGGGATCATTGTCATGTTGGAAGACCCAGCCACGTTTCATCTTCAATGCCCTTGCTGATGGAAGGAGGTTTGCACTCAAAATCTCACGATACATGGCCCCATTCATTCTGTCCTGTACATAGATCAGTCATCCTGGACCCTTTGTGGAGAAACAGCACCAAAGCATGATGTTGCCACCCCCATGCTTCACAGTAGGTATGGTGTTCTTTGGATGCAACTCAGCATTTTCTCTCCTCCAAACACGACGAATTGTGTTTCTACCAAACAGTTCTATTTTGGTTTCATCTGACCATATGACATTCTCCTAATCCTCTTTTGGATCATCCAAATGCTCTCTAGCAAACCCCCTAGGGACAGGGGAGGAAGGAACCAAAAGGCCACACATCCTCCCCCTAGACTTCAGGGCAGGCCCGAGGACCCACACTCTCCATCCTTTGAGAAAAAAACCACACACATAAGGTGAAAAGTGACAAAATGTGGGAGAATAATAAATAAATAAATAAGAAAATTAAAAAGTGGTCGTGCCAAATTGTGCACAGACTAGGCCCTGACCTAAAGTATTACTAAGCCCACAACAGTAAAATCAGTCTGAATATGCAGGAAAGCATGCTTTTTATACTCACTGTGGAACTTAAGGGGTTCATCCTCTGCATTGTGTTAAAAGAATGTTTAATCCTGTCTTCTCTGATCCTCTCCTTCTTCTACTGTCCCCAATCCATCTGCTGATAGAACACAGCCTTAGGGGCAAGCTGCACATGTTCAGCTTGGTGTGTATTGCTAGAGTTTTTTTTTTCCTGGGAGAGTGCATATGATCAGCACAGGGCCAATCAGAGCTGTCCAGACAGAGGGTCAGGGGTCCTGCAGTCTCATAGGACAATGAGAGAATGAAAACTCCTCCTACAAGCTTTAACTAGTGCTTTGCTGGACACTGATAGAAGTCACAAGACTACTCTTAACTGCTGATGAGAAAAGGAATTTAGCAGTTTCTATTTACTTAAGTAATTGTATTTGCAGGTTCTGTGTATTGTTGAGAAACCAGATATAGTGAATGCAGGGTCCTGGGTCTAATAGCACTTTAACTCCTTTTTTCCTGCAGCATGAAGGAGTTAATAAACACTGACACTGGTGCCATTAATGCAGAGCAAAGGGGTTATTTAACTGCCAGTGGTCACTAATCCATCAGTGAGCAGTGGCAGCACATTAACTCCTTCATGCTACATATTACTAATAGGATTGTTAATCATTTTTTAACATCCCTGCTTACCTGGTGGTGTGTTTAGCATATTTCAGATATCCACCCACCCAGCCGATCCAATGCTGTTCAGCTGAGAGCAACATCCCAAGCTGCCATGTTTTACAGTGATATCAATGATAGGCTGTCAGCTGTTCTGGATTCCGCTACCACACCTCCCAACGACATGCTGATAGGCCCATCCCCTCCTCCTTTACTGAATAGAGGGACAATGCCTCCTGGGATACAGTATGTAAATCCCAGGAGGCAAAGGGAGCCTAGGCCAATGACATGCAAGGGGGGGTGGAGCCAAACATTTGCTTGAAAAAGAAAAATTAAATAAAGGGGAATAAGCTTACTGTACATGTAGAGGACCATAGGAGGGGTAGAGTGGAGGGATAAAGTTTTGTAGAGTGAAGATCCGCTTTAAAGTAGTTTTGAAATGACATTGACTCATTCGGAAGAACCAGGAGGGGGGGGGGGGGGTGCAGTTTGCCATTTTTGCTGTGGACACTGGATGACATTGTCCCAGCACTGGCTGTTATGGTTGGAGCACTATGTTATCCCTGCTAAACATTGTTACTGTTAGCTTGCCTTTTAACCATTTCCCTGCCACCCTATACCAGAAATACTGCTACAGGGTGGCAGGGGTGTGCAAAATCATGTCTATATACGTGATTTTGCATTTCCAGGCCATTGGCGGCCTCATCTGTCGATCACCGGGTCCCAGCTGGTGATTCCCCACCGGCACCCGGTGATCGCCTTGTATCACCAACGAGGGAGTTACCTGTATGTAAAGAATACAGATCTCTCCCCTGTCAGCTTCTGCACACTGCTTTGTATGCAGTATGCTTACAGCTGAAAGCACACACACAGCAAACAGCACACAGTTAACCCTTTGATCACCCCAGATGTTAAACCCTTCCTGCCCAGTGTCAGTACAGTGTCAATGCTTTTTATTAGCACTGATCACTGTATTGGTGTCACTGGGGATGTCAATGACAGTTAGTCAGTTCCCCCCAGAATGCCCGCTGCAGTCCTACAGTCCCGCTGTAAGTCGCTGATTGCCGCCATTACTAGTATAAAAAAAAATTATTATCATTACCCACAAAAAAGGCTTTGCCTAGAGATACCCTTTAAAGACATGTTATCAGCGTATATATTAAATGCATGTAAATATAGCAACTGCAATGTACTGAAGAAAACCAGCTCTGTAACATGACATTTAAAGAGCACCTCTATTGGGTAAATATGAAGGCAACCATTCCTGCCTTTCCTCTTTGGAAGATAGCAGCTGCCTGGCTCTCATACTAATCTAGAGGTTTCAGTATTTTCTGACTAAAACAGACCATGCAATGTTACATTCTGTACAGATCCCCTACTTTATAAAAGAAAGGCAGAGGGAGCTAGACATGTGCAGTTTGTTTTGTTTTGATTCGTTTTTTGTATGAAAATTTCATTTTTGGAGATACAGATGTATCTGAATTGAAAATGAATGGAAACGAATCTGAAAAAAAGTCATAAAGAAAATAATAAATGCATTTGTTTCATTCACTTTTGTCCACACTAGACATACTTACTCCTCTAACTACACGAAGTATCAGGCCCGACCATCTTAACGACATAGTCATGCCCTGGAGCGATTGTCGTGTAAAACCAAATCTCAGCAAGAATTCACCCTATATAAATCTGCTTCCTTAACATACAATTGCTCCCTTCATGCTGCCAAACAAGCCAACCTTGTCTTATTAACACCTTGTCATCCAGTCCTCATCGTCTCTTCTCTACTTTCTACTTTCTCCACCTCCACCCAGTAACTCACTCACTGCTTATGAGATTGCAAATCATTTCAAAAACAAGATTGATGCAATTCGTAGGGGCATCTCCGCTACACAGACATCTCTCCCACTCAGCATACTGTAATGGAACCCGGACCTCAGACTGCACTTGGGTATTTTCCGTTATACTGCAGCTTCCCTGTGCGAACACAGATCCCCGGACACCACTCGCTGATCATGCAGGAAATAGACAGCACCCGACTCTTCTAAAGACAGGAAGTCAACTCCTTTATTCTTACACACACACAAGATATATACACAGGGCAGGGAAACACAACCAGGGACAGGAAACACATCATCAGCCCTCCCCTCAGTAGGAAGGGCTACAGGAAACACATCATCAGCCCACCCTATCAGTGGGAAGGGCTACAGGAAACACCCCCCTCCAACCAAGACACAGAACAATGGGATGCAGCACATGGCAGAGGAGAATGGACAGCCACATGGCAGAGAACAAAGGACAACACACCAAAACACAATATATATTCCCATTCACATTCACACCCTGTACCCCTTAACAGGCACAGGGTGTGTTAAACATTAGAATTAGGGAAGATGATACAGGGATCTCCCCACCCCCAAAAGTCACTCCCGTCACACACACCTTATACTAAACCTCCCTCAAAACTTAACTCGTTTGACCTTGCTGAAGGTCACTAAAGTTTTCTCAGAAGCCTGTCTCACCATGTGCCCCCTGGACCCTGTTCCCTCTCAACTACTACAGTCACTCTCTTCTTCTGTCTTATGCTCCCTCACTCACATCTTCAATCTCTCCCTCTCTAATGCTGCCTTCCCTTCCACTCTAAAGCATGCACAGATCACTCCCATACTTAAAAAACCCTCCCTGGACCCCACCAACCTGAACAACTTAAGACCCATCTCCCTGTTCCCATTTACCTCTAAACTCCTAGAACGCATAGTCTACAATCGCCTGAACTCCTACCTCATCGACAACAACCTTCTTGACCCTTTACAGTCTGGCTTTTGCTTACTACACTCCACTGAAACTACACTACTAAAACTCACTAATTATTATTATTATTATTATACAGTATTTATAAAGCGCCAATGGTTTGCTCAGCACTGTACATTACAATGATTTACTAACTGCTAAAACCAATGGCCACTACTCCATACTCTTACTACTTGACCTCTCTGCGGCTTTTGATATTGTTGACCATCCCCTCCTCCCCAAAAAACTCCACTCTCTTGGCCTCAGAGACTCTGCCCTCTCCTGGTTCTCCTCCTACCTATCGCAACGCTCCTTCTCTCCACTTCCTCTTTCTGTAGGGATCCCTCAAGGTTCTGTCCTTGAACCCCTTCTCTTCTCCATCTACATCTCCTCCCTTGGTCACTTGATAAACTCCTGTGACTTTAAGTACCATCTCTATGCTGATGACACACAAATCTATGTTTCTACTCCTCACCTCGCCCCTTCAGTCTGCTCTCGCATTACTAACCTACTAAGTGACATATCAGCATGGATGTCACTCCACTTCCTCAAACTAAACCTTTCCAAGATGGAGCTCCTAAAGGGACCACTACTTGTGTTACCTGTTGGGGGACATGTCCCTTAGTAGAGTCACCCTTACCAGTTGCCATTCGGGGTTCGCTTGTTTTTGGCTTCTCAGTCAGAACAGAATGTGGGCAGTTGGTTGCTGTCCTGCCTTGTTTGTATGCTAGTGTATGTGGATTGATTTATTGATTGAGCTTATTTGACTGTCTGTTGGTTGGGTGGTGATGAGTCAAGGTGTCTGGTGAGGGCGCTGGTGTGGGGGTGGATCTGGCTCTTAGCAGGGCAGGGATGATTTCTGTGTTCTGCTCCCCTTTGTCTGCATTCCAGCGCCTGGAATCTGTGTGGTGGGAGCAGGGAGGAGTCCCCTGTCAGGCGGCCATTTTCAGGGGATCTAAATGGGCTGATAAGAATTATGGTGGTCACACGGTCAGGACCATGTGTGACTGGCATAGCACTGCATAGTGTTGAGTTTTTCCTTGATTAATGGTCACACTCCATTACATCCATTTGTTTATGCTATTATTGAGTCTTGTATTTTTGAACCCCTTTCCTTGGGGAAAAAAATGTCATTTCTTTTTAAGTGCACTGTTTTTTACACTATAGTAATATATAGTAGTATAGTACTGGAGACTACATTTTCTTGCAGTGATCTTGGGTGATCTTACTGTTAGATATGTATATGTGAAGAGGCTGTTGCTGCTGTCTCCCTTATCCTCTGTAATTTCATCTTTTGGTTTTTAGTTATTTATCATTGTTTTTTCATTATATTTTTTACTACCACTTACGAAGTGAGTATTGTCCTTTGAGCTGGCCAGATTTTTTCTAACATTCAATATTTGCATTTTTTGTTATTGATTATATGTATTAATATTTTTTATAATCTACCAGCTACCAAACTGCCAAAGTGGTTCTCAATTCTACTGCCCACATCTTTGCTGTGTCTTTTTCTGTCCTGCCATGACTGTAGACTTTCTGTGTTGATGCAATAGTACACCAGTGTTGATATAATGAATATACAGTGAGTACGCAATCCCTGTTTTGCAAGATATACATGTTCTGAGATTATATAATTATTCAAGTCTTTATTGTATATTAACTGCAATTCACCCCTTTTGAACTATAGGGTCCACTGAAGCAGCAACTGTATGGAGAAACATGGCAGTATTCCTGTGTTCCTTGCACAGTGCCCTCCATCATTTATCAGATATTGGAATATTTACAAGGATGATATCATCTTAATCTCTATTATATATATATATATATATATATATATATATATATATATATATATATATATATATTGGAGGACATAGGACATAGCAGGATTCACTCTATATGGGGCACTTTATACACAGTAGCACATCTGCTATGCTTTTATGGAAATTTAATCATGTTGTTCAATAAACTTTGTTAAATTTTTTAGGGTTTGTGTCCACCTTTGTGAGGTTATGTTTGTTACTGGAAAGTCCTTTTCCTTGTTTCTTTTGTTTTGTTTTTAATAACATTCAATTGCAATATGACTTGAGTTGCAATTGTACATGCTATATTATTATTTTCTTTATTTCCTAATTATTTTTTCCATGAAAGCAGAGTTATCCTTTAAATCTTATAAGAATAGCATGGCTTCTCATTTATTAAATGCAGCCAAAAGCCTGCTTCCTAGACCCTGGAAACAAACCACATGTCCAACACTCTTGGACTGGAAGAAGGAGGTTGACAACATAATGGAAGCTGAACATTGGATTTACGTTGCTGAATACAATAAAGACAAATTTAGACATATGACTGGGATGTATATACTACTCTTATGAGATCACAGATGCCTGATAGACTCACACATCGTGGGTATTAAGGCCTTTTGAAGAACCTATTTTTTTACCCACTATGCTGTATATTGATTTCTAACAGTAAATGTGTTTTTTGTTTAGGAAAGTCCATTCACTTCAAAATTGGATACTAAAATATAAAACAAACAATACGGCGCTATATTAAAAATATCATGCAAGCCACTCAATATTGTATGGCCCAGATATACAAAAAAAACATATGCACAAATATATATATCATCGGTGTGAAGTGAAGCAAACAGATAAAAGGATTCCATGCATTAAGGTGACACAGATATAACTTAGTGAATAGTGTCCTTGTGTATCAAACAAATTCCATGCAGATGTGAACTGCAATGTGCCAATCCTCTATAGCTGGGGTGCCCCCTCACCTTCCTGCCCAGGCCCCTAAGGACCAATGAGCCTTGGGTAATGAGTTGAGTGTCCCTCCGGATAAAAGGTGGATCCCTCCGGCAGTAATGGTGGAACTCCCTCCTCTTGGCTATATCATTAATGGTAGATGGTACCGGTAGTGACTCTCCAGTATATGGCTCTCCAACACGGTCACCATATACGTAAATGGCTGCTCCTCAGTCTGTTCTGCTCAGAAACCTAGTTCCAGGATGCAGTGTCACCTTAATGCATGGAATCCTTATATCTGTTTGCTTCACCTCACACCGATGATATATATTTGTGCATATGGTTTTTTGTATATCTGGGCCATACAATATTGAGTGGCTTGCATGATATTTTTAATATAGCGCCGTATTGTTTGTTTTATATTTTAGTTTATTGTCTTGGTGCCGTGGCTGTGGCACTCTCAATACTGGCTGCTTAAACTACCCATCTGTATATAGTGGCGCAGGAGATCTATTTTATTTGGATATTAAAAGCAAATGTTTTTTGAGTACAAGAGTACAATATTTTTATACAAATGTTCTTACAAATGTTCGTGTTCTACTGGTGAATGGCCAGCTTTAGAACAAATATACAGATTAGGAATTTTGTTTTCAATATGACTTTCCTGACCTGCATGTTTGGTCACAGTCAGTCAAGTAGCACTTTCAGTAGGTCCTTTGTGGATTTTGAACAAAATATTAAACATTTTTTATGATGGCATAAGTACATCTTTTAACTTTAGCTCCGTGCTGCGGATATGACCTCTGAGACACAACTATCAGCTAGTGTTTTTGTGGTTGCAGTATATTCGATGTTCTACTTGGGCAGGAAGTCAGGTAACAATGACAGAGAGAGAAACAGATGCAATGTGAAGAAGAGAAAGGAATGCGTGAAGAGAAGCCTAAAACGATCGACTGAAACCAGGACCAAAAAGAATAGCAAGTAAGGTAGAATGTTCCAGGAGAAAAACTGACCCAGGTTGGCTGGACCTTACAGAAAGATCAAGAAAGCGGATAACACAAAAAGTATATCAAGAAAGAAGCCGAAATTAGGCAACACAAATATATGAAAGACACTGTAAGGGAAACAATGATCGCAACTTAACTGGAGTATTATTCACAGCTTCCTACTTACAGGTAAATGTCTTGGTTCCAAAGACGGAGCATGTTTGTATATTTTCCATGCTTTGGACTAACAATGCCAAAGCTCTCTTCAAAAATATATGATGAATGTGCTAATTTATGATTTAGGATTATTGAAGCTGTATTACTGGAATTAATTATAAAGAGTGTAAGTACCACTGCAGTGTGTTAGCCCACATCAGATTAAGGTTTTTTTAAATTGACTAATTATAGCTGGTTTATGATTGCTATTGCACTCTGCTACTCTTTTATTACTTTATTTAACAACCACCTTCTTAACTTCCAAATGCACAGCTTTTACATTTTTGTTGACAGACTTAAGTTTTCCTTTCCCCAAAATGCCACCTATTTTGTATGTACAGTATGTATCCATTGACTTCTGTGCAGAATCCCAAAAGCATCTTAATACATTATATTGATTGTTCTGTATACAATTTTGTGCTTTATGGTTTTGTGGTGTCTGCAGCTGAACATACAAAAAATGTGCTTTGGAGTAATTTGTATTTGAGGGTAGCCCAAACAGTGTGCATGGATCATGTTAATACAGCAAAGCATTTATTTTTGTAATACATACATTGTAATACATTTTATTTCCCAATGTTCTCGTGAAATTTTGTGAAGATCTTGGTTGATACATGAGCTATATATCATATAAAATGGCGTCTAGCTCTGTCACAGTTTCCTCTTGGTAATTTCCTAAGATGGCTGAACCACACAAAACCACACAGAACATACATGTCCGCAACTTCATTAGTCTCATTTATGTCCATTGATGTTTGTATATGCCGTTTCAGCAGTACAGTGCCAATGAATACAGTAAGGTGTCGTTCCAGTTCATGATTTTCTGGTATTTTTGGAGTTTATCAGCTGAACTCTCAAATTTGTTTTACTGTTGGCGACATGTTTGTAGAAGGTATTTTCATTTCTTACACAAAGAATATTTCTAGCCACTCCATAAGCTTTTTGAGAATGAGCAACATTGTTTACAGAAATGCTGTTTGCTTGGAGCCCCAAGGCTGTGGGTTACATTTACCGTACCTAAGCTTGTCCCTGCAAAGACTTTGTACAAAGCAGACCACAATTTAGGTAACTATTTGATCTGCTTGGTATAAGGAATACCCATCACTCTGTGTAATACTCAATCAACAAAACAATATTTTTGGATGGGTCCAAAGTATGTGCTGATTTAGCACTTAAAGCAAACCAGCGGGTTCTGTAGGTTTTTTAACCATGCTCCTTTCTAGGTTTATGACAGTGACAGGTTTCTGCATAGCTGTTAGTTTTTAATAGCCTGCAACCCTGGGTTGTTTCGTAGAAGAAACTGTAACCAAAGCTCACATGGTTGTCATGTGGCCCTGACCCTACCCTATACCTGGCCAGTGAAGACACACATTATATTTGTGGCCACTAGGAAGATCCAAACAATAAGGAAGGTACAGGCAGCAGCAAAAGGAAGGACTACATGGTTACCAGGCAAGGTCTGGACAGTTTTTTTGATAAAGTACCCAAAGAGATCAGCCTCCTGGGGAACTCTGCAAAGAATCCAGAAACACACGCTACCAGTTAAAGAGCCAGATTACTGTGCTGAGATTGAATTTCTAAACCTTCTGATCATGGTTGATTGCTGATCTCCTTACTTTGCATAAAATCACAGGGCAAATAGGATGATCTGGTTGCATGAAAGATTTGCTTATCTCATTATAATTCTTCATTACCTAACTGCATTGTACCTGTAACTGCAACTACCTATGTGCAATCTATACTTTAGACCAGTAGTCTCCAAACTCGAATGGGCCAAGTCTGGCCTGCTGCAAGATCTCCTCTGGCTCTCTGATGTAAGAGGAAACTTTGATGAGGCCTCTGATGTAAAGTAAAATCTCATGTGAGGAGGGACTCTGATGTAAGGGGGAACTCTGATGTAAGGAGGGACTCTGATGTAAGCGGGGACTCTGATGTAAGGAGGGACTCTGATGTAAGAAGGACTTATATGTAAGGGGGGATGGGTTCAAGTTTATTTGGAATTTCTTTGCTTTGCTGAAGTTTTTTTCTGTTGCTTGAAATTAATTCATGCTAATTAAAAAAAACTCCAAGTAAAACGTATTAATTTAAATTTGGTTAGGCCATTTATAAAACAGTTTTTTTCAGCTCCAAGAATATTTGTAAAATATATATGACCCTCGTACCTAAATGACACTATGTATATAACTAAGACTATAGATACAGTATGAATGCAAGGCTTCCCACAAAAAAGAAATACAGTCTTCTGCTGTTAGCTTTAGTGATAAAAATTTCCAAAAGCATAATAATGTAATAATGAAGAGCTTTTTGGTGATAGTTCCAATAGAATTTGCACAGATTTTTAGAAAACATGGGCAAGGAACCCTTAAAGCTGTATTAAAACCTAAAAACAAAAACGTTATGTTTTGCAGCTCACCGGTCTTTAAATGTGGTGACTGCATTTGATTTCTTTTTTTTTATTACTTTCCTTTCATCTGGTGATTCATCCAATAACACACTTGCTGTGTTAAGCCCCATACACACTGGCTGAAAATCAGCCAGTTCAGTAGGAACTAGACGACTTTCAGCCTCTGTATACAGTTGCCTGTCCAACACAAGCTTGTCTAACAACTAGTTTCTGTTGAATGGACATGCTGGAAAACCAGCATCTGATCAGCACTTGCAGCCAATGGCTGTGAGCGCTGATCAGTGTGTTCTGGCAGCAGGGGAGTACAATGACACAGCAGGGAAGATCGCCGCACCAACATTATTTGTGTTGGTACAGCGGTCTGTCAGGTTTTTCTCCTTTAGGTTGAACAAAAAAAAACTGAGCATGTGTACCCAGCATAAACGTGTTTCCACTCTGGATGGAGGAGCAATGGAGCCACACTTGGACACAAGCATTGTCAATCTAAGGGGAGGGTAGTGTTAGATGTACTAGCAGATTTAGACTTTACTAACAAACTAAAGCCAAACTCCAGCTAACACTTTTTAAGCAGTGTGCCCTTTCACACAGGCAATCCAGACTGAATCACAATGTCTATCTTTGGTGAGCAGATGTAAACAGACGATCATCAGTTTACATCCGCCTACATCCATAGCAGTTCAGGTCCATTTTTTAAATGGAAGAAGGCTGTGTCCTTTTCCATTTAGACAGATCTGAATGGATATAAACAAATGTTGCCTGTTTACATCTGTTCTTTTTATGTATGTTTTTAGGCATGAAACATTTTTTTTTGTTTGTACTCTTTTCTTCAACAACTAAAAAAAATGGATGTAGAACTGAACTGAGCTGAACTAAAGTGCAAACTGATATTAACTGAACTGAACTAAAGATGGACATGCAAGCTGATGTAATCTGAATCAATACAGTATTCATCACTTTATTTCAGCAAAAAACTTGACTGAACTGATGGTTCCTATGTGGAAGGACCCTTACAGCAAAGATGTTTTCCTTTTGAGATAAAAGGTTTTATATAAATGAATCCTGAAAATCTTTACCTGCCACTTTTACTGGACAGTTTAATCTGTTAGAGGAAGTTGAAAAATAACAGACTTAGTGGATGCATTAACAGGTAAAAATAAAGGGAAAAAAAGCCTTGTTTAATACTGCTTTAAGTAGCCTCAAAATTCGAGGTGGGGATCTCAGAGACAGTAGCTAATGTATCCCACCTTCAAGTGTTGGATGTGATAAGTATGGCAGGGCTTTTTTTCTCAGAGAATAGGTGCAGGACCTCACTGCCCCTACCCTGCTGTTCCTCAAAAAGAGAAGTAAACCAGAACCAAATAATCTACACATTACCCAAGGCGCAAGAGGCAAGGAGTACTGCATTCAGGAGTGCATAACAAACAGGGCTCAGGAGTGTGTAAAGTGCTGAGAGAGTGTACTGTCCCTTGACCACAAAAAAAAAATCACAAGGAACAGGACATGTAAATCTCCCCTCCAATGTAACCATTTATTTCTAACCTTTGCACACCTCTTTGCTTACTTCTGTGCCCCCATCCACAACTCACATCTGCAACTCTCATCCTCAGCTCACCTTTCTCACCCCTATCCATGGCTCACCCCGTCTTCTCCCCGTCCACAGCTCACCTCTTCTTCTCCCCATCCACAACTCACCTCTTCTTCCTCTGTCCACAACTCACCTCTTCTTCCCCCCTTCCACAGCTCACCTCTTCTTCCACTATCCACAGCTCAAATCTGCACCCCTGTCCACAGTTCACTTTTGTACCCCTGTCAACAACTCAATTCTGCACACCCCTGCCCACAGCTTTCAGTTCGCAGCTCACCTCTGCACCCCCAACTACAGCTTGTCTGTGCCCCCTTGCACATTTAATTTCTGTACCCCCATCTACAGTTTACCCCGAACCACACTCTTCAACCCCCACCTTTAACCTCTACCCCCCTACCACCTCTACACAACCTGCCACCCCCCCAACTTCACAGCTCTTGCTCCCTACACAGCTCTAACTTTGCACAACCTGCCCCTCTTTCCCAGTGCAGCTTCACTAACACCCCTTTCCTCTAGGTCTCACCTCTGCAGAGATTCCCCTTCCCCATTCTTGCCTCTGTACAACCTGCAGCCCCCCCCCCCCCCACTACACAACTCTCACTTTTCACAACCTGCCCTTCTTTCCCCTTAAAGCTCTAAACTTTTTTTTCACAAATCCTCCACAATCCCAGCTGTCACCTCTGCACTAAATCACCATATCCAAACTCCCCACAACTGCCTTGCTGCACAATGCCAACCCCCTTTTCCCTCCACACAAACCTCACAGCGGTGCAGCTGGCAATGATCCGTTAGGTGGGTGCTTTTTTTTCCCAACAGAATGCATTCACTGCCTATTAGACCTGCGTAGCACAAAGCCAAGGAAGAGATTTAGAACACTTCACTTGGCTCTGTGATACACAGGTCTGACAGGCGGGGGGTGAGGACAGGAGCCACCTCCCGAAGTACCACATGAAGGAAAAAAAAATGGGGGCGGCTGTGGTATCGAAACCCGAGGCACCCAATGATACACTATATTGCCAAAAGAATTGGCACACCCCTCCAAATAATTGGATTCAGGTGTTCCAATTACCTCAACAGGTGTATAAAATCAAGCACCTAGGCATGCAGACATGCAGACTCTACAAACATTTCTGAAAGAATGGGTCGCTCTCAGGAGCTCAGTGAATTCAAGCGTGGTAATGTGATAGGTTGCCACCTGTGCAATAAGTCCATCCGTGAAATTTCCTTGCTACTAAGTATTCCACGATCAACTGTTAGTGCTATTATAACAAAGCGGAAGCAGCTGGGAACTACAGTAACTCAGCCACAAAGTGGCCACTTAAAATGACAGAGGGTCAGAGCATGAAGTGTGCAGAAGTCGCCAACTGTCTGCAGAATCAATAGCCAAAGACCTCTGAACTTCTTGTGGCCTTCAGATTAGCACAACAACAGTGCATAGAGAGCTTCATGGAATGGGTTTCCATGGCTGAGCAGCTGCATCCAAGCCTTACATCACCAAGTGCAACGCAAAGTCTTGGATGCAGTGGTGTAAAGCACGCCACCATTGGACTCTAGAGCAGTGCAGACGTGTTCTCTGGAGTGATGAATCACGCTTCTCTGTTTGGACATCAGATGGATGTGTCTGGGTTTGGTGGTTCTCAGGAGAATATTACTTGCCTGACTGCATTATGCCAAGTGTAAAGCTGGTGAAGGGGGAATTATGGTGTCGGGTTGTTTTTCAGGGGTTGGGCTTGGCCCCTTAATTCCAAAGAAGGGAACTCAAGGTGTCAGCATACCAAGACATTTTGGAAAATTTCATTCTCCCAACTTTGTGGGAACAGTTTGGGGATGACTCCTTCCTGTTCCAAAATGACTGCACACCAGTGCACAAGATGGATCCGTCGTTTGCTGACGTCACGCCACCGCTACTGATGGTCGGAGCGGTGGCCATCTTGATACACTTTTTATGCTTTTTGATTTCTGTCTCCACGTGGATACTTTTCAATGTTCCAATAAATACTATGCTATATGCAACTTTATTGGCTCCTGTGGTGAGCTATTCCGTCTAGGACAAGGGCTGACTTCCCATCCGAGTGCCCAGGATGAAGAATTTGGTCCAGTTTAACCCTTTGGCCGCCTTCCATTCCCAGATGTTTAATGCTTGATTGCCTGTTACCAGTTTTCATCCTGTGAGTGTACATCCAAGAGGTGGTGGATTCTTTTGTGTGATCATCAGCACATTTGCACTCTGCACCTTAATGATTCTACGCCTTATGGTTTCACAGACAATTGCTTCCATTTATGGACATTTGACTATATAAATAGCACATTTTAACCACGGACATTGATGTAGAGTTTTATCCTATTTATATATCTCAGATTTTATATGTTTATTGTAACATCATTTACTACTGCAATTTACCACGGACATTATTGTATTTAGATTCTGCCCGTGATACACTTTATTATTTGGCATTTCCTATTTGAGCTGTTTAGCTGATATTTTCATGCTTTTACTTTACTGTTTCACTCAGCTCATTCCAAAGAACAAAGGTATACCACTCAGGCAAACAATCCAGATCAATCCACAACAGGTGCAGGCTCTGGCTCGCCACCACACTCGATGCAATAGGAAGAAGGGTCAGCCACACACTGGAGGATAGATCAATATAGTGTGTATTTATTGATCCACACGACACACAAAACACCAGGACATGAATACAGGACCTGTTAACGCGTTTCACATGATCTCCTGCTTAATTCACTCAGCTCATTACATTTATGATGCACTTTACCATATTGTTTGATTTTTAGATTTCACATTAATGTTCTTTTGCACTTCTATGTCTTGCACTTTACCGTTCCGCAATATATATATATATATATTTTTTTTTTTTTAAGCGCTGCACTTTCTTACATATAATATAGTGTATTTGCCCTGCCCAGTACATGCCCTGGGTGACCAGCAATGGCAAGCAGAAGCCTGTAGAGGAAGTGAGTAGTGCAAAATCATCCTCTACTGCCCTCTGTGTTTACTGACAGTTTGGAAAACACAGGGCTGCTGGAGGAGGCGGAATGGAGTTCTGCCATGTTCTAGCTGCAAAAAAGCTCTGAGGTACGGCTACCTGAATCTTATGAAACTCTTGAAATCCCATGAACCAAGCAACAAGTTCAATAATTACAAGTGGAGGTCTCCTCCTCCCACGCATGACTGCAAGACTTCTCCAGGTCCTCCCCCATCCTCTGGAACTCACTACCCCAATCCATCAGATTGTTGCCTTCCCTCCTCACCTTCAGGCGCTCCCTGAAAACCCACCTCTTCAGGGAAGCCTACCCCACCCTTACCTAACAGCCGTCCTCCTTCATTCCCCCTACCACTCCATCCCTCACAGCCACTTCCTCCTGCACCACTACCCCCTCCCTCCTAGATTGTAAGCTCGATAGAGTAGAGTCCTCTAACCCCTCGTGTGCTGTTTGTTGTTGTTGTACTGTTTCATGTATTGTCCCCCCCTCTATTGTACAGCGCTGAGCAAACCCTTTGGCGCTATATAAACTCGATGTAATAATAATAATAATAATTTTGGCATTTGCACATCAACAAATATAATATAACAATTCACTTCATTTTTCCTTATCAAGCTAAGCTAACTGTAATATAAGTTCCACGCTTTTCTGCAAGTTTATGACTCTGTGTTGGGGTCCTGAACAGCTGTGCAGTAACAGGTACCCTTTTAAGGCACCAAAGTAGCAACCAAGGTACAGTCTCTAGATAGAGAGTCTAAGATTCTGCACATTATTGAAATAACAGCTGTGCATTCCTATTAGGATAGTTCACCTTGAAGAAAGTCTTTTCCCAGAAACTGTATTTATTTAGAAGACACTATTGTAAAACAAATGGCTGTATGTAACCTCTGTAGGTGAACAGTCTTTACTTGAGTATGCAATAGAATCACACTGTCCCCTGATGAGAATATCCATCACACTGTCTTCTGTGATGAACAAATACTGTAAGTGGAGGTATAGCAGTTCTGGGTTGTAGCAGAGTAATGCAATGCTAGAAATTTGGGGGCAGTGACTGGTGCCCAAGGAACTTCTTTGCAGAGACTGTGTGGCACTTACAGTACAGCAGTCAGCTCTACTCAGTCCCCAGGAAAACAGAAGAAACTGGGGGTAGCTGCACCAACTTCTGTGCGCTGTCTTTGAGGCTTTGAACAAACAGCAAATCCTTTCTCAACTACACTCTTTCAGAAAGTTCTCTCACCAAGCTCCTTTTTCCGCAGACTGTGGTGAGGAACATTCTTCCCTCCAATGTCATATCCACACATAATAGACTGGTAGATGTGCCATCTCATAGAGGTAAATTGTGGAGACCATTTTGGGATAGTCTTAAGTCTATTAAGCTACATTGTTAGCAAACGTTTAGGAACAAAGTGATCTCTAGTGGCAGATAACAATATGTGTGAGATAGTAAACAAGTGCTGTCATGTAACATGAAAATGGCAGTTTTGCACACTAAAACAATTCTTCAATATATGTACGCAATAGGCATTATAGCAATGTCTCTGAGGTGGTTACACTGAAAAGAATTGTACAAAGGTTTTTAGTGAATTTTATTACATTTTTAAACTAAAGTTTTATATCATTGTTGAAATTCTAATAATTTCTTTTACAACTGATACAAGGTGCCTTTGCAATGCTGGTGTTGCAGACCTTTTTTCTTTTCTCAACAATTCAGAGACTATGGCTGAATATTATACAATTTTCTTGAGATTTTTGGTTTAGATTTACCAAAAACCATATAATATGAGGTCAAACCTAACAACACTTTCAATTGTATCCAGTTAGGCAGGCTCTTGCACTACATAGTTGAAGGTAAATCTAAGGAAATTGGGCAGAAACTGGACAGAAAATTATATAGTGTATGGCCAGCATAAGTCTCTGGTTTAAAAGCCATACAAATTCATGCAAGAAAGGAGGGAAATGGGTGAAGATGTATAATTTAAATTAGAAATCAGGACTAGAACTTAGCAAGCATAAAACTGCTCTCACTCTCTTCTAACTCCTATACTATCTATCCTGTAGAAGGATGATGTTTATACTTACCTATTCTCAGGGTGCTCCAGTCCATTCATATGATCTTCACAGCCAGTTTCAAGGGTGAAGAAGGACAGGCGAGAACTATTACCCCATAGTAATCCTCAGGGAGATGTCACCACATAGGTATGCCAACCGTTGTCGACATTCTTTCCTCTCCCCTTATGCTGGCTGCTGGAGAGATTGTGTGACCCAACTGGGGTGCTCTGAGAATAGGTAAGCATATGCATATTCCTTCTACAGGGTAGTTAGTATAGGTGTTCGGAGGGGTGGGAGCTGTTTTAAGCTTAGTTAGTTCTAGCCCAGACCTCTACTTTAAGTTTCAGCTATTTAGATCTGTAACCATGTGAAACAGAGCCTAGAGGTGTAGAGCTCCACTTGCTGTCCAGGAATAAAAATGATAAAATATTAATATTTACCCAATTTAAAAAAGATTTAATTGTGAATTTTACATTTACACTAGAAAATTCAGAAAGGGAGACAGTTGCAATTTATTGGAGTGTAATTAACAGAATATTTTCAAGCAGCCATTTAGGGTTTTCACTTGCCTTTGAACACTAGTGATAGGGCAGGTATGTTTCATTGAGTCACCTCTTATTGTTGACATGTTTGTCTCAGAATGTTTTGCTTCTCATTATACCCAAGTCATACTTAAATAGGGTGAGGTAATTTGAAGTATATTTTGGGTGTCACAGAGACCTTACAGAATTTGATATGATTCTGGTTGTATCCCCAGGAGAAACATACTGTATACTGGGTCTTTATGCTGGTCTATTTGTTGGATGTGCTTTCAAATCAAACTTCCAATGGCCTGCTTGGAGATAAAATCCATAATTTTAGCATTACAGAACCATGTCTTAATGGATTAAGCAAATCTGCCCAGCTAGGAAAAAAGCCAGAGTGGGATTTATACTTTTTTGTAGTGTCTAGAAAGCACAGTTACAATGGAATATTAAGATTTATTTTAGCCACACAACAGAACACTTCTAAATTTCAAAATTACTCCAGTGCCACGTTCGATGCTTTATAAATTTGGTGAAACACAGCTAACATAAAGACCTCTAAAAGTGGCATATAATGAAATGTTAAATGACACTTCTTTATTATAAGGAGCCTTAGTAGAGTTACCATTTTCTCTGCAGTATGCAGGCACCTCTTCTCACAACAGACCCTTTCAGGCTTGAGTGAATCCTGGGGCTACATTGGGACTGCCAGGTGTTGCTTAGGAGAGAATGGGGATCAGTTACAATTGGGAGTTATCATAGGTATTGTGTATAAAGTGGACATATTGCTTATAGGAATGGCAATTTGTGCAGACTTCTGTGTCTTCAGAACAAAAAGAATTGATAAACCAATGTAGCGCTACTCCTGTAGGAGCCACTGGTAGTTTGCCCAGGCCTTTCCCCATATTTTCACCCTCAGACAAGCACACAGTATTTCTGATAGCCAGGTGCACACACACTTTGGCTTGTTGTCTCAAATAACCAGTCTATGAGATGTTTGTTTTGTTTTTTTATGAGATCTTGGATAGGGAGGGAGAATTTAGAAAAGAACAAAGTACAAGGAGGACACTATCTGACTTCTGTTTTAGCTTTAGGTGAAGTCCATGCTGGAGAAGATAAAAGCTTATCTCTTGCAGTAACAGTAACTTTAGGCTAGAGTAATGTCCCTCATAGCAAAGAGTAAATGGACAAAACTCTTCAAAACACTAGCCAGTGTTCCCTTATCTGGACCTTTAGCTGACTTTATAGCACCATGAGGGAATTAAAAGCACAAGTCTCTAAAAAGCAGTCGAGTTTGTACTTTGTATTTAAAAATATATAAAAAAAAAAACAATAAAAACCTATTGAAAAAAGTCTATAGAAAATTTAGGTTGTCTGTACTCACAAAATGTCCAGTGAAAGCTGGTTGCCTCCTTCCAACTTTCAATTGGCAACTCTATACTAGTGATACCAGACCAGATCTTCAATAGACACCCCCTCTGCAAGCTCTCTGTAGAACCAGGGTCACTCTCTCTGACTTCAGGCCCTCTGGTCGCCCACCTGAGGCCGCATGGCAGCAGATGCCATGAGGCCTCAGGTGTGCTCATGGCAGCAGATGCCAGGGGAGACAAGCATGGTGAGGTGAAATCCACTCCTTAAAAAGACCCTGAGCCCATATGCTCACAGAATATAAATACAGGCTCCCAGCATGTAATAGAGTACCATCCCCTGTAATTAGCCATCCATATTCATGCTTTTCATTTGCATAGTTCCCACCTAGGTTCTGGAAGGCTCTCATTGCTTCCAGAAGGCAGGAGGAGCTCAAAGCAGACTCAAACAGCAGCAGAATACCATGAGAAGTCCTGACTAATAGACTGCAGCACTTAAGCAGAATGCCAAGGAAAGATTTACCTATTAGCTCCTCTGTTAGGCACAAGAGCAAACTACACTAATCTAACTATGTATATCCTAGCACCTATCTATGAGGGTGCTACACTAATAAGCAAAAAGTACAGAATTTTCAGGGTCAGTAAAATAGATATACAGTGACTAGAAAAATTCACATAAACAGCACTCTGTCATACTAAATTAAACTTGAAAAAGAGTCGTAAATAAACCAATTATAAAGGAAATAATAAAGAAACTTCCACCAAAGTGAAAAAAAAAACTGTCACGTGATTGCACCACATGGACCCAGTTTGCATGCTGACGTCACAGATGGTCACGCTCTGATGCGTTTCATCATTCCAACTTCCACTGAGGAAGTCGAAAATGATAAAACGCGTCAGACAAGACCATCTGTGACGTAAGCACGCACACCGGGACCACATGGTGCAATCATGTGACCGTTGCTGCCGGAATCCATAGGAACCAGCATGTGGTGAGACTGTCACCAGCCGCAGAAGCGGCGGCCATTATAAGTGCTATCCTTACAATGTGCTTTACTTTTTAACTCAATGTGAGTGTCATTTTAAGGGGATGGGGTTAAGGTAATACATGTGTTTACAGAATCACACTATGTGGCTGTTTTATTTTGCCCATATATGGAGTGGAATTGATATAATTTAATCTGGATGATGAGGAGATCGGAGCAGGAGTGATCATTAATTCATTGATTGGAGGTTGCTTTTTGGGCTGCTGGCTGATTATCCTACTGTCGCTTTCACAACCATTCAGCATCTAGGAGGTTGTTTTCTACTGATTTTCCACTGTTGGTTATTAACCAGCTTCTGGTGAATGTTGAATTCAATGGGGTGATAATCACTGCAGGATCACATTGATGGTGGATCGAGCTACCTTAAAGAGATATCACATTACTGAAATGAACTGAACTTTTTCACAGTTTTTTTCACTTTGGTGGAAGTTTCTATATTATTTCCTTTATAATTGGTTTATTTATGACTCTTTTTCAAGTTTAATTTAGTATGACAGAGCGCTGTTTATGTGAATTTTTTTAGCCCCTGTATATTGATTTATGAGTTATTTAAAACGGCTGCTCTGTTTTACTATATATAATTTAATTTATGTGTTATTTTCATCATCACTTCAGCGTGGAAATATAGGTTGTGATTCGCAACTTACCGTATATATATTGTTTGAATTTTTGTTTCAGTAAAATAGATAACCATATCCTTAAGCCTAGTACACACAATTAGAAAATTGTACAAAAAATACCACTTTCACAGCGATCATACGATAATCTGATCATTAGAACATAGCTTTCAGTGTGTATAAATTTGAAAAACAACGCTACTCAACACCCCCTTGTTTGTTATACCCAAACTCTAATAAATGTTATGCAAAGAGTCACCTGCAGCCATGCAAATAATAAATATAGCAGGTTTCTTGAAAAAACTCAGTGTGCCATGTGCAGAAATCAAAGTGCTATGTGCAAAACATCTATACAATAAAAAGTGTCACGTGCCATAAATAATTACAGTGCAATAAATATATAATTCATATACTAATGATAATTGCTGTGCAATAAACATCTAATTCATATAATCATAAATAATAAACCAATAATAAAGTCTGTGATAAAGAATGTCCACAACAAATAACAATTAATTACTGTGCCTTCTTAATTTTCACCACCAATAAGTGCTCCTCTACCACCAGATTAAACAAACTCATGGGGCTTTAGTCTAGATGATGATGATGATGATTAACCTCCCTGGCGGTATTCCCGAGTGTAGCTCGGGGTAAAGTTTCTGTACCAAAAGCGGTAACCCCGAGCTACACTCGGGCTTACCATGCGGCGCTGCATAGGGAGTCCCTCCAGCACTTACCTTGTCCTTCGCTCCCATGATGTGTCCCCTGCAGTGTCCCCAGCCATCTCCTCCGGCCGATGCCGGCATCCGACTTCTGTGTTCCGGTCCCTGTGACGTCGGGACTTACGGGCGCCGCCGACGGTGGGAAATTTTAAAATTTTAAAAAAATATAATTTTTTTCAAAACTAATTTTACATAATAAAACATTGCTGTTTCAAACCATTTCACATACATTTTGTCCCTACTGCTTTGTCCTGTCCCCTGCCTGCATTTTGACTGTTCTTTCTGCCTGGAAACTTAGAAAAGTCCATGGCGTACAAAAAGCATCCCTTTATTTCAAAAGCGGTTTTAGACCGGCAAGAGAACAGCGATAGTAAATCAGAACCACTTGCAGAATTGAGTGATAATGATTCGTGGAGAAATTCGTCATCAGACACTGAAAACAATTTTGCGACTTTGCTCAGTGATGTGCGAACTTGGCGCTATATTTCAAATTTCAGTGTTTTTGGTTTGATTATATTATTGAATTAAATGTATTATTATTATATTATTATTTTTTATGATTATTTATTAAATTATAATTTATGATTTTGTGTTTCAAATTTTATCATACCCCGGGATGTTTAATAGACTCTTGTTCGGACAGATTTCAGTGAGTTATTCCTAAATATTACAGCCTACAATAAAAAAACTACATATTTCCATGCAAAATAATGGTACCGCTTTCAGCACCAAAAATCTGAAATAATCATACCGCCAGGGAGGTTAAAATAAATAAATAATAAATAAGTGAATAAATGCAGCACACCTGTCAAACCACTGGCTGTTAAATCAGAATGCATGATTTAGCAATCCTGTATGTTCCAAACATGAAAAAAATATATGGGTCTACACAACTTTCACCCAATATTCACACATTTTTCTAATTGCATTTGAATGAAAAATGTATGAATACTGGGTAAAAACTGCAGGAATTTTGTGTGTAAAATTTATACAGTAAATAGACCTTGTAGTAAAAATATTATCTTTCCTAATTAAAGTGGTTGTAAACCCTTACATATACAGTGGATATAAAAAGTCTACACACATTTGTTAAAATGTCAGGTTTCTGTGATGTAAACAAACAAGACAAAGATAAATAATTTCAGAACTTTTTCCTCCTTTACTGTGACCTATAAACTGTGCAACTCAATTAAAAAACAAACTGAAATCTTTTAGGGGGGAAGTAAGCATAAAAAACAAAAATAATGTGATTGCATAAGTGTGCACACCCTCTTATAACTGGGGATGTAGATGAGCAGGGCCCTCGATCTCCTCATGTTTTGCATTGTATTGTTATTGTTCTGTCACATGTTCTGTCCCCTTTGTAATGTACAGCGCTGAGCAAACTATTGGAGCTTTATAAATACTGTATAATAATAATAATGTGCTCAGAATTAATCAATCACATTATAAATCATGTTAAATAGGAGTCAGTACACACCTGCCATCATTTAAAGTGCCTCTGATTAACCCCAAATTAAGTTCTGCTGTTCTAGTAGGTCTTTCCTGACATTGTCTTAGTCGCATCCTACAGCAAAAGCCATGGTCCACAGACAGCTTGCAAAGCATCAGCTTGATCTCATTGTTAAAAGGTACCAGTCAGGAGAAGGGTACAAAATAATTTCTAAGGCATTAGATATACAATGGAACACAATGAAGACAGTCATCATCAAGTGGAGAAAATATTGCACAGCAGTGACATTACCAAGAACTGGACGTCCCTCCAAAATTGATGAAAAGACAAGAAGAAAACTGGTCTGGGAGGCTGCCAAGAGGCCTTCAGCAACATTAAAGGAATATCTGGCACGTACTGGCTGTGTGGTACATGTGACAACAATGGGCTATGGGGTAGAGTGGCAAGACGGAAGCCTTTTCTTACGAAGAAAGACATCCAAGCCTGGCTAAATTTTGCAAAAACACATCTGAAGTCTCCCAAAAGCATGTGGGAAAATGTGTTATGGTCTGATGAAACCAAGGTTGAACTTTTTGGCCTTAATTCCAAAAGATATGTTTGGCGCAAAAACAACACTGCACATCACCAAAAAAACACCATACCCACAGTGAAGCATGGGGGTAGCAACATCATGCTTAGAGGATGTTTTCTTCAGCTGGAACTGGGGCCTTAGTCAAGGTAGAGGGAATTATGAACAGTTCCAAATACCAGTCAATATTGCCACAAAATCGTCCGGCTTCCGCTAGAAAGCTGAACAAGAAGAGGAACTTCATCTTTAGCATGACAATGACCCAAAGCATACACCCAAATCAACAAATTAATGGCTTCAACAGAAAAAGATTAAAGTTTTGGAATGGCCCAGCCACAGCCCAGACCTGAATCCGATCAAACATCTGAGGGGTGATCTGAAGAGGGCTGTGCACAGAAGATGCCCTCGCAACCTGACAGATTTGGAGTGTTTTTGCAAGGTCATGATGTTCCATGCTGATAGACTCATACCCAAAAATACTGAGTGCTGTAAAAAAATTAAAAGGTGCTTCAACAAAGTATTAGTTTAAGGGTGTGGACACTTATGCAACCATATTATTTTTGTTTTTTATTTTTACTTCCCTCCACCTAAAAGATTTCAGTTTGTTGTTCAGTTTATAGTTCAGTTTATAGGTTACAGTAAAGGAGGAAAAAAATTTCTGAAATGATTTATCTTTGTCTCATTTTTTTACATCACAGAAACCTGACATTTTAACAGGGGAGTGTAGACTTTTTATATCCACTGTACCTGCTTACGAGACTAGCCTAAGATGATACACAGAGGTTGTTTCACTTATGAACAATGTCTCATAATGGCTTGGGAAATCCCGTTATTTGCTTGAGTACAGAAACATTGTAACAGTTTATTTACTGAGGTTCTGTGTAGCTATCCTATTTGTTTGTAGCATTTTTAATAAAGATGTTAAGAAAAAAAAATCATCTATATGCACATAAATTTACTGAATGAAGACTCTTTACTTAAGGATCTTTATGCAGGTACAATGGGGTGTGGATGTAGCTCTGAATATGAAGATGACTGGATGGAAAATTTTGATATTTGTGAAAACTGCCATTTGCCACGGGAAAAGTCACAAGTGAGTATGATGCTATTTAAAGTTTATGTAAAGATTGTCAGATAAAATGTTTAGCTGGTTTTTAACCTGAAATATGAAGTAAACCGAAATTTTAAAAGAAAAATACATTGGAATAATTAGCTTGTTACAAACAGTACCTAACAGCAGTATAAATTGTGTAATGTATAGAAAACCAAATTTGTTTTCTACCACTGAGTAGGAAATGGGTATGACTGATCATATATGTAGCAGGTCCACTCCACAGGTCACAGCCTCTGAACTATTGCATGTAGGGCAGTTTCAAATGCTTTCCTCACTCTCTGCATTTAGTTCAGGCACGTTAATTTGATCTCCAAATCTGTTGTTTTGTAGCAACCTTGGAAAATCAATGTACATCAATATGTAATGCGCCCAACATGCAGGGCTAAGAAGATGAGGGCAGGTGCAGTCTCCTTCAAACCTGCTGTATATTATCAATCTGTCATAAACGTCCCACAATTAGGACCTCTACCATTCTAAGAATGTAGAACAAACTTCAACATGCAAAATGCTTTTATAATAAAAAAAGCTCCTGGTCAGATTTAGGAATTACTCATGTTTAAACTTCCCCCTATAGACCATAATGACAACTAAAATACAATAGTTGCTTTACTGCAGTTTTAAAAGTTAGCATGTTTAATACAGCCATCATATGTTGATGATCATCTATATTTATTTTCTGTGTATGTGCATGTTTTCAACAGTATTCAAATAAATATACATTTTGGGTAAAAAGCAGGGATTCTTTTAATTAAATCTGAACTTACCTCTGCCAGTACACCCTGTTTTCTGATGTAGTGCTCAATACATACAGTATATATAAATAAATACATAGAGTTTTTATTAATAATACATGGCCAGTGCCATAGCGTAGGGGGGCAGCTGGGCCAGTCATTTAGAGGGGTGCAGAAAATAGTCCTGCGCCATCCCAACTGTGCTGGGTCCGATACCCCAGCCAGCCCTCCTTGTTAATTACAGTTGTTTTTAAGGAGCAGCGGCTACATCCTTAACGTTGGATGAGTCCTCAGCTGTCAGCAGGGTTCCCGCTAACAACTGAATGTAAACAAAACAATTGCTGGCAATGAAAACTTAAAAAAAAACAGTGTGGGGGTCTCCCCCATCCATACTAAGAGTCTGGTATGGATTTTGGGGGAGAACCACGCTGTTATTTTAAAAAATCCATACTAGACTTTTATCCGAGCATGCAGCCTGGCAGGCCCAGGAGGCCCAGGAGGTGAGCAACCCCCCTCCTGGACCATACAGGCCATGTGCCATCAACATGGGGGGGTGCTTTGGGATAGGGGGGCTTTTTTAAAATTTTGGCATGGGGTTCGCCTCAAAATCCATACCAGACCTAAGGGTGCGATATGGATTTGGGGAAACTCCAATGCCGTTTTTTTTTTTAATTTTGGCATGGCGTTCCCCTTAAAATACATACCAGACCCTAAGGGTCTGGCTTGTATTAGGCAGACCCTGCTATTTTGTTAACAATGGGCGGCCGGTCCTCCTTATAAACGCTATCACTATTAAAACTCTTCTTTGAAAACGCTCCTTAAGCAAAAATGCAAAAACATTAAAATTAGCATTTCTATCCAGCATTTTTTCTAGTGGTTTTGGAGCTGCTAGTGTGCATGGAGCCTAAAAGCCCAAGAATCAGGGTGTGCAAATTACTTCCCTTCCCCCAGGCTCTGACAACCCATGCTACGCTACTGCACACAGCTTAGAAAACAGCAAAGGAATTAAAGAAAATAAATTGGACAATGTATTGTTCTATCTTATTGTAATGTAACATCTTGCCACGGTGCAGTAAACCAGGTGTGACCTATGTATCTGCAGTAAAAAAAATACAGTAGTGGCCCATGAATAAGGTTGTGGTGTAGCCATACCGCTGCTACACCATAGAAAAAAAAACATAATGCACATTTATAAAGCACACCAATGTGCTTTACAAATGTTCAGGACACCAGGAGCAATCAAAGGTTGTAAGGTTTATTATTGTCATCTGTGTCCCATTGGGGAGATTTCCCTTCACTTCCTGTCACCTAGCCAAAACCAAAAGTTAAAAAAATCCCTCTAAAGATAGGTAATTGATAGTTGTCACAAGGGTCAGCAGAACGAATGTCCTCATTAGATGAAATAAACTATCCCTGTTCTGGGGACAACCCAAAATTTGGGATTTTTTGTTATTCTACTATCACTTTCATTGATAATGGTAAATAGGACTAATAGAGATAGTGAATGGGGGCACAGACAGCAATAAAAACCTAACAGGTGTTGAAATCCCTCTCAACTCTATCAAAACTCTATTCCTTTTAGTTGCACTTTAAAATTAAAATGTAGGCCATGGTGTGGAGTAAGTGATTGGCACTCTTGACTTGCAGCAGAGGGCTTGAACCCCGTCATGGCTACCATCTACATGGAGTTTGTATGTATGTTCTCTCTGGCTGAATTCTGCAGTGTTTAGAGATATACTGTCAGTACAGATTCAGCCAAATGCAGCAAAGTTTATTGGATGGCGCTTCACAGTACAGATGGACAATGATCCAAAACACACTGCAAAAGCAACCCAGCAGCTTTTGAAGGAAAAGAAGTGGAATATTCTGCAATGGCCGTGTCAATCACTTGATCTCAACCCCATTGAGCATGCATTTCACTTGCTGAAGGCAAAACTAAAGGCAGAAAGACCCACAAAGAACAACTGAAAACAGCTGCAGTGAGAGCCTGGCAAAGCATCAGAAAGGAGGAAACCCAGTTTTTGGTAATGTCCATGTGTTCCAGACTTCAGGCAGTCATTGCCAGTAAAGGATTCTCAACAAAATATTACAAATGAACATTTTATGTATGATTATATTCATTTGTCCAATTACTTTTGGTCCCTTGAAAAAGGGGGGATGGCTACTCTTAAGAGCTATAATTACTAAACCCTTCCTCCAATTTGGATGTACATACCCTCAAATTAAACCTGAGTGTGCACTTTCAGCCCATATCCATTATATACAGTTGCAAGAAAAAGTATGTGAACCCCTTGGGATTACGTGGAGTTTTGCATGAAATGGGCATAAAATGTGCTCTGAACGTCATCTAAGTCACAACAATAGAAGAACACAGTCTGCTGAACATAATACTACACAAACATTAGATGTTGCCATGGTTTAATTGCACATAACATGTAAACATTCACAGTGCAGGGAGGAAAAAGTATGTGAGGCCCTAGCTTAATGACTTCTCCCAGAGCTAATTGGAGCCAGGAGTGAGCCAACCTTGACTCCAATCAGTGTGATGATATTGGATGTGTTGCTGACAGTTGTCCTGCCCATAAAAAACACACCCCTGTTTTGGGTTTACTGGTTTCAAGCACTGTCTGATGTGAACCATGCCTCGCAGAAAAGAGCTCTCAGAAGACCTACGATCAAGAATTGTTGACTTGCATGAAGCTGGAAAGGGTTACAAAAGTATCTCCAAAAGCCTTGATGTTCATGTGTCCACGGTAAGACAGACTGTCTACAAATGGAGAAAGTTTAGCACTGTTGCTACTCTCCCTAGGCGTGGTCGTCCTGTAAAAATGACTGCAAGAGCACAGCGCAGAATGCTGCATGAGGTAAAGAAGAATCCCAGAGTGTCAGCTAAAGACCTACAGAAATCTCTGGCACATGCTAACATTTTTGTTGACACATCTACAATAAGGAAAACATTAAACAAGAATGGAGTACATGGGAGGACACCACGGAGGAAGCCATTGCTGTCCAAAAAGAATATTGCAGCACGTTTGAAGTTTGCAAAAGAGCACCTAGATGTTCCACAGCACTACTGGCAAAATATACTGTGGACAGATGAAACCAAGATTGAGTTGTTTGGGAAGAACACACAACACTATGTGTGGAGAAAAAAAGGCACAGCACACCAACATCAATACCTCATCCCCACTGTAAAACATGGCGGGGGGAGCATCATGGTTTGGGGCTGCTTTGCTGCCTCAGGGCCTGGACGGATTGTTGTCATTGATGGGAAAATGAATTCCAGAGTTTATCAAGACATTTTGCAGGAAAACGTACGACCATCTGTCCGCCAACTGAAGGTCCGCAGAGGATGGGTGATGCAACAGGACAATGACCCAAAGCATACAAGTAATTCAACAAAACAATGGCTGAAACAGCACAGAATACGCCTTCTGGAGTGGCCCAGTCAGAGTCCTGACCTCAACCCGATTGAAATGCTGTGGCATGACCTTAAGAGAGCGACTCACACCAGACATCCCAAGAATATTGCTACACTGAAACAGTTTTGTGAAGAGGAGTGGTCCAAAATTACTCCAGATCATTGTGCAGGTCTGATCTGCAACTACAGGAAACGTTTGGTTGAGGTTATTGCTGCCAAAGGAGGGTCAACCAGTTATTAAGTCTAAAGGTTCACATACGTTTTCCTCCCTGCACTGTGAATGTTTACATGTTATGTGCAATTAAACCATGGCAACATCTAATGTTTGTGTAGTATTATGTTCAGCAGACTGTGTTCTTCTATTGTTGTGACTTAGATGACGTTCAGAGCACATTTTATGCCCAATTCATGCAAAACTCCATGAAATCCCAAGGGGTTCACATACTTTTTCTTGCAATTGTAACTATAGCTTGAATATGTTTTGGTAAATACCTGAAAAAAACAAAAATTGTGCCTGTGTCCAAATACATATGGACCTAAGTGTACATACTGTATGTGGATTGCCCATAGCAATCAGGCAACAATGACTGTTTTTGTCTTGACTGTACTAAACTGTTTTCTCCACCCTTTCAAAATAGGCCTAATGATGTTAAGCAACCTTCTCATTAACATGACAGGTTTGGCCAGTGTGCCACCTCCCTTTAAATATGGATGTTCCAAGGAATGAGAATAGCCTTACTAAGGGTGATATATTTATGTTTTTCTCTCAGATGATCACACGATATGATGTACAAGATCCATTGGTTTCATACATGTCCCAAGTCCCTCCGAATTCTCCACTTCACGGTAGGAACAAGACCACAGATTTATTTACACAAAGTTGATGTGGTGAATTTTAACGTAGATGACTAAAACAGATCCTTTTTTGTAACTTGTTTCCATACAAATTCCACGGTGTTGATTTTAGGTAATGATTTGACCATCTGACGCCTCCCAAAAAAAAAAATTAGTCAAAAAAACCCTTTAGTTTGTGAACACCTGAGCCAGCTTATGTTTGCAACTACAATGGTGAATACCAGGGCAACGGATGAACATGTCAAAACTATATAATTAGTTCTATTCTACACTACTCTTATAACATCAGCATTGCAATGGCAATACAATCAGTAGTTATTTATGACATTATAAGAGTTAAAATTCTCCTTTTCTGCTAGTCATCTCTTTCCAGGCTTTTCTGGATTCCCTGCTTGCTTTGCAGCTTCTCCTCTGCTGTTTACTTACAATGTCTAAGAACTACATATCCCATGGTACCTTGTTGTGTGCAAGCAGTGATTTCTGTACTGACTCCACCTCCTGAAACTCCTCCTCTCAGCACCTCTGTAGTTCAGAAGGCAGGCTCTGTGAAATGTGTGACACAGCTGTGACCACTCACAGGACATAGTGAATACATGTCACAGAATACAAGGAAGTAATTGTGCAGGAACAGGGGCGGACTGACCATTTGGAAACTCGGGCACTGCCTGAGGGCCCAGAGTCAGTAGGGGGCCCCATGAGATGCCCCTGGTACCTTTTTCATAGGCTTTTTTGAGTTTGGGAAAGGACACAGGAGCCCCATGATCCCCTATTGCCTGGGGGCCCCATGAGTTGTCAGTCCGCCCCTGTGCAGGAACTTCACACATCTCTATAGCGGTTCTCCAGTGTTTTGGGACCTGTTATTTGCCTAGGCCAGAGATGGCGAACCTTTTTGAGCCCGAGTGCCCAAACTGCAACACAAAACCAACTTTTTTATTTCAAAGTGCCAACACTGGAATTAATCACTTGCCTACCGGACACTTCTACCCCCTTCCTGCCCAGGACAATTTTCAGCTTTCAGTGCTGTTGCACTTAACAATGACAATTGTGCGGTCATGCAACACTGTAACCATATGCAATTTTTATCATTTTTTCACACAAATAGAGCTTTTTTTGGTGATATTTAATCACCACTGGGTGTTTTATTTTTTGCACTATAAATGAAAAAAGAGCAAAAAAATAAAAAAAATAAAAGGTTTCCTTTGCTTCTATTCTAAAATTTTGCAAACAGGTAATATTTCTTCTTTGATGTGCGTTGGTGAGGCTGCACTGATAGGCAGCACTGATGGGCATTGATGAGGCGGCACAGATAGGTAGCACTGATGAGGCGGCACTGATTGGTGGCACTGATAGGCAACACTGATAATGGGTACTGATAGACAGCACTGATAGGTGGCACTGACTGACATCACTGCTGGGCACTGACTGGCGGCACTGCTGGGCACTGACTGGCACAACCGCTGGGCACTGACTGGTGGCACTGACTGGCAGCACTGCTGGGCTGCACTGATGGGCACTGGTGGGTGGCACTGGTGGGCACAGGTGGGTGGCACTGGTGGGCACAGGTGGGTTGGCACAGGTGGGTGGCACTACTGGGCACAGGTAGGTGGCACTTCTGGGCACAGGTGGGTGGCACAGGTGGGCACAGGTGGGTGCATTGCTGGGCACAGGTGGGCGCACTGCTGGGCACAGGTGGGTGCATTGCTGGGCACAGGTGGGTGCATTGCTGGGCACAGGTGGGCGGAACTTGTGTGTGGCACTGCTGGGCACCGATCATCAGGGCACTGATGATCAGTGACCCTGATGATCGGTGCCGTTCCCTGCTCTGACAACTGCCGGTTTTCAGCAGTAATTTCCTCACGATCTGCATTTGCATTTCCCGGTGATCAGCGTGTCATTGGACACGGCTGATCACGTGGTAAAAGGCCGCTGTGATTGGCCTTTTACCACGTCACATGATCAGCTGTGTCCGTAGGACACAGCGATCACGGAGATCGCCCGGTGCGCGCCCCTGGGGGTGCGCAGGAGAGCGCGTTGTTCCTCTTCTTCCTGGCGTGCCCACTGAGATGGCTCTGCGTGCCAGCTCTGGCACGCGTGCCATAGGTTTGCCATCACTGGCCTAGGCAGTTCGAGTGGAAGTTGGAAAAAACTCAAATGTGCCAATTCTGCACAGGGAGCTAGGGACAAGTTCTTAAAGCTGAACTGCCCCTTTTGGTTGGAGCTCTGCTTTATGTAAATGTACAAACAGCAGGATCATTCAGATTAATAGGATGAGACTAGAAATAATTGAAATACATTGTGGAAATGAAAATAAGATTTTACATTTTGAATATAGATATGCTTTAACTGTTTTAGAAAATACATTCCTTGACACGTGCTCCCTACTTATTAAGCACAGTTGCACTTTAAAAATAATAGGGCTTTATTAGAGCAAAAATGCTTTATGAAATTAAACATACTACAAGTCAAACTGTTTGAAGCTCCAATCATACCTGAGTGTAGTGTTTTTGTATGTTTTTTTGTGCGTTTTGTTGCATGTTCTTATGCGCTTTTTTTTAGGCATTTTTGGGCTTTTTTGAGATTTGGAATTTTTATATTAGCCAATAGAGAAAATGTCATAAGTGACACCTTTTGTTGCCATGTGTTGCCATGCCACAAAAAGACTCTCAATCACTCTACAAATGTGCTAAAGCACTATGGAAATGAAAACACACCAAAAATGCATCAATCTGCTAGAATGTAGCTATAAAAGTAGCTCCAAAACTTTTTTGAGTTTCAGTTATTCTGCTTCCGGCAACCATCTCCATAGAGTAATATTGATTTTTTTTCTCCCTGAGCGTTTTGGAGCTTTGAGCTTTGTGCTACAAAACTCAGGTGTGAATGGGGCCTCAAGTTCAATCTGTTTTTCCAGCCTAATAGACAAAATACAGATGCATATTCAATAGTTTATAAATATGGCAAAACAGAAAAAAAGTGGTGCAAACACTGCCATAATGTAGTACAGGAGTGTCAAACTGGTGGCCCTCCAGCTGTTGCGAAACTACAAGTCCCATCATGCCTGTCTTTGGGAGTTATGCTTGTAACTGTCAATCTTGAAATGCCTCATGGGACTTGTAGTTTGGCAACAGCTGGAGGGATGCCAGCTTGACACCTGTGATGTAGTATATTCATGTCAAATTTATTAATAAATAAAATAGAAAAATTGTAAGCTATAAGTAGCAGGAGTCACAAAGTGTTTCACAGGAATCCCTCAGCTGGGTGAAGCTCTGCTGGCCCCAGGCAGGAAAATGCTCATCAAGCTCAGATATCTCAGCAAGCGTTCACAGCAGGAGAGTGGTGACAGTGTGCTAGGCTCCACCACTTTTATCACAGGTTTGGAAAGTGTTTCAAGGAAAACACATTCAATTTATCAGCCTACCCCTGCTGTAGGTTGATTAAGGGGATGTATCTTCCTCAAAAGACTTTCCAACCCTGTGACATCATACCTGGAAGGAGCGCATCCTAGCACACTGTTACCATCTACAGCTGTCTTGCAATGCTTATTGTGCTGTTTCCATCCTGTGCCGGACTAGAGGTTTCCTGCCTGTGGCCAGAGCAAATTTACCCAGTTGAGCAATTCCTTCAAGACATTTTATTACACTTGTTGCTTATGACTTTGCTGCCTTTTGGTATAACTATTTTTGATTGATTGCATTTTTTTAAATACAAATTTAATAACAATATTGTAGCACTACCTTTGTAAGGTAATTTGTTTTGGGTCCCCCTATGCTCTGCACAGCCAGGCAACATGCATTTCCCACACTTTGCACACTGGAGTCAGTAAACAGGCCTTGAGCTTGGTTTTGTGATTGAGGGGTTAACAACTTGGATGGGGTCTAGTGGTATATGGGATGCCCAAGGAACTGTAGAATTTGAGGGAAAACTCCTTAGCAATTATGCACAACATTCAGACTACCAACAGTCTTTCCTTGAAGAGCACCAAAGGCTCTTAGGTGTACCTCCTCAGACCCTGGATGATTTCTTCTCTTCACCCAGCTGCCTGAGGGTATCCCTGGGCAAGGGGACCCAAGAACTGTTAGTTTAGAACAGTCCCAGATGAGAAGCTAGTTGGGCCTTGCACCAGACTCCCCTCTCCCCTTATCCGGCCCAGGGGGTGTAAGAGTACTCACACTGTCCTCTTTTGTTAGCTTAGTGGGTTGTTGGCTGCCTTCGGGCCTTATGCTGAGCTGGCTGCCCTCCCTGGGAGATGTTGAGGCAGTGGAGATTCTCTTCTCCAGCGAACTGCCTGTCGGTGGGCTCCCTTCCTTGGGGCCCCTTCCCAGGCGGCTCCTATCTCCAGCCATCCACAATCCATCTTCAACCCAACACTGAGCACTTTTCCCAGATTCTCTGATATTTGAGGGTTGCCTTTGTCACCATGCCCAGTATTCTGCCAGGGGATTGGTCAAGGTACCTCAAACATGCAGATTTGGACCTCCTCCTTTCCTCTCCCCTTCTCCAGAGAGCTCTCAGGTTTCTGGAAATGTGGGAGGGCTCCAGAAACCCTGACCTGTTAGAGTCTCCCAGTCTGTTCTGAGGTGACTTCACTACCTCACTCCCAGGCTGACATCCCCAGGCTGCTACTCAGCCTATATCTAATAAAAAACGATCTAACTAACCTGGAGGGCGTTACAATATACTACGCTATGACAATGTTAGCACCCCTCTTTTCTGTTGTCTCATTAGATTTTGCCTTTGTTGTTAGAGTTAACTGTGCCACCCCATGAGTTCAGTATTAGCTGTATTTAAAATAGTATCTCGGATTACTTCCATCATTTCTCTTCATTATTTTGTTACCATACTATGGAATGTGAGCATGATTTCATATTAGGACTAGTATCCTTTTTTTTACAATTGCTCTTTCCTATTTTTCTCTCCTTACTTAAGCACCACAGTATTTTATCTTCTGTTCATTCATTTATAACTATCACAGATCTAGGACCCTCACAATGTAGTGTAGGCTTCCAGGTAACTTTAGTTAGCTCCCCTGTAACCAGCAGAGAAGAGGTTGATTGGTCAGGGCTGCTCAGTTTATCACAGGCTGCTGCTCAGCTGCAGTCACCTGTCTTCTAGAGGATTTTTATAGTGGGAGGAAGCATAGAGTAGGCAGCCTGAATATTTATGGGACTCCAGCCAATCCCTGGGGAGATGTGTCCGTAAGTACATAGGAGGCCTGAGTTCAGTGTTCTAGGGTCCAGTCCTGCAGGTGGAGACTTCCTGGCAGGAGTGCTAGAGAAGCCTTGTGAAGACATCAAGGTCCCAGCTAGGCTTAGCTGGGGGGGCCTATTCCAAGGTCAGGTACTGGGATCAAGTTGGGTCTGGAGAAGCTTACTGGAGAGAACCTGGAGGCAGTTGGTGGGAAAAAGTCCAGCTATGTCCTATGGTGGTGTGAGTCTATATTTCCCTAACTAGAAAGAGCCTGGTGAATATTGGCAGGAGGCAACCAATGATCTTGTGGCTAAGTAGTTGACCCTCAGTGCTGGAGGAACAGCAACATGTGGAGTACAGGTCACCTACAACATAAGAGATCCTGTGGGACATTCAGCTGTTTGGGCAGTGTAGCCAGTAGTTTGTGCAGTGCAGCCAGCAGTTCTGTACAGTACAGCCAGAAATTGAGGAGTCCTCAAGTTATCCAGTTCTACAGTTTCAGGGTATCCCATGCCCCTTATCCCTAACCTAGTTCATCATTCCCAATAAAAAGATCCCCTAGACTGTTTTCTGAGCTAGTGGAAAAATGAAGAAAATGCTGTGTGCCCGGCTGTGCGTACTCTCAGTGGGGAAAAAGAACTGTATTTACCAGTGCCTCCCACGTGGGTGCGCTACACAAATATACCCATCTAATGTTTACCTGGTGAATGTGCAATAAAGAGTTCAATGGTGAATGTGCCAGAGAAGGTTTCTAGATACAGTAGGTCCCTTAGGGCAGGGCTTGACAAATTTGCTTTGAATCTAGCTAAAAACGTTAGGAGCCAGTTTTTTTTTTAGCGCAGTATGGGTTGTCAGAGCCTGGGGCAAGGCACCTTTTGGATGACAAGCTTCATGCGATGCGATTTGCAGCACGACAATCACAGCAAAACTGCACCATGTTTTAGGTGCCATTGAAAATAATGGCACCTGAACCTGCGTTTTGCAATCACAACGGATGGAGCCGCCCGATTCACACATATGCGATTCTTGATGTGTTTTAAACACATAGATTCCTATGACAGGCTAGATATTATGTGTTCCTATTGAGGTGGTTCACACAGATGCGATCCACATGCATTGTGTTTTGAGTGCCATTATGAAAACGGTCCTGTGCGAGTTTGTAGCAGTGCGTTCCAGACTTAAAATTGATAGAGTATAGTGGATTGCTATTGACAGGAGTTTTTGCAATGCAGTCAATGGAAGACATATTTGCATTGAAGTCAATGGGATATGTTTTTGCATTGAAGTCAATGGGAAGAGATTTTGTATTGAAGTCAACTGGACGTGATTTTGTATTAAAGTCAATGGGACGCGATTTTGCATTGAAGTCAATAGGAGGCAGTGTGTGAACCCAGGCACAAGGACACAAGTTCTAGTCGCCATGGTGACCTGGTGCCTGGGATTTGTTGAGCGTACTGTGATTATCTGCTATTACCAATGTAGCACTACCCCCTTAAGGGTTGCTTAATAATTTTTGGGTTCCCTGTCAATCTGGACCTCTCGTTGAAAGCCCAACCTCTGCTGACACCACCGTGCTCTGATGACCCAGATAAATCACATAAATAGTATAAATCAAAATCAGGTTTATATTGGATTTGGAGGTAACTGACTCAAGAATAACAAACTAACACCTGGTATTGGCAGCAAATCTGATCACTCTTGGCAATTGTTAGCAAAAGTAACAACATTCACAATAAAACAACAGTATCTGTCAGGAATCCCGAGGTTCGCCACGGCGCACGAGTCTGCACACGCGCGGTTTACCTAGACGCACGAATCTTTGAGTGCGTAGGATCCCAACAAGACCTACAGGCAGGCGGGCACTAGGACCAAGGCGCGCCTGTCACCAATGACGGAGCCGGGCAGGCACTAGGACCCAGAAGCACCTGTCGGATCTGGGCGCGCTATTTAAACTGGCCAGTGCAATGTCCAAATTGCCTTATGGTCTTTCCTGCTGTTCCTGTTGTATCCTGTGAGATTGCTTTGTTGCCGACCCTGCCTGACCCTGATTCTGTTGACCGTCTCCTGCTCTGATCCCTGGCACGCCCGACCACTCTTCTGTCTGCTGCTATACGTTTTGACATCCTGTTACCGAACCCGGCTTGTGACCCGTTTATCCCATTGTCTGCTGATTTTGTACTGTTACGCCTCCACTGTTACCTACCTGGCTTGGCTGACTTTGCTTCCCTTCACCTCTTCACATCAGGCTCTCACCTGCTACGTACCACTGGCAGGTACCTCTACCACAGCTGGTTGTACCCAGGGGCTGCGACCTGGTTTTGCCCTGCTCCAAGTCCATCCCCACCATCAGGGGCTCTGGTGAACAAGCAGGTCGGAGCTTAGATTTCCGCGCCCTGGGGAATTCTGGTCTGTGGGGCTCTAGAGGTTACCGCTGGTTGGTCCCTAACAGAACCATAAAGCCATGAGTGAGCCTGGAAGAGGCCCCTCTCCGCTGGACAACATATGTCAGCACCTGGCGGCTCTCACTCAAGCTGTCAAGACCCTTCAAGAGGGGTATACTCATCTGGAGGAATGCATCCAGACTCTCACCCTGCCAGCAACTCCATCTGAAGGCCCGGAAGCTGCAACTCCAGCCCAGAGACCTATTGAAACACCCGCTGGAACAATAGTCACCATACCTCCACCGGAACCCCGTGTTCCCACACCGGAACGTTTCAGTGGGGATCGTAGGAAGTTCAGAGCCTTCCGGAACTCCTGTCAGCTTTATTTTGACCTGCAACCTCGGACGTTCGCTTCTGAATCTGTGAAAGTAGGGTTCATTATATCCCTACTACAGGATGAACCCCAGGGCTGGGCACACCGTCTATTGGAGGCTCGCCATCCACACTTAAACTCAATTTCTGAATTTTTCAAAGCGATGGCACAGCTATATGATGACCCGCAACGAGCTGCTTCGGCTGAGGCAGCTCTACATTCCCTGCAGCAAGGACGTCGGGCAGCAGAAGATTACGCCTCTGAATTTAGGCGTTGGAGCGGAGACACACAGTGGAAGGATGCGGATCTGCGCAATCAGTTCCGCCTAGGGTTGTCTGACCATCTCAAAGATGAGTTGGCGAGAGTGGGAATTCCTGACACCTTGGAAGATTTAATCACTCTGGCTATCCAGATTGACCGCAGATTGCGGGAACGGAGGCAAGAGAGGTCCGGTCAGGGGCTAAGGCCAACATGGATGCTGCCACGGGTGCCAGTCCTACCAAATCCTGCAACCAGTAATCAGAATCCAGAGTCATCAGATGGAGCAGAACCTATGCAGCTTGGACTGATGCGGCCTTCTCTCACGATTGAAGAACGCCTGAGACGCCGAGTAAATAATCTGTGTCTTTACTGCGGAGCAGCGGGTCATATGGTGCGCTCATGTCCAGAGAAATTAAGTAAGTGTCCTCCTTCTATTTTTGCTATGTCCCCTGCTTGCCTAGACAACCCCACTCACTTAGCCGTACCAATCTCTTTTCAGCTCCCAGGATGAACCGTACAGGTGACGGCCATTATTGACTCAGGGACCTGTAGCTGTTTTATAGACCTTAGCTTTGCAGCCCAACAGCAGATTCCGTTACTGTTCAAGGAGCGAGGTCTGAACATCTTCCTGGCTGACGGTTCTCAAATTAAATCAGGGTTGGTAGATCGGGAGACCCCTCCTATATGTACCACAGTGGCTGGCTATCATCAAGAACTCCTCCGTTTGGACGCCATTGTGTCCCCTTTATTTCCAGTAATTTTGGGGCTCCCATGGCTATGAGCACATGATCCCCAAATTGACTGGAGATTCGGGTCTATCCAGTTTCATTCACCCTATTGCCAGGAGCACTGTCTCCTAAGGTCATCACTAGACCCTCCGACTCTGTTATGTGTAAATACTGATACTGAACTAGCTCAGACTGTGCTCAGATAGGCAGGAGGCTTATCATCATTACCTTGACGTTTTCAGCCCACGAGGAGCAGACATTCTCCCTCCGCATTGGGCTCATGACTGTCCCATTGACCTTCTCCCGGGATCTGAGATTCCATTTGGCCAAATCTTCCCTCTGTCTGAGCGAGAGTTGAGTGCATTGAAAGAATATATTGATGAAAGTCTGCAGAAGGGATTAATCCGTCCTTCCACATCGCCGACTGGGGCTGGAATCTTTTTTGTGGACAAAAAGGACCAGTCCCTGAGACCCTGTGTTGACTATAGGGATCTGAATAAGATCACAGTAAAAAAACGGTATCCCCTTCCCTTAGTCCCTGAATTGTTTCAAAGGCTAAAGACAGCTTCTGTTTTTACAAAGTTAGATCCCAGGGGTGCTTATAATCTGATCCGCATATGCGAAGGGGATGAGTGGAAAACCACCTTCCGCACTTGGTTTGGGCACTTTGAATACTTGGTTATGCCGTTCGGACTATGTAATGCACCAGCCACTTTCCAACATTTTGTAAATTATTTTTTTAGAGATTTCTTGGATATCTTTGTGATCGTGTACCTAGACAACATTTTGATTTTTTTCCCCGTCTCTGGAGGCTCACGGGTCATGTCAGGAATGTTCTGGAGCGACTTCGCGAGCACGGGCTTTATGCCAAAGCTGAGAAGTGCAGCTTTGAACAGCGCAGTATCCCATTTCTGGTGCTAATCATTTCTACCAATGTAATTGCTATGGCCCTCCCAGAAGATCTCTGCGATCTTAGAATGGCCAGTCAACACGGATAAGAAAGGGGTTCAACGGTTTATTGGCTTCGCCAATTTCTATAGGAAATTCATCAAGAATTTCTCGGGCCTGGTATCTCCCATCACCCAACTTACAAAGTTGGAGGTACGCTTCTAGTGGACACCAGAGGCACAGGCCGCCTTTGAGTCCTTGAAGAAGCTGTTTATGGCAGCTCCCATTCTAAGCCACCCCGATGCATCTCTGCCCTACATTTTAGAAGTAGATGCGTCAGAAAATGCAGTAGGAGCAATACTGTCTCAGAGGGTAGGTGTCAGGGATCGCCGCTGCCCTGGTCCCGGCGCAGGCGCAGTGCACCATCTCGTACGGGGATGTGGGCGCTGGGTCCTGGCCGACAGCGGTGACGGAGCTTGCGCATGCGCACTAGGGTCCACGGGTGCGCGCCTGGCACCAATGACAGTGCAGGACGCGGTATTTAAATCTCCCCTGAGCTGTCACTGGTTGCCGTTTGGTCTCTCTGTGTTCCTAAACCTGTGTACTCGTGATTCTGATAGTTGCTGACCCGGATTGTCCCTGACTGTGCTGTACTCTCCTGCTCTGACCCCTGGCTTGCCTGACCTCTCTTCTGGATGCCCCCTATAGGATCTGATCTGCTGTTGCTGACCTGGTGTGTGACCCGACCATTCTCTGCCCGCTGCTTTGTACGCACCGACCCCACGGCTCCCGACTTGGCTTGTTTGACCCTGCACTCGCTCATCCATCCATCCATCCCATCGGGGTCTCCCGGCCTCCTCACATCAGGCTCTCACCCTGCAGGGACCTCTGGCGAACCCCTCTACCACTGGTGGGTATACCCAGCAGCCGCGACCTGGTTTCGGGGTGCACTCCAAGTCCATCCCCACAATCAGGGGCCCTGGTGAACCAGTGAACCAGAACTTAGACTCCACACTCTGGGGGAAGCCTGACCAGTGGGTTACTAGAGGTGCCACCAGGAGGTTCCTTACAGTACCAAATGGCCATGACTGAGCCTGGAGGAGGCTCCTCCCCGCTGGAAGACATATGCCGGCACTTGGTGGCCCTGACTCAGGCCATCTCAGCCTTACAGGATAAATATACGCATCTGGAAAATCGCTTCCAGACATTTACGGTATCTGACACTACCTCCCAGGCCCCAGTCTCTGCTTCCCCGGCTGGGGAAGCTCCTGGGCCAGCCACGGGGGCTTCTGCCGCACCACTTATGGCCGAACCCCGTGTACCCCTGTCGGAACGCTTCCGCGGAGACCGTGCGCGTTTCATGGCCTTCGGGAACACCTGTCTCCTATTTTTCAATCTGCAACCACGCACATTCACGACAGAGTCGGTTAAGGTGGGGTTCATAATCTCGTTACTCCAGGACGAACCCCAGGACTGGGCCCATCGTTTAATGGAGAACCATGACCCGCACCTTGAGACGGTAAAGGATTTTTTTGAAGCAATGGCCATTCTTTACGACGATCTGCAGCGGGCGGGTTCCTCCGAATCGTCTCTATACTCTCTTAGACAAGGCCGCCGGGCGGCGGAAGAGTATGCTTCCGAGTTTAGGCGATGGATGGGAGATACACGGTGGAACAATGCTGCCCTACGCCACCAGTTCCGCATTGGCCTCTCTGAAGCTCTAAACGATGAGCTGGCCGAGTGGGCCTGCCTGAGTCCCTGGAAGATCTCATTTCCCTAGCAATCCAAATCGACCACAGATTGCGGGAGCACAGGTTTGAGAGGTCCAGCCAGGGTCAGGGAAGTACATGGGCCCCGATCCGGGGTGCAGGCCAACCTACAGCGGTGGATAACCGGACTCCAGCTCCCGTGGACACCCCAGAACCCATTCAGCTGGGTCTGGCTTGGCCTACGCTATCCCCCGAGGAACGCCAGCACAGACGATTCAAAAACCTATGCCTCTACTGTGGAGAAGCCGGTCACATGGTACGGTCCTGTCCTCTGAAAGCGAGTATGTCTACCTCTTCTTTGTCTGTTGGGGATATTAGACAGTCCAGTTACTTGGCTGTACCCCTCTCCTTCCAGCTTCCAGGAAGAATCGTGGAGGTGACAGCCATAATTGACTCAGGGGCATGCAGTTGCTTTCTGGATCTAAACTTTGCACGTCAGCAGAGGATTCCCCTACAGCCCAGGAAACAGGGCTTTAACATATTTCTGGCTGATGGTTCCCAAATTAAGTCAGGGTTGGTTGATCAGGAGACCTCCCTTATTCCCACTACAATAGCAGGCCAACATCGGGAACTCCTCCGTTTAGATGCCATCCCGTCACCCCTTTTCCCAGTCATTTTGGGGCTCCCTTGGTTGCGGGCCCACAATCCCCAAATTGACTGGGAGACCGGGTCTGTTCTGTTCCACTCGTCATACTGTCAGGAACACTGTCGCGCTTTGGGCCCCGCAACTCCCCAAGTTCTTCTGTGCTCTGAAGGGGACTCTAACTTAAGACAGGTCATTCCAGCAGCCTATCATGGCTACCTAGACATCTTCAGCAAACGGGGGGCAGATTCCCTGCCTCCTCACCGCCCGTATGATTGCCCCATTGACTTGTTACCCGGTTCCGAAATTCCATTCGGCCAAATTTTTCCTTTGTCCGAATTAGAATTGGGGGTTCTCAAGGACTACATTGATGAAAACTTCCAAAGAGGGTTCATCTGCCCCTCCGCCTCACCAGCGGGGGCTGGGATTTTCTTTGTAGAAAAGAAGGATAAATCCCTAAGACCCTGCATTGACTACTGCGAGTTAAATAAGGTCACGATTAAAAATTGCTATCCTTTATCCCTGGTCCCAGAACTCTTCCAGAGCCTGAAATCCGCAGCTATTTTTACGAAATTAGATTTGAGAGGTGCTTACAACCTAGTTCGCATAAGGGAGGGGGATGAATGGAAAACAGCTTTTCGCACTCGTTTTGGTCATTTTGAGTACCTGGTCATGCCATTTGGACTCTGCAATGCCCCGGCCACGTTCCAACATTTTGTCAATGACATATTCAGGTACTACCTCGACTTCTTTGTAATCGTCTATGTAGACGACATATTAATATTCTCACCCTCACTTGAGACTCATAGAGACCATGTGGTGAAGGTTTGGAGCGATTACCCCTACACGGGCTGTACGCTAAGGCTGACAAGTGCAGTTTTGAACAGCACAGTATTGCCTTTTTGGGACTGATCATCTCCACCACGGGGGTCGCAATGGACCCTAAAAAGGTCTCGGCAATTCTGGATTGGCCAACTTCCACAGATAAGAAGGGCGTCCAACGCTTTGTTGGATTCGCGAACTTCTACAGAAAGTTTATTAAGAACTTCTCGGGTCTGGTCTCCCCCATAACGCAATTAACCCGTTTTAAATGGACGCCTGAGGCCCAGGAAGCCTTTGAGTCTCTGAAAAAGTTGTTCACCACGGCACCCATTCTCGGTCATCCGGACACCTCTCTGCCTTATGTTCTGGAAGTGGACGCATCAGAGAATGCAGTAGGGTCCATCCTGTCTCAGAGGAAAGGCACCAAGGAACTTCTGCACTCTGTGGCATTCTTTTCAAGGAAGCTTACTCCAGCCGAAAGGAACTATGACATTGGCGATCGAGAACTGTTGGCCATTAAAACAGCACTGGAAGAATGGAGATATCTGGAAAGAGCCACGCATCCGATCTTGATCTTCACAGACCATAAGAACTTAGAATATCTGAGGACGGCAAAGCACCTACGACCACGCCAGGCGAGGTGGGCGCTCTTTTTCTCCCGATTTTTCCTTTCACATAACGTACAGACCTGGTTCCAAGAACATGCACTCACGCATGTTTGAGAATCCTAAGGAAGAGCCAAGGCCTGATACCATCTTGTCTTTAGGGAACTTCCTGGCCCTCCAAACAGAACTTCGCTCTAAATTACAGGACGCATCTATGGCGATGTCAACCCCACCTGGGTTGTCCCTCCAGAACAAGGGAGGACTCTTATGGAAAGAGGGGTTAATCATGGTGCCTGAAGAAGTCCGAACACTGGTCCTAGGACATTGCCACGATCATCCGATGGCAGGGCACTTCGGGCTGGCAAAGACTCTGGATCTGCTCAAACGCACATTTTGGTGGCCAAGCATGACCAAGGACTGCGAACGTTATGTCAAATCCTGTGCCATCTGTCAAAGGAACAAACCTCCTAGAAGCAAGGCCTGGGGGCTGCTACGCCCACTACCTATACCCGATCGGCCATGGCAAATGATTGAAATGGATTTCATAGTCTAACTTCCCCCGTCCCAGGGCCACACCGTGATCCTCAAGATCATTGACCGTCTGTCAAAAATGGCCCACTTCTTACCCCTGAAGAATACACCTTCGGCGTTTGAGACTGCACAAATCTTCATACGGGAAGTGGTAAGGTTACACTGAGTTCCAGAAGATATCGTCTCGGACCGAGGAGTTCAGTTTACCTCCAAATTCTGGAAAGCTTTATGCAAGGCATTGGGTATCAAATTGTCCCTCTCCTCCGCTTTTCACCCACAGACCAAAGGGCAGACGGAAAGGACTAACCAGACGCTGGAACAGTACCTGAGATGCTACACGTCCTTCCTGCAGGATAATTGGCTGGCGCTCTTGCCTTTGGCAGAATTCGCCTACAATAATGTGAATCATTCAGCCACGGGGCAATCCCGTTTTTTGCAAATTACGGGTTTCACCCCATTTTTCTTCCCGATCTGGTCGCCGAGAGTTCAGTTTCAGCTACTCAAAGCACGCTCTCCTTCTTCTCTACCAATAATAAGCTACTTCAGGAAGCTATTTCTAGAGCCCAGGAAGACAACAAAAGGGCCTTTGATAAGAAGCGAAGGGGGGGAACTGGTGTTGCAACCCGGGGACAAAGTCTGGTTGGCAACAATGTACCTTAAAATGTTGTGTCTTTCGAAAAAATTGGGACCGAAGTTTGTGGGTCCTTTCCGTGTGAAGCGAATGATCAACAAAGTGGCGTATGAGCTTATTCTTCCAGAGACCTTCAAGATCCACCCGGTATTTCATGTATCTCTGCTGAAACCTGTTATCCCGGATCCATTCCCGGATCAGGAGTCCAGACCCCCGGAAGCCATAACCATTGAAGAGCAGGAAGAATTTGAGGTAGAAGCAATCCTAAATTGCCGAAGGAGGGGGGACTAGACCCAGTTCTTGATTAAATGGAAGGCCTATGGTCCAGAGGAGAATTCCTGGGAACCGGCCCAAAATGTTCATGCCCCTAGACTTATCCGGGAGTTTTTTCGTGGCCACCCATGGTGGAGAGATCAGTTGGGCACCCGGAGGTTGCCCGTGGGGGGAGGCAATGTCCGGGATCGCCGCGGCGCTGGTCCTGGCGCAGGCGCAGTGCACCATCTCGTACGGGGATGCGGGCGCTGGGTCCTGGCCGGCAGCGGCGACGGAGCGCGCCTGGCACCAATGACAGCGCAGGGCGCGGTATTTAAATCCCCCCTGAGCTGTCACTGGTTGCTGTTTGGTCTCTCTGTGTTCCTGAACCTGTGTACTCATGATTCTGATAGTTGCTGACACGGATTGTCCCTGACTGTGCTGTACTCTCCTGCTCTGATCCCTGGCTTGCCTGACCTCTCTTCTGGATGCCCCCTATAGGATCTGATCTGCTGTTGCTGACCTGGCGTGTGACCCAACCATTCTCTGCCCGCTGCTTTGTACCGCACCGACCCCACGGCTCCCGACTCGGCTTGTTTGACCCTGCACTCGCTCATCCATCCATCCCGTCGGGGTCTCCCGGCCTCCTCACATCAGGCTCTCACCCTGCAGGGACCTCTGGCGAACCCCTCTACCACTGGAGGGTATACCCAGCAGCCGCGACCTGGTTTCGGTGCACTCCAAGTCCATCCCCACCATCAGGGGCCCTGGAGAACAAGTGAACCGGAACTCCGTGACTCCATGCTCTGGGGGAAGCCTGACCAGTGGGCTACTAGAGGTGCCGCCAGGAGGTTCCTTACAGTAGGTGTAAAGGAGCTGATGCACCCAGTAGCCTTCTTCTCTAGAAAACTCACCCCGTCAGAAAGGAATTATGATATCGGGGATCAGGAGTTGTTAGCAATTAAGACTGCATTGGAGGAGTGGAGATACTTGTTGGAGGGAGCTTTGCATCCCATTCTGGTCTACACAGACCATAAAAACATGGAATACCTAAGGACGGCTAAATGCCTCAGACCGCATCAGGCCAGATGGGCGTTATTCTTTTCAAGATTCTCCCTGCATATCACCTATCAACCTGGGTCTAAAAATATCAAGCCCGATGCTCTCTCCTGGATGTTTGAAGACCCTGAAGAGATGGCCAAACCAGATACCATCTTGCCGGCAGGTAATTTCTTACTGTTACAGTCCGAACTCCTGTCCAAATTACAGGCTGCATCCCCAGGGGCCCCTAACCTACCTGGAGTCTCTCTACAGAGCAGAGAAGGTCTCTTGTGGAGGGGGGAGCAGATTATGGTACCTAAAGAGGCTCGAGCCCTGGTTTTGAGCTACTGCCACGACCATCCATTAGCAGGTCATTTTGGAGTACACAAGACCTTGGAGTTGGATCGACATACGTTTTGGTGGCCAAGTATGGCCAAAGACTGTGAAATGTACGTGAAATCCTGTGCCGTCTGCAGCAGGAATAAGCCCACCAGGGACAAGGCTTGGGGTCTGTCGCGACCCTTGCTGATGCCCGACAGACCCTGGAGCATGAGATCTATAGATTTCATTGTGGAACTACCGCCATCACAGAGTCATACTGCGATCTTCGTGGTAGTGGACCGTCTTTCTAAGATGGCTCATTTCCTTCCATTGAAAGGTACACCTTCTGCTTCCGAGACAGCACAAGTATTCATTAAGGAAATCGTAAGACTGCATGGAGTACCGAAGAATATTGTGTCGGATCGGGGAGTCCAGTTCACTTCAAGATTTTGGAGGGCCTTGTGCGAAGGTTTGGAAATCAAACTGTCCTTCTCTTCAGCATATCACCCGCAAACGAATGGACAAACTGAGCAAACCAATCAAACGCTAGAACAGTACCTTAGCTGTTACACATCGTTCCTCCAAGATAACTGGCTGGCACTCCTGCCCCTAGCAGAATTTGCCTACAACAATGCGTGCCATTCTGCCAACTAAGCAGTCCCCATTCTTCGCGAACTATGGGTTCTATCCCACTTTTCTGCCTGATCTGGTCCCGGAAAATTCAGTCCCAGCGGCTCAAGAGACTCAAAATTTCTTTATGACCAATAACAAATTGTTACAGGAGACCATGGCAAGGGCCCAGGAGGATAGTAAGAAAATGTTTGATAGGAGAAGAAGAGGGGAATTGGTCGTGCACCCAGGGGATCAACTTTGGTTGGCAACGACCAATCTTAAACTGGCTTGTCCATCTAGGAAATTGGCACCCAAATTCGTGGGCCCATTCCGAGTAGAACGTAAAATCAATGGGGTTGTGTATAAGTTGGCACTTCCCAAATCTTTTAAGATACACCCTGTTTTTCATGTGTCTTTGTTGAAACCTGTAGTACCAGATCCTTTTTCAGATCATAGATCTAGACCCCCCAGAGGTCATAGACATTGACGGAGAGGAGGAATTTGCGGTAGAAGCGATTATTGACTGCAGGAAGAGGGGTGGTAAGACGCAATACCTCATGAAGTGGAAAGGCTATGGGCCAGAGGAGAATTCGTGGGAACCTGCTCAAAATGTCCATGCTCCTAGATTGATTCAGGAATTCTTCCGCAATCACCCACAAAGGAGAAATCATCTGGAGGCTGCCCATAGGGGGGGGGCAATGTCAGGAATCCCGAGGTTTGCCACGGCGCGCGGGTCTGCGCACGCACGGTTTACCTAGACGCATGAATCTGCGAGTGCGTAGGATCCCGACAAGACCTACAGGCAGATGGGCACTAGGACCAAGGCGCGCCTGTCACCAATGACGGCGCCGGGCAGGCACTAGGACCCAGACGCACCTGTCGGATCCGGGCGGGCTATTTAAACTGGCCAGTGCAATGTCCAAATTGCCTTATGGTCTTTCCTGCTGTTCCTGTTGTATCCTGTGAGATTGCTTTGTTGCCGACCCTGCCTGACCCTGATTCTGTTGACCGTCTCCTGCTCTGATCCCTGGCTAGTCCGACCATTCTTCTGTCTGCTCCTATATGTTTTGACATCCTGTTACCGAACCCGGCTTGTGACCCGTTTATCCCTTTGTCTGCTGATTTTGTACTGTTACGCCTCCACTGTTACCGATCTGGCTTGGCTGACTTCGCTTCCCTCCACCTCTTCACATCAGGCTCTCACCTGCTACGTACCACTGGCAGGTACCTCTACCACAGCTGGTTGTACCCAGGGGCCGCAACCTGGTTTTGTCCTACTCCAAGTCCATCCCCACCATCAGGGGCTCTGGTGAACAAGCAGGTCGGAGCTTAGATTCCGCGCCCTGGGGAATTCTGGTCTGTGGGGCGCTAGAGGTTACCACCGGTTGGTCCCTAACAGTGTCTGTTAGCAGGCCTGCTTTCAGAAATAATCCACTGCCTCCAGTCTGAGGGGACTGTTGAATCCCCAGTGAGCAGGAATGGCTATCAATAACAGATAAGCTCACTGTGGGTCCTCAGAACTAGATAGCAAGGATTAAATATGAAATAAAGAGAATTCTCAGTTATAATTGGTATATTGTCTTCTGCACACTTGTTGTGGCCCAATTCGTGTGAAGTTGCGTCAAGAGAGGGATGATAGTTCCTCAGGGTGGTCATGTCAGAGATAGTAAGGGAAAAGGAGAAAATTCAAAACTTCCCTGATTGATGGTAAAGAATTAGTGCAAGGTTCCCTTTAGGAGCTCTGAACATGAATTGAGCTTAAAGTAGTAAATAGTAACAATTGACATAAATGTCTATGGGCAAAGACAACATCTTCTGAATGTCAAAGGCACAAGGTGAAAAATAGTAGAAATTCTAATCTGCAGAGAGGGACATTGAGTTGTTTTAGTTGGCACTGCTGTATCTTGGGCTGTAACAGTGTGTTCTACTCCCAGCTTAAACGATAACTGTACTGTGTGTGTGTGTATTCCAACAATGGCGCTGGTATAACTAGGCCACAAACTTGGGCGCTGTATGTAATGTTCACAACTATGTGCAAGCAGATAACTGAGGTGGAAAACTATTAATGTTCAATTTGTTAGTGGATGCATGGATCTCTCTCAATCTATCAATGTGGTTCAGCATCTTTCCCGATAGATAGACAGTCCACGGGCCCTCTGGTTCAGACTTGGTGTTCAGCTCGATCTCCTGATGTCAAAGTGGCCTACTGTTCAGAAATACAAGTTCCAGAGGGCTGCTCTATCTATGTCAGAAAACCTGAACAGCAGGCCACTATCTAATGTCCACTTTAGTATATTGCAAGTAATAACATTTCACTGAGTTACACTAATTAATAATTTGTGTATACTAGTTATTATCTAGTCTTATTGGTATAGGATAGCTGACACCTTATGTGTTTGGATACTATGAAAGATGACAGAATTCATGCTTCAGCTAAATCATTAAAGTTGAACTCTAGTATATTTTTTTGGTTTGGGCAGAGGGACATTGACATACTTTGCATACCCTGTATGTGTGTGTATATGTGTACATATATATATATATATATATATATATATATACACACACACACACACACCCACTAAACTAAAAATATCATTTTTTTTTGCTTTCGAAGCTTTGGCTTAATGCCGCTTGCGTTCTTTAAGAGCCCCTATTCTCCCTACTCCCTCTTCAAATCTCATTATTGTTACTGTGACCACACAGGAAATGATGGGCAAATATCACCAATGGGTGCAAAAAACAGCCATGAAAGCTAATAGAGTCTAGTCTTTCCCAATTTGTCCAAAACTGAAAAATAAGCTTGACCTAGAGTTCCACTTTAAGGCACCTCCATAAACAGAGACATTCGTTTGGAAAGGATGCTGTTTAGGCATGCTTCATCATCTGATTTATGCTAGCCTTACACGTTCCAACATTTTGTCATTTGCAATAGAAAACCCAATAATAGCTTGTTCTCATGACAACCACTGATGCAAAACCAAATATTTCTCATCCTGTATATGTGTGTAGTTTTATATTGCAGAATAAACACTCCAACACTCAGCCCAATTGTCTAGAAATTTAAAACTATTAAATGCATTTCTAATTTATAACAAAAGAGGGGTCTAAGCTGCCTACATTTGGAAATATATATGGAATTTGCACACTGCATCAAGGTTGTCTCTGTGTTGTGTGGTTCTACTCTCATCTATAGGAAAATGGATACAGAGGCAAAGATTGCAATATACTGTATTGTAATCTATACCCTGAGAGCATTCTTCCCATTCTTTTGTATAATGGTACATAAGGGCCAGCTCATTCGAGCACTTGATAAAGCCAGGCAAATACCAGCATTCAAAACTAAACACCCAACCAGTGTTTTTTGATAGATGGTAAAGGGTTTTTAATGCTAACTGCATTTTGTGAGATTTGTTCTCAGTTTCCATTTGATGGGTGTCAGACAGGACAGAACTTCTAGGGAAATCTCATTTTTTTTCCATATTTGATTGGGTGTCAGACAAAGTTGGAAGTGAAAAGAAATCCATAGAAAAATTAATACACAGTAAAAAAGGTAAATTTTCTATTAGAGTGAACAGAAACAATTGAGTACTGTCGCAACAAATTGTTTCTGTCGCAAGTGCACTAATACGGCTACAATCACCTATTAGAGTGAGGAAGGTTTAGAACCCTGACAGGATTCATGGCTATAAGGCTACTTTCACACTGATCTGCCACAAAAACACAACAAAAATGCATAGGCGTTTTTACCGTGCTTTTGCCACGCTTTCTAAGCATTTTTTAAAGGACACATGACTTAAAAACTCTACCAAAAACGCTTCTCAGGTGTTTTTTAGGCATTTCAGATGGCTTTTTTTTATATATATTCTTTATTTTGAAGAAATTACATAACAGATCATACAGAAGAAACAAAACATCAAGACAGAATGTGGTATAACACAGTCCATCCCCAGTACACGGATACTGTACATATCTCGTGAAGAAAATCATTGATATTGACAACATCTAGAGCAGGTAGAGATGAACCACACCATCTACATCCCCAAAAAACACCATTTCTTCTTTACATTTTGTCCTTTTACCAAAAGTGGTAATAAAACATTATACCCCAGAAGATTAACGGAAAGTGAAAAAAGAAAGAAGAGAGATGAAAGAGAAAGATATACAATAAAAGGAAAGGGGGGATATGTAGAGGGGAAGGGATACAGAGAAGGAAGGGGAAGAGAGGGAGAAACCAACCCCTCCGCCCAACCTCCCGGGCACTCATGGGGGCGTTTTTTTTTTTTTTTTTTTTTTTTTTACTCAACAAACATACTCCAAAGATGCTGCAAGCAGGAGTTTTATCACCGCAATGGAAGCGCAAAGCCCCAGTGTGAAAACATACATAGACATACATAGGGAAGCATTTTTCTTGAGCTTTTCAGGCACTTTTTTTACCGTAAAAACGCTTCAAAAACTCCTCAGTGTGAAAGTAGTTTATTAGTGTCCCAATAAGGAAGATTTCCCCCAACTTTTTGTCTGAATGATGGGTTTTAGACAGAACAGAAAGAGATCAGAAATCGCCTATATAGGGACATAGGAAGTATTTAAAACCTTGAAGAGAAATCTCTTAAAAATCTAAACAGACAGTATTTATAATAAGTTCCACCCAAACCATACATAACAAAAAAAAACTTCGGCTGGAGTAGCAGTTTAAACATAGGACATGTATGACCATTTTCAAATTGTTTATGAGCATTTTGCAAGAATTTCACACGTATTCCATGAATATATTCAAGCGCGATGTGGTGTTTTGGACTCTCAAAATGCTTGTCAAAATTTACTAAAGTTTTATAAGCTTCTGTGTGTTTCTATCAACTACAATGAGAGACACATATGCCAGGAATAAGATACATGCATGATATTTTTTAAATGCCTCTTAGCACAACCCCCGGAGCTGACTGACTTAGCTGAAATAATCCAATTGCTTATGTCCAAGCATTTTACCTGCTACAATGTACTCAATCTCTTTACAACAAATGTATATAGTTTTTTGACAAAATTTAGGAAAACTTATCAAGCTTGTTGGAATCTTAATTATCACCCATCAACCTGCTCAGTTCAAGATGCCAATGCCCATATGTCTAGCTCTGTGTATTCCCAATCCCCCAGTATACATTTCTAGTTGTGTGTTCAGGCTTAAAAAGCTCAAAAACTTGCAGCTCTCAGTAAAAAGCTAATTGTGAAATGATCATGAGGCATGCTTGCTCTTTATCACTTCTCCAAACAACTATATCATATACTTTAGCCATTAACTTAATGAATGCAGCCTGAGCTTGTATGCCTCATCTTTGGAAGTAATCTACTCCATCGTCAATCGACTTCTGGTTTGAAAAAAATTAATTACATTATAGTAATGGTAGACTTTACCCTATAACTATGAAAACAACATGATACAGGTGTACCTTTACGAACGTCTCGGTTAACGTAATTTTTGGTTTACGAATGAAAATCCATTGAAAATAATGCCTCGGTTTACGTATTTTTTTCGCAATACGAACGGATTAATTGGTTTTCAATACATTTACAAATTTTTTTTAATCATGTCCCTGTACAGTACTATGCCTTTAAAGTGCACTTTATAAAGAGTTTTAAACAGATGACTTTTTTTTTACTTTTTTCTGACCTCTGGAATGGATTAATTGGTTTTCAATGCATTTACAATTTTTTTTTTTTTAATCATGTTCCTTTATGCCTTTAAACTGCACTTTATAAAGAGTCTTGAACAGATAAAACTTCTCTTGACTTTTTTCTTACCTCCTGAACAGATTAATTGTTTTTCAATGCATTTATGAATTAATTATTAATCATGTCCCTGTACAGTATTTATGCCTTTAAAGTGCACTTTATACAGAGTTTTAAAGAGATAAAAGACTTTTTTTTTTACTTTTTTCTGACCTCTGGAACGGATCAATTGGTTTTCAATGCATTCCTATGGGAAGCCGTGTTTCGGTTTACAAATTTTTCGCAATACAAAAAGTCCCGCAGAACACATTAAATTCATAAACCGAGGTACTCCTGTAAATTCCATCTCATCTGCTTTAATTTCAAAAGTTCACAAGAGTATAGATAATCACTAGCTGCCCAATGTTTATGGCCAAACTGAACATCTTGCACACTAACATAACACAATACTTCCTCCAAAGATCTATGTCTTTCCCTCATTGTTCCTTCCCCCCCACCCCTTTCCCTTTGTCCCACTGCATACTTAAGCATGGTATACATTGTGAGTTTTTTTTTTTTGTACAACTAGTGGCTTGAATGAAAAGAAACTCACAGATCCCTGCATCAACGCAAGTGATGTTGATGCAGGGATCTCTTCCGCTGTGCTGTTGTATTCTGGTTTTCCAGCATGACCATTCGATTTAAACCAGTCATGAGACCAGCTTTTGTTGAACAAGCAATTTTACACAAGTACCAAAATTTGGCAGGTTCCTGCTGAACCAGACGATTTTTAATATGGGTGTACCCAGCTTTAGGTCTGATCAAAATTACTAAAGAAATACTCTGTTCCTCTTAGACTTACCTGGAGCATGCTGTCTTAGTGTATCTGTCTAGCTGGCTATGTAGTTGTACACCAGCTACCATTTATTGTACTACTATAAAATGTATAAGGTTTTCCACTGAATGGTGTGTGGGATTTTTTCGTCCCTTTAAAAATAAATAATTTAAAAAAAAGGAAATAATTTGTGGAGTCAAGTTAGGTAAATTGGAGCAAATTTTATGAAGTTCAGTCAACTGGCTGCCAACATTTCTATCAGAAAAGAAAAGGTATAGGGTTTTGGAGGGCATGACTCAATTTGTAGTTTAAAAAAGAAATTAAAAAAATAAATACACAACAAGCCTGTGTATGTTTATAGCAAAATCTTTATAGCTGAACTGTCAATTCAAGATAGGGGAAAGTAAAGCTAGGTACACAAAATAGGATTGATTTACTAAAACTGGAGAGAGCAAAATCTGGTGCAGTTTTGAATAGAAACCAATCAGCTTCCAGGTTTTTTTTTTTTTCAATGCTTAATTGAACAAGCTGAAGTTAGAAGTTGGCTACCATGCACAGCTGTACCAGATTCTGCACTCTCCAGCTTTAGTAAATCAATTCTAATGAGTTTTTTTTTTTTCGTTCAGCGCAATGTGGATGCAGGGATCTGAGCTATTGAATTCTGACAGTGGGGATTCCCCCCTTGATATATGTAAATCAGTGCTGCAGCCAATGGCTGCAGTGGCTGATCAAATGTTGCTTCTTCAGCAGGACCGTTTTAATGATCAGATCCTGTTGAGCAGAGAGGGCTACACACTGACTGAAATTCAGCCGGTTCAGCAGCAGGTACTAACAAGGCAGGGTTGGCCACTGTTATCCCTGTCAACCCAAAACATGGGTATTTTGCCAATGTATGCTCAATGTGACGGCTAATAAATATCATAATATTTTCTGTGATAATATGGAAAATACATAGGGAGGAATTGAATAAAGCTGCTGTGCCACTTTTCTGGCGTTAATCCCTCTTGTTAACGTATTGCACCAAATTCAAAAACACATGCAACACTTTAGGTTCTGACAGCAACTTGTCCACCAAATTCAGGTAGTTCTAAAATGTGCCACTTTTACATTGTGGCAGAATGAATTGCTTAAACATAAAAATAAAATACTGACAGTTCTTATCTTACAAAAGTGAAGTTACTTAAGACTCTTTTTGGCATATAGAGAGAGACCCTGAGGCAGACAGATTTTGCGAAAGGGTCTAGCATGCTTTTTAAAAGTGCTGCAGCATGTGCCAAATTCAAATTCTAGACAGATAAATGAATTTGGCACAAGCTGTACCAGTTTTAGAATACATACAAGACTTTTTTGCACAATCTGTCTGCACCAGTCTTTATGAATTCCAAGCATAGTGACTTAGAGGTCTATCTAAAAAAACAAATGTAAATGTATTAGTATGTAGCACACCCTTGGGTGATGCTTATTTATTTATTTATCGAGTTTATATAGCGCCAAAGGGTTTGCTCAGCGCTGTACAATAGAGGGGGGGACAATACATGAAACAGTACAGTAACAACAAACAGCACACAAGGGGTAAGAGGGCCCTACTCTTTCGAGCTTACAATCTAGGAGGGAGGGGGTAGTGGTACAGGAGGAAATGGCTGTGGGGGATGGAGTGGTAGGAGGAGGGAAGGGCAGCGGCTGTTAGGTGAGGGTGGGGTAGGCTTCCCTGAAGAGGTGGGTTTTCAGGGAGCGCCTGAAGGTGAGGAGGGAAGGTGACAGTCTGATGGATTGGGGTAGTGAGTTCCAGAGGATGGGGGAGGACCTGGAGAAGTCTTGCAGTCGTGCGTGGGAGGAGGAGACCAGGGAGCAAGATAGAAGGAGGTCCTGTGAAGAGCGAAGGGTATGGGTAGGGTGGTACCTGGGAATCAGGTCGTTGAGGTAGTTAGGGGCAGTGTTGTGAATGGCCTTATAGGTCAGAGTGAGCAGTTTGAATTTAATGCGCTGGGCAATGGGGAGCCAGTGGAGGAAGAGGCAGAGGGGGGTGGCAGAGGTGGAGCGGCTGGTGAGGTGGATGAGTCTGGCCGCTGAGTTCAGGATGGTCTGAAGCGGGGAGAGTTTGCACTGGGGTAGACCGGTGAGGAGGGAGTTGCAGTAGTCAAGGCGTGAGATAATCAGGGAGTGTACGAGTAGTTTAGTGGTGTCTGGGGTAAGGAAGGAACGTATCTTGGCGATGTTCCGGTTGATGCTTGGCTAGATATATAGGTTCAGCTCCCACCTGAATCTGGTGACACCTCCGATTTATAGGCCAGTGAGGAGAGAGTTGCAGTAGTCAAGGCGTGAGATAATCAGGGAGTGTACGAGTAGTTTAGTGGTGTCTGGGGTAAGGAAGGAACGTATCTTGGCAATGTTCCGGTTGATGCTTGGCTAGATATATAGGTTCAGCTCCCACCTGAATCTGGTGACACCTCTGAGTTATACCCAGAACACTTCGACACTCTGAGAATATTTTTTATGGGTTTTATTGAAGAAGACAAACCCTGAAAAAGAACTAGATGATTTAACACAGGTAATGTACATAAAACACAGATAACACTTTGCATAACACAGTTAGTAAGAAATCACAATTCACTTGCCAAAGACTCCAAAAACTGACTAGTATCACACTGACTAGGGTGACATATGAGAGTGACATTGACATCTAAAACAATAACTGTTAATGAGGTTTAGCAGCTTATTGACATTTACTATAGCAGTACTATCTAGAGCAGAAACGTCCTACCTAACCACTGGCCAGTGGGATGAATCTTAAAGTCTCTCAACGTTGGGGCCCTTTAATCAATGGAAGAGCGCTCGCTCTCTGCATGGGAGAGTATTTGTAATCCAGGGGTAGCAGGATAGCACAGTCTCCTTTAAGCAGAATCTTCCAGTGAACATTGCAATAGAAGAAAACAACACTTCAACAAATCTTTACCATACAGGTGAAATCCTGATATACTGACAATTGCTCAGTATATTCAAAGGTTGACATTATATCATGGTGAACAGTTTTCAATCATATGATTAAAAACTGTTCACCATGATATAATGTCAACCTTTCCATGATCTATGTGATCTAAATAAATACTATTTGCATTCACTAATTTAGTGATTATTACTCCGCATTGGATTTGTAATATACCACTTAATGGCAGGTCTGCTCTTGTCAGCTGCTAATATCTTTGCAATATTTATTTTTACCCTTGTGCTGTGTGAATTTGTTTTTTTTTTGTTCTACAGATAACCTGGTGGTAGCTTTTTTTTTTTTGTGTAAAATTGATAAAAATCTATTGTCTAAATAATTAAAAAAAAGAATTTAGAGAAATATTGTGATGGCTGGTATTTTTTTCTATAGTACAATAAAAAAAAATGGTGCAATATTTATTTTTGACCTTGTGCTGTGTGAATTTGTTTTTTTGTTCTACAGATAACCAGGTGGTAGCTTTATATGACTATGAACCTGTGCATACTGGTGACCTTGGCTTTAAGGCTGGAGACAGGTTGCAGATTCTGGAATCGTGAGTGTACCTCAACATTGTGTTTAAACAAGCATGTAGAACCCTTGTACTTATGATAGTTTAGCTGTCCGCACAGAGTAAATGGCATCAGTGTTCAGTGCAGAGTGCATTGCCCCCACCCTAATGCCCCCATCACACTGCTTTCATGTATTCCTAACATGTACCCTCCCTGAAATAAACCCTAATGTAACCCCTTGATTGTATACTCCCTTTTTCTTTGCTAGGATCTTCTGCACCAAAATCTAACCTTACTTCCAATGGTGCTGCCATGGCTTCATTACATTTAGCTGCATTTATAACTTAGCTATAATATATTTTGTATTATACAGTGTATGCAAAGATTAAACCCATAACATTCTCCCTCCCACATTGAAACTTAAAACATACCTAAACCCCCCCAAAAAGTATATTGCAGTTTATCAGACCCTTAGATGTAGTGGCTGCGTTTGTTTTCTTTTTTTTTTTTTTTTTTTTTGGGGGGGGTTATCCTAATGTCATTTTATGATCCTGCCAGTTACACACTTCCTATTCTAGGGTGACAATGTTCTCTCACCCAAGGATCTTTTCTTGATTTGGACTACAAATACCTGCCTTCCTCCTCATCTTTATTATATAGAAGGGAGTTATTTTGGTAGTTTACATAAAATACTTGGGTAGCTGATAACATTTTTTGAAATGTCTGTTCAGTGCACAAAAGGTTACAGGGACACATATTTGGCAGGATCGACAAGTAGTTTTTTCTGTAATTATCTTGAAAAAAGAAAACTAATGCAGCCATCATATCTAAGGACTGCTAAAATGCAACATATTAGATTGATTGGCCATTCCTGAGGAAACAACATTTTTCAGCAATAAACCATACCAACAATATATTAAAGAATTGTTTTTTCAACTATCCCAAGGAACTGACCCCCTACAAATGAAATAAGAATGGAGAGATTAGGTCTGGTTCACACTAGTGCGATCTCTGTTGGGATTATAGTCACACAGCATGAAAATGGAAATCTCTTTTTCAAAGATGCCTGTTCATATCAATGCGACTTTGGTGTGATTAACTGTGATTTTGGCCTCATAGAATATGCAAAGGACATCCAAAACACAACCAAGTCATGCTACCAGGGGCGGAATGACCATTTGGAAACTCGGGCACTGCCCGAGGGCCCGGGGTCAGTAGGGGGCCCCATGAGATGCCCCTGGTACCTTTTTCATAGGCTTTTTTGAGTTTGGGCAAGGACACAGGGGCCCCATGATCCCCTATTGCCCGGGGGCCCCATGAGTTGTCAGTCTGCCCCTGCAGGCTACATAATCATACTGAAAATCAGGTCAATATCTGACTGCACTACTGTCAATGTAATCTTAGAAATAGGGGTTTATCAGTTCCACCAGTAGCCACATGCAGTCATTTATAGGACTTCAATATTCCTGTAACTCTAGGAATGTTTTCACATTATTACTACTATATGAGTTACACAAAAAATACCAATATCAAAATGTCTAAATTCTCTAAGTATATTTATGACATTGCCACTCCGCCGAGTTCCAGATTACACAATCCATAAAGAGACTTATAATGCAACCACCATTATGCTCCATGCAGTAATTAATTATAAGAAACCCAAATGGCTCCCATTGATGAGTAGGCATCCTATAACAAGGGGCATGATTTAATGCATTCCCACAATGGCTGATGAACCATACAGAATTAATTGTGATAACACATGAGCCAAATTAGTAACAGACAATCTATAGCAGCTATAAAAAATAGCCAAGCAGAAAGCAGTGATCCCAGGCAACTGTGAAGGCGTAAAGTATAATGATAGCAAATAGGCTGTAAAAGTATAAAATTATATAACCTATCGATAATGGATGTTAGTAGATGCCAGATGTAGCTATCCTAAATATTAACTGACACTTGCATATATAAATTTACCATAATCTACCAATGCGTATATTCTCATTGACTGTTGTATTTCACAAATGTCACCTTATTTTTCCTTGTAGCAATGGTGAATGGTGGAAAGCCAGGTCACTAAACACAGGAGAGGAGGGACTGATACCATTCAACTTTGTGGCAGCCATAAGCGGAATAGCCTCGGAGCCGTAAGTGTTGGGGGGGCCTGAAACAAAAAGATAAACTGCACTGACATTCTTATCCTTTGCAATAATGAACAGTTGAACAGTTTTACATATACATATATCATAGAAGCAAGTACGGTATATGACAAACAGATAATGTTTGGAATAAATGACCACTTTATTTTGTCTAAAATTTTAGAAAAGCCAAAATTCCAAGTTACCACCAGAAAGAAAGTTAAAGAAAAATCTTCCACAGCTTACACCAATACTGTGAAAAACTCTTTGGGAGGGTAATTCTCCTCACTTTTGGAGATTTCCTCTAGCTTCCTGTTGTATCTCTGGGACAGAAATCAAAGGGAAATTTGTTCATTGGTACATAGAAAGCAATAAATAAAGTAGCATCCTTAATCCTTTCCTACTCTACCCAAAACTATGAAAACATTTAGCCTATTAATATATTTTAAAGGACATCTGCAGTTTTAGCACAGTTGTCACTTAATTCTCTCCACTCCAGAGTGCAGCCTGACTGGTAAAATACTTACACATCATCCAATTTCAGTGATCTTCATTGGGTGGCCATGCTCAGTGCTGCACAGCATTTGCAACAAAACTTACTTCCAAGGGTCCTCTTCATACTCGCCATATGTGATGGGGTACCTTGCTCCCCTGGATACAGTAAGAAGAGGACCCAGTGGGGGTGTTTTGGTTATAAAGGCTGTATGGCACCAAGCAGGGCCACATAGTAAAGAGCTGACACATGGAGGAAGATACTTAGTTTACCAAGCCAAAGAACAAAAATTCCTAGCTCACTTACCAGCCAGCCTGCAACAAACTGAACTGACCTTATCTAACAGTACACATTAAAAACAAAGGGGTTTACTTTGCACACATAATTATACAGGGACGCACTGGACATCCAGCAAAAGCACAATGGCAGCTGAAGGAATCCAATGTGTCCCCACACCAATTCACCAACTATTCAAGCAAATGGCAACCACTCCAACCTATAATTAACCTTTTAACGTTAACTGTTAGATAGGGTTCATTCAGTTTGTTGCAGGCTCGCTGGTAAGTGAGCTGGGAATTTCCGTTTGTTTTTTGAATGGCTACTGCACAGTTACCCAGTTCTGGGAGGGCATCATATGACGTCCTCCCAGAATGCACCCTCCTGCGCACCCCCAGGGGCGCGCACCCGGCGATCTCCATGATCGCTGTGTCCTACAGACACAGTTGATCACGTGTATATATAAATAAAGTGCAGCGCTTATAAAATCACAAAAATGGCAAGTGTCAGATCAAGATAAAAAGTCCTCCTGCAAATCAAAGAAAGAGTATAGGTGCTCAGGTGTCTTGATCCTGGTATCCGTGTAAATATATGATAAAGCAATGCGCACTCACCAGACCCGCATAAAGTATGCGCCTTTGTATATAATCCAGATGTCATCCGGTAATGGGTGGTCCTCCCTCAACTGCGTATGGGGCTGTTGGTCCTCTCCAATTGGGGGTCCACCTGGTGATTACTGGTGAGAGATATGATCCGGGTACCAAAACCTTTTGGCAACCCCCCTCTGAAGACGTGCCGGAGCACGATACGCGTAAGGAGGAGCCACACCACGCCGTGAAGTCACGCCGCCAGAGCAACGCGGAGCTCTGGCGGCCATCTTAACATTCCAGACGGTTAGTTATGCACCAATAACTGTCTGCAACGATTTTGTGCACCTGATGTACCTTAATATATTTCATTTTTATACCAATTACTACACTATGGGAGTACCTTTGTTACCCCTTGGGGAAGCATTCTAATTTACAGACCTACTCCTGGATGTACCGGAGGTACCCGGATCATATCTCTCACCAGTAATCACCAGGTGGACCCCCAATTGGAGAGGACCAACAGCCCCATATGCAGTTGAGGGAGGACCACCCATTACCGGATGACATCTGGATTATATACAAAGGCGCATACTTTATGTGGGTCTGGTGAGTGCGCATTGCTTTATCATATATTTACACGGATACCAGGATCAAGACACCTGAGCACCTGAGCACCTATACTCTTTCATTGATTTGCAGGAGGACTTTTTATCTTGATCTAACACTTGCCATTTTTGTGATTTTATAAGCGCTGCACTTTATTTATATATACATTTGACTTTTAGGGGTTATTGGTACCTCATTTGTGCATAGCAGCTTACCCACGTATAGTACTAAGGCGCTTCTTTCCATTATCTTTATACCATTGATCACGTGGTGAGGTAAAATGCCAATCACAGTGGCCTTTTACCACGTGATCAGCTGTGTCCAATGACACAGCATATCATGGAGTAAATACAGTTGCCTGTTATTGGCAGCCCTTTCCAATCACTGTCAAAGTATGAGGAAAGTACTGCTGGTAACCTGCAGCTGTCACAGAGGAGATCGGCACTGATCATCAGGGCACTGATGATCAGTGCCCTGCAGTGCCGCCCATCAGTGCCACCCATCAATGCCCCTCAGCAGTGCCACTCATCAGTGCTGCCCAGCAGTGCCACTCATCAGTGCCCAGCAGTGCCACCAGTCAGTGCCATCAGTCCATGCTGCCAGTCAGGGCTGTCAATCAGTGCCTTCAGTCAGTGCCATCAGTCAGCTCCGTCCGTCAGTGTCGCCCATCAGTGCCACCTATCAGTGTCCATCACTGCCGCCTATCAGTGACCATCATTGCTGCATATCAGTGCAGCATCATCAGTGCCTGCTCATCAATGCCCACCAGTGCCGCTTCATCAGTGCCACCTCATCAGTGCAGCCTATCGGGGCCCATCAGTGCTGCCTACCTGTGCCACCTCATCAGTGTCCATCAGTGCTGCCTATCAGTGCAGCCTCATAAATGGACATCAGTGAAGGAGAAAAATTTCCTGTTTGCAAAATTTTATGATAGAAACAAAGAAAAAACTTTTTTTTTTTCAAATTGTTTGCTCTATGTTTATAGTGCAAAAAATAACACCCAGCAGTGATTAATTAACACCAAAAGAAAGCTCTATTTGTTTGGAAAACAATTATAAAAATTTAATATAGGTACAATGTTGCATGAGCACGCAATTGTCAAAGTGTGACAGTACTGAAAGCTGGAAATTGGCCTGGGCACGAAGGGGATATAATTGCCCAGTAGGTGAGTGGTTAAAAAACGCTATGCTGGCAGCACTAGGAGTGTAGCAGCAGCCCATCTTTTTTATACACTCCAATGAACACTAATCAACAGCTCTGCTCAGGGAGGGAGAGCAATGCTGATTAGTGTGCAGTGGGATGTGTCAGACCAATGTTGATCAGAGCAGTATTCAGTGTGGTGTAATGGACCACAGGATAGCTATGTGGTCAGGCTTTACAATGTGCTGGCAGCACAGGTTTTTAAACCTTTGCTATAGCACTTAGCAGAAAACAAAAAGTATAAGTCCCCTTTCACATGATCGGTCCGATCGGGTCTGCCGGTCCACTTTTCAGGTAGACCCAATCGGACCCTCCATTCTCCTCTATGAACAGGCAGATGTAAAAGGACATGTGTCCGTTTATACTAGGGATGCGCCGAAATTTCGCTGGTAGAAACATTTTGGCTGAAAACACCCCTACTGGCCATTGGTCGATATGAAAATAAGCACAGATACAAGTGCTGAAAATAACCCCGCCCCTTTGCCGCCGTCTGCCCGCTGCTGTTGTCCCTTGCCACCGCCCGCCCGCCGCTGCCACCATCCTCCGCCACTTGGTAGTTCTCACCCTTATCTAAGAAACCACCGACCGATCCCGGCGCTGGGCATAGAGATAAATGAAGGAAAGATGGCCTCCACTCATCTCTATGCCGTTGAAGGACCACAGCGATGTTACTTCCAGTTCCGGCGCCTTGTAAACAACAATGCTTTTTTTGATCTAATGCTTTACATTGTAGAGGAGAGATGTTGGGTTTTATTGACACCATATCTCTCCATAAAGAGGACCTGTCATTAAGTATTTCTATCACAAGGGATGCATGCATTCCTTGTGATAGGTATAAAAGCGATTAAACATTTTTTTTAAAGGCACAACGTAATAAATAAATAAATATAATTTTTTAAAGAGTTTAAAGTGCCCCCATCCCCTGTAGAAAATTTTAAAGCACCACGCATAGAGTACTGTAGTCTGACGCCATTCCACGAGCGTGCGCAATTTTAAAGCATGACATGTCACGTATCTATTTACTCGACGTAACATCATCTTTCATATTTTACAAAAAATTGGGTTATATAAAGTGTATTTTTTCCCAAAAAAGACTGCGTTTGAAAAATATATTAATTTTAAAAACTGTCCATTTCGGTTTCGGTTTTCAGCCAAGTGTATCCTGAATTTTCGGTTTTGGCTTCGGTACCAGAATTTTCATTTCGGTGCACCACTTGTTTATACCTGCCTACCTTTATTCTGACCTGATCCGCAAAAAACAAATGTGATCCATTCCCCTTTCATTTAGTTGTTCAGAGGGCAGTCAGGTGTAAACAGACAGCCGGTTCATTTACACCCAGCCGCTCATAGAACAGAGCGGGCTGTTTGTGTCCACTCTGCATAAACGGAGTGGACACTGACCTGTCATCTGCCCGTTCTGCTCAGCAGAGTCCGCCCTGAAGGGGGCCTAAAAGAGATATATTCATTAATGTATGTCCAGTATGACTGCATTAAACTAATAAATTAGGAGGGTTAATTTGGGTTTAAATGTGTGTTGACTGGCACTGTATTATTAAAGTGGTTGTAAAGGCACAAGGTTTTTTTTTTTACCTTCATGCATTCTATGCATGAAGGTAAAAAAACTCTCTGTGCAGCATCCTCCCAGCCCCCCCGAATACTCACTTATGCCCCCTTTCGATCCAGCGATGTGCACTGGAGTTTCAGCTATCCCTGGACTCCCTCTCCTCATTGGCTCCCACTGCTGTCATCACAGCCAGTGAGCCAATGAGAAGATAGAGGGGGTGGAGCAGAGCTGCTGCTCCATGTATGAATGGACACAAGTAGCAGTGGGTGCCCCCATGCTGCTTACTGTAGGGGCACCTGACAGGAGGGAGGGGCCAGGAGCGCCGTCAGGGGACCTGAGAAGAGGAGGATAAGGGCTGCTCTGTGCAAAACCACTGCACACAAAAGGTAAGCATAGACATGTATGTTGTTTTAAAAAAAAAAAAGCCTTTAGAATCACTTTAAAGAGAGGAGACTATTAATGTAGCATTACCCTGTTGAAGGCTGCTGTTGTTTTTGTGTTCCTTTCAGCTCTGCACAGCTAGGCAACATGCATTTCCACACTTGCATCCACAGTCAGTAAACAGTCTATGAACTTGGTTTTTGTTAGGGGTTAACAACTTGGAAGAGGTCTAGGGGTATATGGGTTGCCCAATGGAACTGAAACAACTTGGAGGACAACTTCTTAGAAACAAAAAGACAACGATCCAGGAAAAAGCCAGATCCTAAGCTCTCTACTCCTTCAGGAGTGGCTCTTCTCTTCTGGCAAATCGACACACAGTCTTTGCAAGGAGCACTTGGTCCACTTAAATGAACCTCCTCAGACCCCAGATGAAAATCTTCTCATCCACCTGTCTGTCATGAAGAGTATCCCAGGGAAAGGGATTCCGAGACATACCAATATTGCAGTCCCTGGGAGAACTAGTTAGGTATTGCACCTGACCACCCTCCCCCTTCTTTGGCCTAGGGGGAGTAGAAGTACTCACTGTCCTGTTCCTGTATCTGTAAAGGCGAAGTTGCTTTCAGGCCTTCCGTTGGGCTGGCTTCTTCCCCTGCTGACAGGCTGTCCTTCTTTGTATATTGTGGAACAGTGGATGTCCCTCTTTCCAACTCCCAGCCTGCTGTAGGTAGACTCCCCTCTGCTGGGGCCCCCTCCCAGGTTCCATACCAGCAGCACTTCCTCACTCCATCTTCCACCCGACTACCCTGCTGACCAGGCTCTCTCATAGGACTGACCTAGCCACCATGCCAGGCCTCCTGCTGGGGATTGGCCAGATTCCCCTAAGTATGCAGATCAGCCCCTCTTTACCCCTGCCTACTGGCTTCTAGAAACTTCTGCAGGTTTCTAGAGCAGGGGGAGGTTTCAGAAAATTGAGCTGTAGAGCCATCCAGCCTTAACCCCAAGTAACCAAGTAACGCTGACTCACTCCCAGGCTGACTCACACCCAAGCTTCTAGCAAGCCTCTAACTGCAACAAAAAACTATCCACACTGGAGCGTGTTACATTTACAAAGCACTGAATGTGACATTCACCAAACATTCACTGCAGATTAACCAATCACTGTAATTTGAAACCCTTGCTTTATAAACACAATCCTTAGTATCCCCTCTGATATCAACAATGCATTTTATGCAATCATGACTCTGAAGTAATGATTCAACCTGTTCATTTTTTTCAGTTGGTTCTTCAAAAACCTCGGACGGAAAGATGCAGAGCGTCAGCTTTTAGCTCCAGGAAATCAGCAAGGATCATTTCTAATAAGAGAGAGTGAGACCAGCCAAGGTATTTTAGTCCACAAACTGATGAAAAAAACCAGATATAGATGTCTTCATAGAAAAGAGAAACATTGGGGCTTATTAAATCAGTAGTAAACCATGTTAAAAACAACAAACTGGTCCCCCCATGGCTCATGTCATAATGTGCTAGTATGCACCACATACTAGCACATTATGACAGACTTACCTACAAAACGAATCCCTCCAGTGATGCGCTGCCACTGCTGACAGGGATTCCATCTTCATGCGGTCTTCTTTCCAGCATCGTGGACTCCAGCAGTTTGAATGGCTGAGCCACGATAAAGTCACGGTCGTCGCACCGCGCTCTCTATGGACGGCATGACATCCATTGAGAGGCTGCTACACATGTAAATATCGCCTAAAAAGTGAAAGCTTAGGAGATCTTTACTGTACCTACAGGTAAGTCTTATTATAGTTTACTACCGCTTTAACACACAGATTATCCACTTCTGACAATCCAAGGTTCTTGTTTTACCTCATTTGTCAAGCACTGCACCACCCATTTCTTGTTTTAACTGGACCTATCACTTGCAAAGATAAACTTTTACTTACCTTTTCAGTCTCTGAAAAGTAGCTTCTTTTCAATTTAAACCCATTGTACTGGTAATAAATGTATCCATGTCAAGGCATAACTGGGCTGAGGAGAACAACAACAGGTTACATGGTAAATGCAGCCTTTAAAGTGCATCTAAACCCAAAAACAAAAATGCTATATATTGCAGCTTACCAGTGCTTAGATGTGGTGGCTGCATTCATTTTCTTTTTTTTTTGTTTAATTTCACTTAGAGATTTATCCACTAGCACATGTTCAGTCTTGGCTTCACTGTATCTATGGAGGAGCAGACTAGCCACCCCTGGACAGCAGCATTGTCAACCTATAGAGAGGGTAGTGTTAGATGGACTAGTAGATTTAGATAGACTTTACATAACTGACCAACTCCAGCTAACACTTTTTAAGCAGTCACAGAAAGTTTTTCTTCTTCTATTAGACATAAAGGTATTAACTGAATAATAAAAGCTGACCATAAATAAAAGCCCGCACGTGCTTGTATGCATGCCTGACAATGTGGGGACATGCTCCTAATTAGACAACAGATGGTGTCGTGAGGTATTTCCTCCCAGATCTGGACCAGGGCATCACTGAGCTCCTGGACAGTCTGAGGTACAACCTGGTGGTGTCCAATGGACCGAAACATAAATGTCCCAGAGGTGTTATATTGGATTTAGGTCAGGCGAGTGTGGGAGCCATTTAATGGTATCAATTCCTTCATCCTGCAGGAACTGCCTGCATACTCTCACCACATGAGGCCGGGCATTGTTGTGCACTAGGAGGAACCCAAGACCCACTGAACCAGCGTAGGGTCTGACAATGGGTCCAAGGATTTCATCACGATACCTATTGGCAGTCAGGGTGCCATTGTCTAGTCTGTAGAGGTCTGTGCATCCTTCCATGGATATGCCTCCCCAGACCATCACTGACCCACCACCAAAATGGTCATGCTGAATGATATTATAGGCAGCATAATGTTTTTCACAGCTTCTCCAGACCCTTTCATGTCTGTCACATGTGCTCAGGGTGAACCTGCTATCATCTGTGAAAAGCACAGGGTGCCAGTGACAGGCCTGCCAATTCTGGTGTTCAATGGCAAATACCAAACGAGCTCTATGGTGCCAGGCAGTGAGCACAGGGTCCACCAGAGGACGTCGGCCCTCAGACCACCCTCATGAAGTCTGTTTCTGATTGTTTGGCCAGAGACATTCACACCAGTGGCCTGCTGGTGGATGTTTTGTAAGGCTCTGGCAGTGCTCATCTTGTTCCTCCTAGCACAAAGGAGCAGATACCGGTCCTGCTGATGGGTTAAGGATCTTCTACGGCCCTGTCCAGCTCTCCTAGAGTAACTGCCTGACTCCTGGAATCTCCTCCATGCTCTTGAGACTGTGCTGGGAGACACAGAACACCTTCTGGCAATGGCACGTATTGATATGCCATCCTGGAGGAGTTGGACTGCCTGTGCAACCTCTGTAGGGTCCAAATATCGCATCATGCTACCAGCAGTGACACTGACACTAGCCAAATGCAAAACTAGTGAAAAACAGTCAGAAAAGATGGGTAGAGAAAAAAATGTCAGTGGCCTCCAACTGTAAAACCATTCCTGTTTTGGGGGTCATCTCATTGTTGCCCATCTAGTGCACCTGTTGTTAATTTCATTAACACCAAAGCAGCTGAAACTGATTAACAACCCCCTCTGCTACTTAACGGACCAGATTAATATTCCAGGAGTTTAATTGACTGTATGCTATACTCTGATTAAAAAGTGTTCCTTTAATTGTTTTGAGCAGTGTACTTTATTAAAAATGGTAAGGATTGTACAGGAGCATATATTTCTTCATACTTATGTTACCAAAGCTCCACACTTATTTTGCCATCACTGACATCTCTTCAGGTTCTTATTCCTTATCTGTACGTGATCTTGATCAAGTTCAAGGAGAAGTAGTGAAACATTACAAGATTCGGAACATGGATGATGGAGGTTTCTACATTTCTCCAAGAATAACTTTCAAAACTCTTCGGGAACTTGTACAACATTATTCGGGTAAGCATTGCATTAATATATGAGTAAGCATTTTTGTTCCCACTGTATGGAGAAGTAAGGTACAAGATGCTCGAAATAAATACAGAACTGAACTTTCTTTCTTTAAGGGGGATATTGTTTTCTATATTATTTTTGTAGATATCTTGTTTAAATGTTCATAATTTAGGTCCTTTTCACACTGGTGCGCTTTTGCCGTGGTAAAACTTATCTTTCCAGTATGACAAAAGTACATGAAAATGATTCCTCTTTAAATCCCTTGTATCTGTTCACAATAGTGTGCAGCATTTTCACTGTGTTTTGAAAGTCCTGCATGGTGCATTTTGATGCACTGTATAAATTGCACCGAAAATGCACCTTTCATAGAAATCAATAGAAGCAAGCCAAAAACACATTGCGTTGTGTTTCTGTGGTTACATGTTCAAGCTTCATAGGTGCATGCTGGGAAATGATGTAATAAATAGGCCATTAAACACTTCAAAAACGCATTTAAAAATGCAATATGTGTTATGTTGATATTTAACACAATGCACTAAAAACACGTTAAAAATGCAATATGCATTTGTTTTTATAAATGCATACCACATTTTTAAGCACAGTAATGTGTTGTTTAATGTTAACTATTTATTATGAATTGTATGCCGCTATGAGAACAGTAAAGATTCATTGTGTTTTTTAACACACCAATAAGTAAAGTATTTTATCTTATCCTGATCTTATTGCTACCTTGCCATGTCATACTGCCACTTAGAATGGTGGTATATTCATTATTGTACATTAATAGGTAATGTATAGTACTTTGCATATGAAAGCGACACTAAACTGTATCTTTATTTTTCAAAAATAATCCATACACATCCACTACTCAATGACGCTGTAATCTGTCATGAAATTGTTTCTTACTGTATTTTTCTGTCTCCTTGTAATGTCCTCTGTGAGCTCCCAAACTTTTTCTTTTTCCCACACTTCCTTTTGTTTGAAACAAACAGTGCACGCTAGTTGCGGTTATGTCGCTGTCCTATGCATACTACAAATCCCATAGTCCATAGTTCCTAGTTTAATTTTGGATTGAGAAAGAGAGGGTGGCTAGGAACCTGTTAATTTAGGCTCAGGTTTAAATAAATAAATTCTTTAAAAATATATGATTTTCTTTTATTCAGCCAGCAAAATAGAACTGTTGCACATGAATAGCTCATATTTACTTTTTTTTTTATCAGGTGGTGATCAAATCAAATTTAGAGACACATATAAATGGGAAGATTTACTAAAGCTGGCCGTACATTATACAATTTTCTTGTACAATTTTCCTTTATATTTACCCAAACCTTATAATATGAGGTCAGACCTAAACACTTTCAATTTGTATGCAGTCAGGCAGGCCCTTGTACTAATAATAAATCAATACTCTATAACTTCCCACAGAAAAGTCAAACTTCCACCCTTGAAACTGCAAATACCATAAACCTTTTCAATAATCTATAAATACCCTCTCCCACAGTCTCATACTGCTCTTAAAATGTCCATACCACAGTCCATAGTCCAAAATCAAAAACCAAAAATTAAAATAGAAAAATAAAATAAATGAAGACAAAAAAAAACAATATTCCAAATGTGTCCAAATCTTCCCGTTCAATCCACAGGACCCTCAAAAAAAATATAATAAATATAGTGCATTATCTTTGATACAAAATTACTGTAAGTGATAACATGCAATCACACTAGTGATATAAATCATATATGTAAAAATTGAAGTGAATACACCATATCCCTAGTGGTCCAGTGAGACAACACTGCAACCGTGAAAATATCACAAAAACACACAGCGTAATCCGTGAAACAATGATCCGTGACAGTTGTGCCAAATACAGTGCCACACTCTGCTTATGGGATAAAATGCAATTACCCTCTTGCTGTGAGTCAAAGCATTTAGGATTCCTTTATGCCAAAAGATAACCTTCCTAGGAGGTACGTCTTCCTCTCAGGAATACACAATGGGATCCCTTTCTCATACAGCCATAGGTCATAGGTACCGGGGTCCCCGTTCCTCACAGGAAAATAGGAGCAGATTCAGTGGAGTAAAATGTAATTCACACTTTATTCATAAACTTACATCTTAGAATATACCATCCATCCTCGCTATAGTCCGTTCACTGTTGTGACTAATTCAAAAATGGCCGCGCTGCTCCTTCTGGCTCAGCGTCCGACGTCACGACCCTGACGCGTTTCGTCACTTCCGACTTTTTCACAAGGCCCTTGTACTACATAGTTATTATTATTATTATAATACAGGATTTATATAGCGCCAACAGTTTGCTCAGCGCTTTACAATATAACGGGAGACAATACAGCAACAATACAGTTCAATACAAGAGGGATAGGAGGGCCCTGCTCCTTGGAGCTTACAAACTAAAAGGGAGGGGCTAGTGGTACAAAAGGTAGTAACTGTGGGGGATGGACTGGTAGTAGGAATAGAAGATTCCATTATTAGCTGAGGGCAGAATAGGCTTCCCTGAAGAGATAGGTTTTCAGAGATCACCTAAAAGTGAGCAGAGTAGGCGATAGTCTGATAAATTTGGGTAGAGCGTTCCAGAGGATGGGGGAAGCTCTGAAGAAGTCCTGGAGACAAGCATGGGAGGAGGAGACAAGGGAGCTAGAGAATAGGAGGTCGTGTAAGGAGCGGAGAGTACGGTTTGGGTGATATTTGGAGACAAGATCGGTGATGTAATTTGGGGCAAAGTTATAAATGGCTTTATATGTTATTGTTAATGTTTTGAAATTTATCCGTTGGGAAATGGGAAGCCAGTGGAGGGATTGGCAGAGAGGGATGGCAGATACAGAACGGTTAGTAAGGTGGATGAGTCTGGCAGTAGCATTCATGATAGACTGAAGAGGGGATAGCCTGCGATGAGGTAGGCCATAAAGGGTGCCCATATAGTGTAGTATTTAAGAGTAATTTATTAAAGTCAAAAGCAGATGTTTGCAAACAATAAAAACGATAAAATCACAGTATGACAGCGTCAGGGTAAGGGATAACTAACCCTCCAGAAAACTAAGATGTGCCCATCTCTCTAGTTCTCAGCAGAGATCCTACCTATTTATTTCGGCCAAACGCGCCATAGCTCAAGCTTGGAGAACCCCTTCGGTTGTTTTCCAAGGGGTGAAGACCCGGATGAATGATATGTTGATCAATGAACAGATGTCTACCATTCTTCATGATTCTTATCTGAGATTTCTTACCTTGGATATGATATTCCTTGCCATCAGAGCCCCTTACTAGTTATGACCCCTTATAATTGCTACCTGTGCTAGCCCTGGATCCGTGACTCTTCTAGTCTCCCTTTCCTCTGTTTTCTTTCTGACTCCTTTTTTTTCTTTTTTCTATCCTCTTCTCTTTACCGTATTCTGTTTGACTACAGCTGATAATATTTGGTTCGGCTTTTTGCCGTCCTTCCTTTCTGTTATTGGTCATTTTATTATTTGGCTAATACAAGTCAGCAGGATGTGCCTGTTCCTGAGTTACTGTTATGCTCGGCCCCTGCGTGGGCGTATATTGAGCTTGTTGTGTTCATAAAACAAAACTTTCTTAATAATAATATTGAAACAGAAAACTGATCCAAAACCATTAATATTTTCCTTTAAAAAGAGAAATAAACTGTCACACTTAGAACTTAGCAGTCTCTTTTATCATGCTGTAAGTGTCTCTATGTTTTGATTTGGCAGAAGATATAAAATACTCTGTTTTGTCTAGTATCCTTGGATGGACTGTGTACATTGCTAAAAGAGCCATGTCAAACTAAACGTCCACAAAAACCTTGGTGGGCTGATGAATGGGAAATCCCTCGCAACAAACTGCAACTGGTAAAAAAACTAGGTGCTGGCCAGTTTGGAGAGGTGTGGATGGGTAAGTAGATTTATTTTAAATGCAGCTAATATATGTTCATCTGAAGTAATTTTTTTCAATTTTTAAACTTTTTTTTTTTTAACTTATTCAGATGAGTGTTGAATTTGCATCACTGCACTACCTGCAAAGAGTATAGTATAGTATAGATGTGATATCGAAAAAAAAGTATACTGGTCTCTACCTTGTCACTGGGTTTTACTGGTACCGCGTTACTTATTATAAAGACACTGAAAAATGTGAAAACCCCAACAAGAAAAGCTACTGAGACTTTTTGGGTAACAACCCCAACAACAAAATATAAAAGTGTTATAAAAGTCATAACTTTAGTAATATTATAATAATATTAAAAAACCTGATTGTAGTACAAAAATTGAGCATCAACAGGTTCTCTAAAAGCATCATTGTATGTTGTGAAATTACAAGCATCAAGCTTGATATAACTAGTTCCAAGATTACAAATAAAGTACTTAAGGAGAATTTAATGTATATAACTCCTTTATGTAAGTAGCTCTGACGTGTTTCACAGGTCAAAAGCTCGCTTCCTCAGGGAGATCTGATATATATCTCTGGAATTATAAGCAGAGCCATGATAAGCAAACAGAAAAGGCAAGAACAAGATACAATATTAAATGAAATCAGAAATAGTCTCGTGCTCCACTACCAATTGCAAAAAAGTATAAATAAATAACAGTCCAGCTTCACAAATGTGCATAACAATATCTCTGCAATTCTAGTATTGCTACAAACATGTCCTTATTAAATCCTTGACTTTGACACTTCTTCCAGTGCTGCGATACAAAATTATTAATTGTGCAGTTTACCAATCATAAAAATTTTTTTGTACACCTTGTCCAGTTGTGCTTTCACCTGGTGTATTTGACCAAACCGTTAAGTGAGGTCATAAAAAATTTGTGTCCCTTTAATGGGGCTAAGTGGTAAATGGATGGGATGATCCCTCTTTCCCTGGGATGGATGGATGAATGGATGGATGGATAAACGGAGTGTTCCCTCTTTCCAGCAGGGGGTCTCCTTGTTTCCTTATGGGTTTTCCTGGAGCCAGTTAGGTGGATGGGAGTATCCCTCTTCACACTAGGGGATCTCCTTGCTTCCTTAGGAATTTTTCTCTATAGGTATAATGGCCATGGAATGTAATAAAAAATATATGGTGCCTTATCCTTTTTAAAACATAATTTATTAAGTATAGTATTACAAGTTAAAACCGCATTGAAATGTTAAAATTTGAGTCCACAGTAAAGATTTCCAATCTTGTGAAATACTTGCTGTATGTTGCTTTAAGTGTCGTGACATCAGAGCCCTTCCCCTACGCATTACGCCACCGGGTCACGTGGCTTCATCAGGGGGAATTGATTGGACAACACGACGCCCTATTGATGTATATAGAGACCGCCAGGCGCCATTTTGTTGTAGTCCTCATAGCGGCGGCCATGTTTTTGGAGCCCGGTTTGAGTGTAAGCACACAGCAGAAGGGTGTGCTGATCACTGACATCGAGGATCCTAATTTTACACCCTCACTTTTACTACCATTTGCTTGCAACACCCACATATTGTCAATTATCTAAATTAAACCTGTGGGTATGTGTCAGGCTCCGCCCAACGGGATCTCTAGTGGTCCACAGCACGGGGTTTCCCAGGACGCGGAGTCTAAGTCCCAGTCTGCCTTTTCACCAGAGCCCCTGATGGTGGGGATGGACTTGGTGCAAGACTGGAACCAGGTCGTGCCCCTGGGCACCCCCGGCGATGGTAGAGGGGTCCCGCTGAGGGTATGTGCCTGGGATGAGCCTGCTGTGAAGGGCTGACAGGTCCCGATCCGAGTGGGATGGATGGATGACTGCTTGGAGTGAGCGAGGTCAGACTAGCCGGGTCGGTAACAGTGGGGACAGGTGCGGTACCAAGCAGCAGGCAAAGAGTAGTCAGGTCACACGCCGGGTTCAGTAACAGAGGGTCCAAAACAATAGTAACTATAGGCAGAGGAATGGTCAGGGACGAGCCGGGGTCAGAGCAGGAGAGGGTCAGCATAAATCAGAACAGGCAGAGTTTGGTAACAAGGAAACGTACTGACAGGAACACAGGAACAGGAACAAGACCTTGCAGCAATGAGGACATTGCCTGGCCAGTTTAAATAGCGCGCCCTGCACCATCATTGGTGCCAGGCGCGCGCCCGTGTGTGCAAGTGCGCATGCGCAGCCGCAATTGCCACCTTGGACGCTCAGGTCCTACTGCCCGACCGCTGATGCGCCTGGGCGATCCAGTATGCAAGCTTGTGAAGAGCTCAAAATTAGCTACCTAATACTGGCTAAATACTAATGCTGAGTTATATATCTAGTTGTAATATTACGTGTGTGTTTATTTAAAACTGACTATAGTCTCAATAATTAAATTAAAAAACTTTTCTAAACCAAAAACTCTAATGTACCTCAATAAATAAACAAATACAATTGTATATTATCCATAAGATTTTATATACAGGTGAAACTCGAAAAATTTGAATATTGTGCGAAAGTTCATTTATTTCAGTAATGCAACTTAAAAAGTGAAACTATTATATGAGATAGACTCATTACATGCAAAGCAAGATAGTTCAAGCGGTGATTTGTCATAATTGTGATGATTATGGCTTACAGCCCATGAAAACCCCAAATCCACAATCTCAGAAAATTAGAATATTACATGCAATCAAAAAAACAAGGATTGTACAAAGAACAATATCGGACCTCTGAAAAGTATAAGCATGCATATGTACTCAGGACTTGGTTTGGGCCCCTTTTGCAGCAATTACTGCCTCAATGCGGCGTGGCATGGAAGCTATCAGCTTGTGGCACTGCTGAGGTGTTATGGAAGACCAGGATGCTTCAATAGCGGCCTTCAGCTCTTCTGCATTGTTCGGTCTCATGTCTCATCTTTCTCTTGGCAATGCCCCATAGATTCTCTATGGGGTTCAGGTCAGGCGAGCTTGCTGGCCAATCAAGCACAGTAATCCCACGGTCATTGAACCAGGTTTTGGTGCTTTTGGCAGTGTGGGCAGGTGTCAAGTCCTGCTGGAAAATGAAGTCAGCATCCCCATAAAGCTCGTTTGCAGAAGGAAGCATGATGTGCTCCAAAATCTCCTGGTAGATGGCTGCATTGACCCTGGATTTAATGAAACACAGTGGACCAACACCAGCAGATGACATGGCTCCCCAAATCAACACAGACTGTGAAAACTTCACACTGGACTTCAAGCATCTTGCAATGTCTGCCTCTCCATTCTTCCTCCATACTCTGGGTCCTTGGTTTCCAAATGAGATGCAAACTGAGCAACAGACCAGGTCTGTTTTTCTTTAGCCCAGGTAAGACACTTCTGACGTTGTTTGTTGTTGACTTGACAAGAGGAATAGGACATTTGAAGCCCATGTCTAGGATCCATATTTGTGTGGTGGCTCGTGATGCACTGACTCCAGCCTCAGTCCACTGCTTGTGAAAGTCCCCAACACTTTTGAATGGCCTTTTCCTGACAATCCTCTTCAGGCTGTGGTCATCCCTGCTGCTTGTGCACCTTTTTCTTCCACACTTTTCCCTTCCACATAACTTTCTATTAATGTGCTTTGATGCAGCACTTTGGGAACATCCAACTTCTTTTGCAAGTACCTTTTGAGGCTTTCCCTCCTTATGGAGGGTGTCATTGATGGTTTTCTGCACAACTGTCAGGTCAGCAGTCTTTCCCATGATTGTGATTCCTACTGAACCAGACTGAGAGACCATTTAAAGGCTCAGGAACCCTTTGCAGGTGTTATGGCTTAATTAGCTGATTAGAGTGGGACACTTTGAGCCTAGAATATTGCACCTATTCACAATATTCTAATTTTCTGAGATTGTGGATTTGGGGTTTTCATGAGCTGTAAGCCATAATCATCACAATTATTACAAATCACGGCTTGAACTATCTTGCTTTGCATGTAATGAGTCTATCTCATATACAGTATTAGTTTCACCTTTTTAAATTGCATTACTGAAATAAATGAACTTTTGCACGACATTCTAATTTTTTGAGTTTCACCTGTGTGTGTGTGTGTGTGTATATGTATGTATGTATGTATGTATGTATGTATATATATATATTTTTTTTCAACTAAACCTGAATTATTATTATTAAAAGGCACAATATATGTATTAAAAATACTCTATATAGCATAAAGGAGTATTCCGCCTGTAGGCAGACAGATACTAGGGGCTGAGATAATATTAATCTAAATGGACATATAAACCCATAAATCTATAGATAAAACCTTCAACTATGAGTGGAATGACTAATAGACCATCTACAATGATTAATGACAATTGCATACATATATAAACCAATAAATAATATTATGCCCAGCGGTGGATGCCTGTAAACATTTTTCCTGTTAAAATAGTAATATGGCATATTATTTAAAAAACCTACAGCTTCAAATTATTAACTAATAAAAACATTAAATATATGACAATTAATTCAATATAAAACATTATATAGTAATATACCCAGAGGTGGATGCCTGTAACCACTACTACTGCTAATAAATAACTATTATAGCATTTTGTTTTGTTATTTTGAGTGATGGTATAATTAATCCTTATGGGGTCTCTCCCCTATCATGATTTATTATTGTGATTCTTAATGATTACTAATAAAACAAGAAAGATCAAAATCTTTGTTCAAGCCCGCAGGTGCTAAACTATTCATTTCATGGATCCACCTGGATTCTTTTTTACTAAGTTCTCTAATTTTATTGTTCCCCCTCCAATGACTAACATGTTTTTTGATACCCAAAATTGCATAAGGCTGGCATCCTTATTATGAAAGGTACGGAAGTGCTGTGATAAGTGATGGTATCTATAACCTCTGTTAATGTTATAAACATGTTTTATAATTCTGTCTTTTAGAGCTCTTTTGGTTCTTCCTATATAGATCAGATTACAGGGACATCTCAAGGCGTAAACTACTCCTTTGGTTTCACATCAGATTAATTCTTTGATCTTGTATTCCCTTCCCGTAGTGGGATTTTGGAAGGTGAATCTTCTCCTTTGATTATTTCTAACCCTGCTACAACTGTAACATCTTCCACATGCATAAAAACCGGTCCCCTGGAAGAAACTGACTGCAGTTGTTTGTGTGGGAGGTTCAATAACATTTTTGACTAATTTGTCCCTCAAATTAGGTGCTTTTTTATATACGAATTTTGGTATCATAGGTATAACATTTTAAGATGTTTATCTTGTTTCAGTATGTTCCAGTGTTTTCGAATAATAGTTTCCACTGCTCTATGCTGTTTGTTGTACTGTAAAACAACCGGTACATCATAGGTTCCCTTTTGTTTACATTCTTTATCCATTAGTATAATGTTTCTATCATATTGCCCTACTACATGTCTTTCTTATTCTACTGTTTCTTGTTTGTTTCCTTTTTTAATAAATCTTTGTGCTAAAGTGGCATTTTGTTCCTCATAATCTACAGCTTTAGTACAGTTTCTTTTTATGCGCATGAATTGTCCTCTAGGTATATTAGTGAGCCAAGATTTATGGTGGCAGCTATTTATCGGGATATAGGAATTCCTATCTGTGTTTTTAAAATATGTCTTTGTATATAATATAGGTTCCTCTTTAATGATCTGGATATCAAGAAAATGTATATTAGTGGGACTAATGTCCCAACTGAGATGTATATTTTTATCATTCCTATTAAGACATTCAAAAAATGTTTGTAGGGAATGTAATTCTCCTTCCCAAATAACTATTAGGTCATCTATAAACCTCTTGTATAAGACTATTTCCCAATAAATAGCTGCCACCATAAATCTTGGCTCACAAATATACCTAGAGGACAATTCATGTGCATAAAAAGAAACTGTACTAAAGCTGTAGATTATGAGGAACAAAGTGCCACTTTAGCACAAAGATTTATTAAAAAAGGATACAAACAAGAAACAGTAGAAAAAGAAAGACATGTTGTAGGGCAATATGATAGAAACATTATACTAATGGATAAAGAATGTGAACAAAAGGGTACCTATGATGTACTGGTTGTTTTACAGTACAACAAACAGCATAGAGCGATGGAAAGTATTATTTGAAAATATTGGAACATACTTAAACATGATAAACATCTTAAAAATGTTATACCTATAACACCAAAATTCATATATAAAAAAGCACCTAATTTGAGGAACAAATTAGTAAAAAATGTTATTGAACCTCCCACACAAACATCTACGGTCAGTTTCTTCCAGGGGACCGTTTTTTATGCATGTGGAAGATGTTACAGTTGTAGCAGGGTTAGAAATAATCAAAGGAGAAGATTCACCGTCCAAAATCCCACTACGGGAAGGGAATACAAGATCAAACAATTCATCTCATGCGAAACCAAAGGAGTAGTTTACGCCTTGAAATGTCCCTGTAATCTGATCTATATAGGAAGAACCAAAAGAGCTCTAAAAGACAGAATTATAAAACATGTTTATAACATTAACAGAGGTTACAAATACCATTACTCATCACAGCATTTCCGTACCTTTCATAATAAGGATGCCAGCCTTATGCAATTTTGGGGTATCAAAAAACATGTTAGTCATTGGAGGGGGGACAATAAAATTTGAGAACTTCATAAAAAAAAAATAAAAATACAAAAAAAAGAATCCAGGTGGATCCATGAAATGATTAGTTTAGCATCTGTGGTCTTGAACAAAGATTTTGATCCTTCTTGTTTTATTAGTAATCATTAACCAATAGCCTTCCGGCCAATAGCAGTTTGGCGGCCGGGAAAAGGCTGTAGATTTCTGGGTAGACGCCATATGGCGTCCTCCCGCACATACACAATTTTCGCACTTGCAGAGTCGCGCAGCGGTGCGATCTGTCACCAGCCGTGTACCTCGTGTATTCTTTGCTATAAGCAAATTGTGTACAAAAAAAAAATACTGATCACTTCCCCAAAGTAGTACAATGTTACTATGGTAACATTGAACTACTTTGGACATAGTGAAATATGAAAAAAAATCTTAAAAAAAAGAAAAAAATTTAATAAAAAATGTAAAAATAAAAAAATAATAAAAAATATATAAAAAAAATTTTTCATACTGTCACCAGTCAGTGTCCCTGATCACCGCCATGCAAGTTATATGATGATGCTGTACTGCACTGGTGACAGTATGTAAAAAAAAAAAAATAGTGAAAATAATTTTTTTAACTTTTTTATTTTCCGAAAAATTATGACAAAAATACAACTTCAAAAAACTCGCCATGCCTCTTATGAAGTACGTCGGACTGTCTACTTTGCAAAAAGGGGTCATTTGGGGGATATCTGTACTGTTCTTACATTCTTGGACCTCAAGAAATTAGATTGGCTGTCATTACTTCAGGATTGATCAATATTCAGATCTATACCATAGTTTGTGAACTCTATAACTTTCTTACAAACTAAAAAATACATCCTAATTTATGAAGAACAATTATTTATTTGCAAACTTTTATAACAGAAACAAAGAAAAACTTGGTTTTTTTTTTTCAAAATTTTCAGTCTTTTTTTGTGAATTTAGCAAAAAATAAAAACCCCAGCGGTGATTAAATACCACCAAAAGAAAGCTCTAGTTGTGTGAAGAAAATGATAACATTTTAGTTTGGGTACAGTGTTGTATGACCGCGCAATTGTCATTCAAAGTGTGAGAGCGCTGAAACCTGAAAAATGGCCTGGGCAGAAAGGGGTAAAAGTGCCTGGTATGGAAATGGTTAAGAATCACAATAATAAATCATGATAGGGGAGAGACCTCATAAGGATTAATTATACCATCACTCGAAATACCCAAATAAAAATGCTATAATAGTCATTTATTAGCAGTAGTAGTGGTTACAGGCATCCACCTCTGGGTATATTACTATATAATGTTTTTTATTGAATTAAATGTCATATATTTAATGTAGATGTTTTTATTAGTTAATAATTTGAAGCTGTAGGTTTTTTAATTAATATGCCATAGTACTATTTTAACAGGAGTAGTGGTTACAGGCATCCACTACTGGGCATAATATTATTTATTGGTTTATATAAGTATGCAATTGTCAATAATCATTGTAGATGGTCTATTAGTCATTCCACTCATAGTTGAAGATTTTATCTACAGTTTTATGGTTTATATGTCCATTTAGATTAATATTATCTCAGCCCCCAGTATCTGTCTGCCTACAGGCGGAATACCCCTTTATGCTAAATAGAGTATTTTTAATACGTATATTGTGTCTTTTAATAATAATAATTCAGGTTTAGGAGAATATATATATATATATATATATATATATATATATATATATATATATATCTTATGGATAATATACAGTTATGTTTATTTATGTGTTTATTGAGGTACATTAGAGTTTTTGGTTTAGAAAAGTTTTTAAATTATCTATTACAACTAGATATATAACTCAGCATTAGTATTTAGCCAGTATTAGGTAGCTAATTTTGAGCTCTTCACATGCTTGCATACCCACAGGTTTAATTTAGATAATTGGCAATATGTGGGTGTTGCAAGCAAATGGTAGTGAAAGTGAGGGTGTAAAATTAGGATCCTCGATGTGGCGCCTGGCGGTCTCTATATAAATCAATAGGGCATTGTGTCTTCCAATCAATTCCCCCTGATGAAGCCACGTGACTCGGTGGCATAATGCGTTGGGGAGGGGCTCTGATGTCACGACGCTTAAAGAAACATACAGCAAGTATTTAACAAGATTGGAAAACATTACTGTGGTTTAAAATTTTAACATTTCAATGCGGCTTTAACTTGTAATACATGCGAGTGCACTATTATACTTAATAAATTATGTTTTAAAAAGGATAAGGCACTATATATTTTTTATTACATTCCATGGCCATTATACCTATGGAGAAAAATTCCTAAGGAAGCAAGGAGACCCCCTAATGGGAAGAGGGATACTCCTGTCCACCTACCCGACTCCAGGAAAACCCATAAGGAAGCAAGGAGACCCCCTGCTGGAAAATGGGAACACTCCGTTCATCCATCCATCCATTCATTCATCCATCCATCCCAGGGAAAGAGGGATCATCCCATCCATTTACCACTTAGCCCCATTAAAGGGACACAAGTTTTTTTATGACCTCACGTAACGGTTTGGTCATATACACCATGTGAAAGCACAACTCGTCAAGGTGTACAAAAATTGTTTTATGATTGGTGAACTGAACAGTTAATAATTTTGTTTCGCAGCACTGGAAGAAGTGTCAAAGTCAAGGATTTAATAAGGACATGTTTGTAGCAATACTATAATTGCAGAGATATAATTTTGCACATTTGAGAAGCTGGACTGCTCTTTATTTATTTATTTATATTTTTTTGCAATTGGTAGTGGAGCACGAGACTAGTTCTGATTTCATTTTCTATGACACATTGGTATGAGTATGTGTAGGGTATAAGCGAACCACTAATTTTCACACTTTTTTATTTTATTATTGATTTTACTAAACAGCATTGGTAATATTTTAAATAGTGTAGCATACACCATATTAGCTCACAGGACCCCACATTTTATAAAATACAATATTAAATTTTAGGATAATACATCTATATATACCAAAAGGCAATACCTGTTTTTTCAAAATTCACGACATAGCCACAGTTGCAACAAAGGAGAACCACAGTCACTCACTTGGGGAAGGACCAATTCATTAGCAGTTGTGAAAATACAGTATGTAGTATATGGGTAGAAAAAAATACCAACCCTATATAAAGAAAAAAAGATGAAAAAAGGAAAAAAATCTGAAAAGAAAAAGAGAAAACAAGAAAGAAGAAGAAAAAAAGACAATAAACATATGAACCCAATATACTATATATACTCATACTTAAACAGTAGAGGTGGGCAAGGGATCACATTCTAACCCAAGTTGGTTGGCTACATATATTAGTCAATCTATCAATACTCACCTGATGCCCAGATAGCTCCAAACTACACCCCTACTCCCCATCCTGGTCTCAAAAAAATCCATATTGGGGCCCCTACATTTTCTATATATAGTCATCAAACTGCCATATTCACAGTATCCTAAATATCAAGAGTATTCCCACAAGGAATTTATCAAGGGATCCCTCATTAAAGGATAAAAAATGTATTTATTGGAATAAATAAAGCAATGCAGCCAAACCGACCATTTAGCTCAAAGAAAACAAAGCCATAAGAATAAATACCTATAATTACAATAATAAGTAGCCCTTCAGACACCAACATTCCATTCTCATGGGGTTCCCAAAGAAGGCTGGTATAACTGGTGCATATAATGTATCATGGAGCCAAGCAATAGATATAATCTTTTCAAAGCAGGGCTTTGAATAACAGAAAATGGCACCACGAGTGGCGTTCCGCTCACACCACACATGCGCCCCATCACATCTTCATGTGTGTCACGTGATGATGTCATTATGCACAACATCGTGGAAAAATGTCACAATGCCGCGGTCACTTTGGAAAGCCCATTTACACAGATAGATATATCTCCCATCCAGAGACAGGCTCGCCACTGTGGCACTCCCACCTGTACCACCAGCCACATACTGCCTAATCTAGGTAAATGCATAAGAAAAAATAAAGAGGAAAAGAAAAGAAAAAAAGGGAAAGAAGAACAAACAAAATAAAATATTAAAATATAAGGTGGGGGGGTTAAAGAGAAAGAAAGACAAGCGGAAAAACAACATAATAACAAAATCGAATTGGTCATTAAAGATTTAAAATAACAACCCACCCTTATGGTATAAATTTGGTCATAGATGATAACTGGTCCGTTCCTCATGGTGACTGCGACTTACCAAGCTCACTTCTGCCAATAACATGGTATTGCAATGAATGACAACTCTGCTCTGAGTTTTGGGGGAGTGAAGCATTGGTGCCCCACCACAGGAAGATGAATTACAGCTAATGCACAGAGGCATACAATTTGCTGAATTCAGATCTGTAATTTATGGGGATCTGAACGCAGCTGTATTATATGTTCTGTGTCTATGCACACCGCTCCATTCTGGACTGCAGCATTAGCTGTGTTAACCAGAACTAGAAAAATCAGCGTTCACATTCCTGAGCTTGAACTGTATTTTATCCTGTTGGCATGTTAAGGCCCCACGTACACGGGACACTTTTGAAGGATGGAAACTGACTGTTGGAAAACGTATTTAAAAACGTCTGTTTAGCCGCGTTTGCATACCACGTTTATGTGCATTTATGTGCATTTGCGTTTAGAAGCACTTTTTAAAGATAACCTCCGGAGACCTTCCAAAATGCCCAGAATGCACTGAAAAGCAGTAAAAAATTAACTATTTCAGACATTATGAGAAAAATAGAGAGAGTAGAAGCAGAGAGAACAGTATTTGTTGAGATCAGCTGTCTTTTTTTTTTTTTGTGGTGTTTGGATTTGTCCCAGCTCATTTATGTGCAGAAATTATTGCAGCAGTGTCTAACATATTTTCTTTCATGCGAAACCTCAAAATCCAAGTCAAAGTCCTCAGGTCCATTTGAGTACCAGGGAAAGGCTTTGCATGCATTTTTTGTGATGACAAAAGGCTCTGGACAGCATCTGGAAATGGAAGAGTTAACAAAAATTTTCAAACACATACGCTTATAAACGCGGTCAGCCGCGTTTACAAGCATTTGCGTTTGAAACTCTGATAAAATCTACTCCTAAACGCAAGTTTTCTGCGTTCAAAAAAACGACTGTAAACTCAACTGCCTGTAAACGACGATGTGTACATGGACACATAGGAAAACATTAGGGTGAGTTCAGGGGCTGCTGAAAAAAATGCTGAACAGCTCCTAAACGTGAGTTTATCAGCTGCAGTGTACATGAGCTCTTATATTTGTGCTAACAATTACTTGCATACAGCTTACTGGACCTGTCGCTACTGTTCAGGGCTGACATGCAAACAACAGTGTGTAATCAGCGGACACCACTGCTGCTGACAGCACACTATGGATGTTTACATGTTGGCCCTGGATGAATTAATCATGCAGTGGCAATGAATGCGCAGAATGATCTTGGCTTTCAGTCATTCGGAATGTTATTCTATGCATGTTCGCCGCATTATTAACTCATTCATTCTGCAGTGGCAACACCTATGCATTACAGACTATTGTTTACATGCTGGTCCTCTTCCCCCTTGCCACCTAGTGAATGATGCATTCAAAATATTTACTGGGCATGGAAGAAATAAAAGGCCATACAAGGTTCTTGTACACATCTCAGCTCATATAAATTAAGCAGATGTATGTCCATATGAGTTCAGATGCAGTACAAATTTTTATACAGGACAGCTGCCAGCAAGATCCTACGTAAAAGCAATATGCATGTGTGCATGAGCCCTTAGGTGGACTTTGCTGGCAGGATCAACAAGTATTTGTGGGACTTTGAAGGGGGGAAATAAGGAAAACCTAGTGCAGATGCACTTATAATTACAGTACAGCTGCTCCATGGTTCCAACCCCAATTTCAAAAAAGTTTGGGACGCTGTTTAAAATCTACATAAAAACAGAATACAATGCTTTGCAAATATCATAAACCCCATATTTTATTCACAATAGGTAATAGAAAACATATCAAATGTTTAAACTGAGAAAATGTACAATTTTAGGAAAAAATAAGGTAATTTTGAAATCGATAGCAGCAACACATCTCAAAAAAGTTAGGACAGGGTAACAAAAAGCTGACAAAGTAAGGCTGGCCATACATTATACAATTATCTGGAGATTTTTGGTTTAGATTTACCAAAAACCATATAATAGGAGGACAAACCTAAACAACACTTTCAGTTGTATCCAATTAGGCAGGCCCTTGCACTACACAGTTGAAGGTAAATCTAAAGGAAATTGGGCAGAAAATTGGAAGATAATTGTATAATGTGTGGCCAGCCTAAGTTGCACTAACATGGAAGAGCTGGAAAAACATTTTGCAAGTAATTAGGTTAATTGGCAACAGGTCAGTAACATAACAGGGTATAAAAAGGGCATCTTATTGAGTCAGGGTGTTTTAGAAGTAAAGATGGACAGAGGTTCACCAATATGTCAAAGGCTGCATCTAATAATTGTTGAACAATCTCAGCATAATGTTTATTAATGTAAATCTGCAAACACTAAAAATATCATCTACAATACATAATATCATCAAAAGACAGAGAATCCAGAGAAATCTCTGTGCACAAAGGACAAGGCTGAAACGCAAAATTGGATGCCTGTGATCTTCGGGCCCTCAGACAGCACTGCATTAAAAACTGCCATAATTATGTGATGGACATCATTGCATGGGCTTAGGAATACTTCCAAAAATCACTGTCTGTGAACACATTTTGCTGAACCATAACGAAATGCAAAAAAAAGCTCTACCATATCTGAACATGATCCAGAAGTACTGACGTCTTCTCTAGGCCAAAGCTCATTTATAATGGCCTGTTGCAAAGTAGAAAACTGACATTCTTTCGGCAACCCTGGGCTCCTCTGGACTAGAAAGGAGAGGGACCTTCTGGCTTGTTATCAGTGCTCAGTTCAAAAACCTGCATTTCTGATGGTATGGGGGTGCATTAGTGTGTATGGGATTGACAGCTTGCACAGCTGGAAATCACCATTAATGCTGAAAGGTATATCCAGGTATTAGAGTAGCATACGCTCCCATCCAGACAATGTTATTTATCAGGGAAGGCCTTGTATATTTCACCTGGACAGTGATAAACTGCACACTGCAACTAGAACAACAGTATGGCTTCTTAGTAGAAGAGTCCAGGTGCTTAAAGTGGAACTTCACTCTCTCAGTCAACACTGACTATTTTGAATCCTTATGCTGCTAGCATTGGTAGATAGACAGACAGATAGAAAGATAGATAGATAGATAGATAGATAGATAGATAAGTATATCATATGTAAAGCCCTCCAGGTTAGTTGGACAGTTTTTAGACAGAGGCTCATAAGCAGCCTGGGGATGAGTCAGCCTGGAAAGTGAGGTTAACTCAGGACAGGCTGGGAGGCTCCATCAGGTCAGGGCTTCTGTAGCCCTCCCACCTCTTCAGAAACCTAAGAGCTTTCTGGAGGAGGGGTGGAGGCCCAGATCTGCATGTTTGAGGGACCCTGTCCAATCCTCTGGCAGGAGGCTGGGCATGATGACCAGGGCAACCCTCAAATGTGGCAGAGCCAGGGGGGAGGTGTGCAGTGTCGGGTGGAAGATGGACTGAGAGGAAGGCTGGAGTGTGGAGCTTGGGAGGGGGCCCCAGGGAAGGGAGCCCATCTTCAGGCAAGATTCTAAAAGGGAGGATCTCCTTTGTCCCATCATCTCCTTGGGAGGATGGCCTGTGAAGCAGGGAAGGAGCCAGCCCAGCATAGGGCCTGAAGGCAGCCACCAACCAACCAAGCAAACAGCGAAAGACAGAGTGAGTACTCCTACACCCTCTGGGCCAGATAAGGGGAGAGAGCGCACAGGTGCAATACTGAACTAGTCTTCATCAAGGACTTTTCTAAATCTACAGCTCTTGGGCCCCCTTGATACTGTTAGGATCCGATATCAGGCAAGAAGGGGACAACATTCCTCTCTAAAAAAAACTCCAGCAACTGGTCTCATTTCCTAGACGTTTACAGAGTGTTGTTAAAAAAAGGGGGATGCTACACTAATTAAACATGGCCCTTTCCAAACTTTTTTGAGATGTGTTGCTGCCATCAATTTCAAAATTACGTTTTTTCTTAAAATGGTAAATTTTCTCAGTTTTATCATTTGATATGTCTTCTGCTTTCTATTGTGAAAAAAAATATGGGTTGATGAGATTTGCAAATATTGCATTCTGTTTTTATGTAGATTTTACACAGCATCTCAACTTTCTTGGAAAGGGGTTGTAAGTATAGAGGTGACAGCACAAACCTAGAGTCATTTTCAGTTGTCATATTCCACTAAGGAAAAGGAAATTGATGGTTTGAAGACTTTAAAAAAAAAAAAAATCAGACATTGGTTATGTAAATGTATGGGCATATGCAAATTATATGATCTTTCTTATTTTTCTACATTACATTTTTTTTTTGTCCTTTTGTACAGGGTATTACAATGGGCATACAAAAGTGGCCATAAAGAACCTTAAACAAGGCACAATGTCAGCAGAAGCATTCCTGGCTGAGGCTAATCTGATGAAACAACTACAGCATCCGCGACTGGTCCGTTTAAATGCTGTGGTGACCCAGGAACCTATTTATATTGTGACCGAATATATGGAAAATGGTGTGTTATATCAAAATATATATTGTGTATGTTTCTAGTAGTGAGGCATAATATACAGGTTAATATAATATCAGTGGTAAACAACATTTTTTGGCAATCAGGCTTTTTATTGAGCCAGTATTTAAACATTTGTGTGAACTCAAAATACTTTCAAAGGTTTTCTACTCTCAGAATCAATATTTTCATTTTGTTTAAGAGTTTTACTTGAAAACCTTCACAGGGACATGCTTCTTACAACAGAACTGGTTCAGGGCCCTTTTGCACGGGATCTCCGATCAGGTCCACCAATCGGGCAGATCTGACCAGAAGCTCCATGCAGCTCTGGGTGTCCTGTTCAGCTCCAATTCAGCAGGAGATTTGCTTACGGATCCCCTACTGATCGGAGCAGAAGCTGTTCTGTGTGAAAGAGCCCTAAGGAGATGATAGTTACTTCCCGAGTTTGATATAGATTGTATCATTAAATTCAATCAGTGAAATAGTTATCCATGAGGCAATCTCACATTCAGATATAAGGTATAAGAAGGAAGGGATTTAAGAGGTATTAAGTAAAAATGGGAAATGGAGTAGAAAATAAATTAATCTTTACTGCACACAGAGAGTATGGTACAACCCTAGTTTAAAACCAAAAATTCTTCCTGCGCCTAGTAAAACACTCTAATACAGGTTCTATCCTGCTGCTGTGCACTGTGATCAACACAAACAATGAAAAAAAGGAAAAAACAGCGCAAACATAGACCTTTACATGAAATCAATATTACAAAGTGCAAACATAAGTGAAAAATTGATCAGTGGTAAAGTCCATCAAAATAAACCAAAGTTCAAAAAATATTAGTGCAAAAAAGAAAAAGAAAAAAGAAAAAAAGAAAAAAATATTTTCAAATTCTTCTTCTAATATAGAGGAACTTCCACCTTCCACCCGTGAAAACCAATATCAAATGCACTCACCAGATAAAGGTGAAAAAAACGCCTCTTAGGAATTTTATGGGATCCTACACCCTCTTTCGTATCCACTCTATAGGAATCCTCCTCTCCACCATAGGCTCCACCATCCGACCAGGGAGAAAAAAATCTCAGATAGTGTAATATTGTAAGACACCATTCATAAGTGAAATCAAGGATTAAGGTCACTCACATTCAATTCAATTTAAAAAGGCATATTTATTAGGATCAGTTTCTTCCAGATAAACAGTAGATGCAAGGCAACCTCCCACGGAATCTCACATCACAGCTCCAGGTTTCAGCAGAAGCTCTACAGAGACACCGCATATACAGATCCCAAAAGATGGCCGCTGGAACGCACCGCTCAGCGTGCGCTCCACTCACCGGAAGTGACGTCAGACGTACGGAGTACAAACCGGAAATGCGTCAACGCGTTTCGCCCCTCCCATCGGGCGTTCTCAAGACGTTCATTTCCTGTCTGAAGCTCCCTTATATACCCAGCAGAGACCCACCCCTCCGTTTCAATTGGTCAAAACTCTTCCCCGGGATGATCAAACAAACCACTCCTCACGTCACGTTACAGGAGGAGTGGTTTGTTTGATCATCCCGGGGAAGAGTTTTGACCAATTGAAACGGAGGGGTGGGTCTCTGCTGGGTATATAAGGGAGCTTCAGACAGGAAATGAACGTCTTGAGAACGCCCGATGGGAGGGGCGAAACGCGTTGACGCATTTCCGGTTTGTACTCCGTACGTCTGACGTCACTTCCGGTGAGTGGAGCGCACGCTGAGCGGTGCGTTCCAGCGGCCATCTTTTGGGATCTGTATATGCGGTGTCTCTGTAGAGCTTCTGCTGAAACCTGGAGCTGTGATGTGAGATTCCGTGGGAGGTTGCCTTGCATCTACTGTTTATCTGGAAGAAACTGATCCTAATAAATATGCCTTTTTAAATTGAATTGAATGTGAGTGACCTTAATCCTTGATTTCACTTATGAATGGTGTCTTACAATATTACACTATCTGAGATTTTTTTCTCCCTGGTCGGATGGTGGAGCCTATGGTGGAGAGGAGGATTCCTATAGAGTGGATACGAAAGAGGGTATAGGATCCCATAAAATTCCTAAGAGGCGTTTTTTTCACCTTTATCTGGTGAGTGCATTTGATATTGGTTTTCACGGGTGGAAGGTGGAAGTTCCTCTATATTAGAAGAAGAATTTGAAAATATTTTTTTCTTTTTTTCTTTTTTCTTTTTCTTTTTTGCACTAATATTTTTTGAACTTTGGTTTATTTTGATGGACTTTACCACTGATCAATTTTTCACTTATGTTTGCACTTTGTAATATTGATTTCATGTAAAGGTCTATGTTTGCGCTGTTTTTTCCTTTTTTTCACAACCCTAGTTTAGTAGCTACTAGTTCATAGGAGAACTCCTTTAATTCAAAACACACTCAAGATATCAACAGAACTCACCATATATCAAAACCAGAGCTATCACACTCTAAAAGAAGTCAGTCATTAAAATACTTGAGAATAAATAAATAAACTTACATGTCTATCCATTGATCTTTCAAACCAATAAGCAATGGGGATTGCAAGAAGGGAAATTTCTTCTGAGGTAAAGAGGGTAATCCGAGTAATCATATACTTTAGTGTCTCTGAATGAACTTTGGTTACTGCAGGGGTGTCCAACCTGGTCCATGAGCCACATGCAGCCCAAGATGACTATGAATTCAGGCCAACACAAAATGGTAAACATACTTAAAAATATTAATTTTACGGGGGGGAATTTTTAAAACATGCATTTTCACTTAGCGAACATATCTGGCCAGAGTCCCTTTACTGTACTTTTATAAATTTAATCTTTCCAAAGAAAAATATCCCACTCTTCACAATCACGCCTTATTCATGTCATCGGTTTTCAGCAGCACCTATATTTGTAAGCAACTATTTTCAAGGATGAAGCACACAAAGGGCAAAAATTAGAACCAAAATATCTGCTGAGCACCTTGAGATTTCATTGAGAATTGCTACTGAATCCACTGAACCAAATATTGATGAGTTAGTTTATAAAAAAACAGTGCCAAATATCGCACTAGTTTTATGTTGCTCTCTTTTACTTATATAATAAAAAATATTACAAAATAATACATTTTTTGTAATAATAATAAAATAAAGTTTTATTATTCAGATAGGTACATTATCTATATCAGTGATCATTACCTTGTGCTCTGCCTGACTATTCCTCATCAAATATCCTTATTGTTAGTGTATTTTATGCGTGGCCTAAGACAATTCCTCTTCTTCCAATGTGGCCCAGGAAAGTAAAAAAGTTGGACACACCTGGGATACTGGATTGAAAGATCGATGTATAAACATGTGAGGTCTTTATTTTATGGATTCACAAATATTTTATGGACTTATATTGACTATGCTTTTGGAACGCTGAGTGTGATAGCTTTGTTTGGGATACAGACTGAACACTGTTGAGTAGGAAACAAAGAAGGCATTAGAGAAAAAATGGGATGGTGTTTCCTTGGGGTGGGATATTCTCATATTCAAAGATAGGTATGGCTGGAGGGAATTAGAAACAAAGTGTACAGTCCATGTGTATACCTCCCTCCTGGCTAGTGGAGATCTTTCTGTTTTACTCATGGCAGTCAGCCATTTGAACTGTCTCTACAATGCTACCATCACACTTGCAGTTACTTTTCTCTTTCCAGGACAAAACAACAACCCACTGAAAACACACGTACAGTGGTTTTCTTTGTTTTGAAAGTGGTAAACTTCTTCACAGCATATTATTTACATCATTTTTTATGTTTAAATTATTAAATGTAACTCTTAATGTACACCTCATAGCCTTTGGTATTTTGGTGGAAGCATGTATGGCAAAAACACGTGGGTTTAACTGAGATTAGATGTAATTGACATAATGAAATACAGATATGGTGAATTGGATTTGGTTGTGTCATGGTGGGACTTTTTTTAGATTTTACATTTTAAGAAGTTAGGATATGGATAATCTGGAACCAAATAGAACTACATTGCCAAGGATGAATACTTACATACTTGTACACACACATACAGAAGTTCGTTTGTTCACTCAAGCCACAGAGCACAGTGGCTAAATGGTTAGCACTTCTGCCCAGCAGTACTAGGGTCATTGGTTCAAATCCCAGCCACAGCACCACCTGCCTGTAGTTTGCATGTTTTCCCTGTGCTTGTGTGGGTTTCCTCCCACACTCCAAATACACGTTGGTAGGTTAAATGGATCATGTCTAAATTGGCCCTAGTATGTATGAATGTAAGTTAGGGACCTTAGATTTTGCAGGGACTGATGTGAATGCACTATATATGTAAAGTGCTGCATAAATTAACGACGCTATATAAGTACCTGAAATAAATAAACGTGACCATGCAGGTAAAAACAACTAAAAGTGGAACTCCCCTATAACAATTTTTTAGTTTTTATAGCTTTGCCAAGAGTAAGGTAGGGTTCTGACAGATTGTGTTTCTACATTTTCTATTTAGTTAAGCTTAGTATAAAGAACAGATTAGCTGATGAGCTCATACTTGTTCCTCAGTACACCAAAGGATAATGGCATATGATACAGTATAGTCTATAAACGCTGGGTCATTATCCATTATCCACCCTCAATGGCCTAAAGCAGAACAGAAAAGCTAGAGTTGCCTTGGGTCAGAATAGCTTTAGTGAAATAACAGTCTTCAAAAAGGCAGAATACACTAAGGAAGATTCAGTGATATCACATCCCTTATCTGTGAAATCAATTGTATCACAAGAAATTTCTACCAGCTTTTGCCACTCTCTCAGACAGAGGCAAAATCCTGAAAGGGTAAAGGAGTTACTTGTATTCAATCATACAATTTGTATTTTGATCTTGAAATTAAGCATTAACTTCTCTTTACTACAGGAAACTTGGTTGATTATTTGAAGACAACACACGGCCTCAAACTAAATGTATATAAACTCATAGACATGTCAGCTCAGGTAAGAAAGCAAGCCTCAAAAGCACAAAAGATGTGGTCCAAGGTAAAATAACAAAATGAACTAGAAAATCTACAATTTCTGGGGGAATTGTGTGAAGTGTTCTTGCCGGCAGCAGTAGTCTACAATTGGAGTGGGCGGAGTAGCCTTGGTCACTCTGCTGGCTGCTGATACAGCTGGGTTGCTATGGAAACTCACTCTAGTGCAAGCTGAGAGGAGCTTTTATAAACACACTGCTCCAACTTGCTCAGTTCACTGGTGGTTGCCATCTTCAAACGGTTGTAGTTTTAGAAGTATAAATCCTACAGCAAAGAGCTTTATATTGTGAGAATCACAAGACCCAGACCTACATTTGCATGATGCATAGTATGTCTCTGAAATATTAAAAATGAAGGCACAGTCGCAGTTTAAAAATGTCCCTTAAAATTTTAGGTGGCTGGTAATGGAGATTCAATGAATGTCAATGGGCGGCGTGAGTTGCAAACAAATGGTCATATTGTGAAAACTATCAGGACTATGTCTTAGCCATGAACTTTTTTAGTGGCAGCAGGGATAGCTGAACATTTTGATATAAGATATGTGTAGGTGGGCTTGAAAATGACAGAGTGATGGCAGTTTACAAATCATGTTCTGATTTTTCCTTTCACACTCTAGCTTTGTCAGCTGCCACTGAAGTTGCTCTATTCATTCCTATGAGAAAATTTCACCACAAAACCACGATATTTTGTGAACCATTCGGCGAAATGTTCCACAAAGTAATAGCAATTCAATTGGGAACAATCCGCACGTTTTGATATATTACTTGTCTTTGTAGTGTAAAAACTGTGGGAGGAGTTAGCGTGGTAAATTTGGCTATAATAAGAATATATTTGTGAGATAACAATAAGTGTTCTTGCAAGAACACTTAACTAGAAAAGGTACAATTTCTGGGGAAATTATGTGAAGTGTTCTTGCATCCAACCCTAACCAAGTGATTGATCAAATGTAAAAAGTGCACATGGCAAGCCTGATAGAGTGAGAAATGCATTTTAACTTTTATTTTTCAGCTAACAGTCTAGCTTTGGTCACTCTGCTGCCTGCTGACTCACCTTCGGTTGCTATGGCAACTCACTCACTCACTCACTCACTCACTCACTCACTCACAGCAAGCTGAGAGGAGCTTTTATAAACACACTGCTCCAACTTGCCAAATTCACTGGCGGTTGCCATCTTCAAACGGTTGTAGTTTTAAAAGTGTAAATCCTACAGCAAAGAGCTTTATATTGTGAGAATCACAAGACCCAGACCTACATTTTGATGCATAGTATGTCTCTGAAATATTAAAAATGAAGGCAGTCGCAGTTTAAAAATGTCCCTTCAAATGTCAGGTGTCTAGAGTGGAGATTCAATGAATGTCAATGGGCGGTGTGAGTTGCAAACAAATGGTCATATTGTGAAAAGTATCAGGACTATGGCTTAGCCATGAACATTTTTAGTGACAGCAGGGTTAGCTTAACGTTTTGATGTAAGATATGTGTAGATGGGCTTGAAAATGACAGAGTGATGGCAGTTTAGAAATCATGTCCTGATTTTTCCTTCCACACTCTAGCTTTGTCAGCTCCCACTCTAGTTGCTCCATTCATTCCTATGGGAAAAGTTCACCACAAAAACCACGATATTTCGTGAACCATTTGGCGAAACGTTCCACAAAATAATAGCAATCCGATCGGGAACAATCCGCACAATTTGATATATTACTTGTCTTTGTAGTGTAAAAACTGTGGGAGGAGTTAGCGTGGTAAATTTGGCTATAATAAGAATAAGAATATATTTGTGAGATAACAATAAGTGTTCTTGCAAGAACACTTAATAAAGGACAATAAAAAGATCAAATGTGATGATATCCCTTCCATTTTCAAAACTATTCATTCAAAACTATTCACTATTCAATAGCAAATTCAAAATACCAATTAAATTTCTTAAATATTTTACTCTTTATTTGACTATTTTCTTCATCAATAGGTGGCAGAAGGAATGTCATTCCTGGAACGCAAAAATTACATCCATCGGGATCTGCGAGCTGCTAACATCCTGGTGTCAGAAACCCTGTGCTGCAAAATAGCAGATTTTGGGTTAGCTCGCATAATAGAGGACAACGAGTATACAGCCAAAGAAGGTACAAGCAAATCCAGAAAAATGATGTGTAAATGATGCTGGAGCAAGTGCATGTAGACAGTCATTTATGATATTATTATTATACAGTATTTATATAGCGCTAAAAGGTTTACTCAGCACTGTACATTAGAGTGGGGGACAGAACATGAGACAATACAGTAACAAAACAAAATATGTGGGGTTCAAGGGCCCTGCTCTTTCGAGCTTACAATCTAGGAATATAGTACTTTAACAAAAGAAGGGGTGTATTTTTCAATGTTTTCACCCAAGATTCACACTGCTTTGACACATTCTTCACACCTTTTCTAACTGAATCTCATATGGGAGAAGTTGTGTAAAAAAATTTGATCAGTATCATTTTTAATAGCAACTTATGCTTTAATAAAAGTAGACAGGGCCTGCCAGCTGATGTCACTGGGTATCTCAGGTCAGCTTGACCCAGGTTGTTTAAGCCAGCCATAGACAGTTTGAATCTCAGCCAGTTCAGCAGTACTGGCTGAGATTCAAACCATGTATGGACAGGCCAAATGTACCCAAGTTGATCAATTGATCAACTTGGGTACAACCAATCTGCCAGATTTTACATGCGATTATTGCTAGTGGCTATTATAGCATCTAGCAGTAGTATCTGTGTTCACACAATGGCTCTGCAGGAGGGATTCCCCCATCAACACAGTTGCAGAAAAGAAAATCGTTCTGCTTTACACTAACCACTATAAATAGGATGTCTACTCTGAATTGTAATATTGTGGTTTCTCTTTAGTGGTGTGTGGTCCCTGGAGGTCACAAGTCTATACCATTCATTTTTTATTAAGTACTATTAGGCATGAGTGTAATAAGGATGTGTATGTCCATAGAAATAACTAAAGACACATTGTTAAAGCCCTGATTTGTTGAATAGATCTGGTGTCCTGATTGGTTTACTAATAATTTCTTTTGATCTGCAGGTGCCAAATTTCCCATAAAGTGGACAGCTCCAGAAGCAATAAATTATGGGACATTTACCATTAAATCAGATGTATGGTCATTTGGTGTCCTTCTAAGTGAAATCATCACATATGGGCGCATTCCATATCCTGGTAGGTTGCAAGATGAAAAAAATTCTTAGGGGTTGATTTACTAAAACTGGAAAGTGCAAAATCTGGTGGAGCTCTGAATGGAAACAAATCGGCTTCCAGGTTTTTTTGCAAAGGTTAATTGAACAAGCTGAAATTAGAAGCCGATTGGCTACTAGAGTCCACCTGAAAAGCGGACCGGCAGACCTGATTGGACCGATCATGTGAAAGGGGACTTATACTTTCTGTTTTCTGCTAAGTGCTATAGCATAGGTTAAAAGACCCGTGCTGCCAGCACATAGGAAAGCATGACCACATAGCTATCACACAGAAGCTATCCTGTGGTCCATTATACCACACTGAATACTGCTCTGATCAACATTGGTCTGACACGTCCCACCGCACACTACTGTAATCAATATTACCCTCCCTCATCACATACCTGACGAAGGGGTCCTTGCGCAGCTCCGAAACGTTGCATCTTTTGTGATGTGATCTTTTTGCAATAAAACCCTTTTTTGGACCATATTGGAGATCCATGGTGTGACTGGATTGTGTCAATATGTACATTGGCTACCATGTACAGCTGCACCAGATTTTGCACTCTCCAGTTTCAGTTTTAGTGTAGTCCTTTCAGGGCAGCTATACAGTATACTAGTCTGCATAATGGCTTCATTTTATTTAGCGTGTCCACAAAAGACCTTGAAGACCATGATGAGGCAAGTGCTCTCCTACTCTGACAGTGAAAGCTCTCAGCGGCTATCTATAGACAATGCTCCATTCACCTCTAATGTAAATGAAAGTTACAGTAGGGTACAACATATGTCAGAACAGGTCCACAGATCAGAGGACTGAAAATGCCATATTCTTTGCACCAGAGCTGACATGCAGTGAGCATTTCTGTAACCTTCCGCTATCAAAATTGAAGGTTTGACAGTCAGCACAGGTTATTGGGAACTGGGATCCCCTCACCTATCTAAGGCGTTACTTTCATGGCTTTTTCAGCACGGCAGTAGTAAGTTAGGATGACAGTAAACAGAATGTTTCAATATCTTCTCCTTTTTTCATAGGTATGACTAATCCTGAAGTGATAGATTACCTTGAACGTGGATATCGCATGCCACAGCCTGAACATTGCCCAAAGGAACTTTATGATTTGATGCTCCGATGCTGGAATGACCAGCCAGAAGAAAGGCCCACCTTTGAATTTCTTCGTTCTTACCTTGAAGACTTCTTCACAGCTACAGAGGGCCAGTATCAAGCACAGCCTTAACAAAGCTTCGTTAACAAGTAGAAACAAGCCCTGAAAAAAAGGGTATATGATTTAAAAAAAAAGAACACAGAGCAGCAAAGCTTTGATGGATACGGCCACGGATAATTTAATTTAAAGTGAATCTGTGCATTTTAAACAATGTTTTAGACTGGGTTCACATTGTTGAAGGGCATTAGTACACACCTGTTAGCATGCATTGCATTAAGGCAGCTTGCTCATTTGAATGTGCTGCCAAATGCACTAAAAAAAGGCGCTTACATTCATTTTTTGTAGCACAGTGCACCACAATACACAACACTGGGGAACTGATGGTAAGGTGTATTTGGGGAGCACTAAAAATGATTGGCACCTCAGAGCACCAACATGCATAGCATGCATTTTTGTGCACTGTTGTAACACATGCGTTAATGCGCATAGTACCTCGGCACAACGGTGTGAACCCATACTTGCAGCATTTCTGTAAGAGTCCTGCTGGAGTTTCCAAACCAAGCTGGCTTCCAGGGTACAGGGAGAGAAAGTATTTCACGTTCTCCTTTCCAGAAGGTCTCTATTTGCATTGGACCTTTAAGAGAAAAGCTTAAAGGAATATATTTTCCTCATTTTATTTCAGGTACTCCTATAGCACCATCAATTTATGCAGCACTTTACATATATATTGTACATTCACATCAGTCCCTAAACCTCAAGGGGTGTACAATCTAAAGTCTCTAACTGACATTCATACAGACACATACTAGGGCCAATTTAGACAGGAGCCAATTAATCTACCAGCATGTCTTTGGAGTGTGGGAGGAAACTGGAGTACCCAGAGGAAACCCACGCAGGCACACGGAGAACATGCAAACTCCAGGCAGGAGGTGCTGTGGCTGGGATTTGAACAAATGACCCTAGTACTGCCAGACGGAAGTGATAACCATTTAGCCACTGTGCTGCCCACCCTCATGCTACTTATTATTCAACCTAACATTTAAAACATTTCTAAAATGCACATATACTTTAAGGCAAAGAAGAAAAGCGATGATAAGACTGCTTCCTGAAGAGATTATTTACTTTACTGAACTGTTGTTAAATGAATCAAAAGAACATAGCAAGCTTATATAAATCTCATATATTACATAGCTATATATTACATTAAAAGTCAGTTGAACAATATTTTCTCTTAACGCCAGTATGAACAAGGAGCATCGTTTTAAGTAAATGTTTAAACTGCTGGGTGTGTGCTCTGCAGTGGTCATTCAAATGAAAATTCCAACCGAGGGAAACCTATACTTAGAGAAATACAAATGCTGCCTTACTTTTGAAAATGCTACTTGCCTGGCTGTCTCATGTTTCCTCGCTTCCTGAGTCACTGACCTGGAACGAGCAAGTCAGAATTTCATCTATGCATACTTGTTCTACGCAAGTGACTCAAAGTATTAAAGCTATGTACTTACCCAAGTTTTTCACTTTTTGTGTTGCCAGTTTTTTGTAACATAAAAAAATATTTTTTTATGGATTACAGTGGTATCTAGACTTTTTTAACTGCACTCTGGATCAGTCAAACTCCTTTCATAATGGGTTCAGAATGGGCACTTCCTCTGCAATTTACTTATAGTGGTTCTAAAGGGAAGACAATTTTTTTACCTCAGTGCATTCTTTGCATTAAGGTAAAAAAAAAGTCTGGATAATTGTCTTGCCCCCCCCCCCCTCCCTATATGCCAACCTGAGTCCTATCTCAATCCAGCACCATGTCCGTCTGCAGTGGCACTGCTCTCTGTTCCTCTTGTCACAGGACACAGATTCAGCAGCAGGAGCCATTGGCTTCTGCTGCTGTCAATCAAATCCTGTGGAAAGCGGGGGTTGAGCTGTGCTGTATGTGTCTATGGAAGCACACAGCCCAACTCAGGAGCAAGCCTGCAGGCGTCTTGCTATGGGGACACATACAGAAGAGGAGGAGCCAAGAGCACTGGCACGGGACTCCAGAAAAGGATGTTGCACAGAGCAGGTAAAGATAACATGCTTATTATTTTAGGAAAAAAAGTAAGACTTTTCAACCGCTTTAAGGCGGAACTACACTGCATCTGAGCAGCACAAATAAAAAATGCTATTTAATTCATTTTTAATATTCAAAGCAAACTTCCGCATCCATCCATGTCTCCATGCTTTATTTTGCTGAGAAATCACTTTGAAAAATACCCTCTAGCATTTCTGGATGTGGTCACCTTGAGTAAGGGCAGATGATTCGGGTAACATTTACTTCCGGGAATCCATCTGCCCTTAGCTCAGGCATGGAGGCAGGAGGGTGCGCATAGCTGAGAAAACCCCTCCTCCCCTCCCGAAGACTCCTGGGATGTATGACATCATTTGCCTAGGCATTGAAACCAGGAAGTGATTGAAGAAATGCAGAATAAAGTTTAAAACAAGTAAATATTATATACTTTTCTATCTATTTACTAATGCTGGCATAGTCAATGTTGACTGAAAGAGTGAAGTTCTGCTTTAAGCATTACCACTTACTTCACTTTTTCATAGTTTTTATCTAATTTTTTTTCTAATAGCGGCTCTCCCAAGATATACCAGCTTGTTATATCATGCACACAGGTTGATATCCCTAGTGCTGAAATGCTTCAAACACACAGGCCCCTTGACATACTGGTATATACCTGTTTGTCATTCACAAATCTAATACAACTTACCTCTCTGCCCCTAAAGTGACACAGAAGTGTGGGGAGATTAGATTCCATTACTCCTATAGGTTATGTTTCTTCTCTGTCTGTTGTGTCCTTCCCTGGTGGTACTATTTTGGTTTTATGAAGATCAACAAAAAAAAACCCACAAAGAAGTACATACAGTGTGTCCAAAAAATATCCATATTATCTCTAATAGGGGAAATATACTTAAAGTAAAAGCAGTTAAAGAACACAAAGGGGCGCCAATCTAAGTGCAGCGTAAGTAATCACCTTTTATTAAAAAGCCAAGTGGTGATTCACATGGGCTAGTATGCAATAGGCTTGTCAGTAGTAATACTTGTCACAAGCAATCATCCATCCAGGGAGACCCTTCGGGAGCAGCGGCCAAGAAGTGGGGAGAGGCTGGAAAGGACACATTCACTTGCCACCGTGGAGCACAGAACTGAAAGTGACATCACTCCAATCATTTTGTCAAAGATGCCTGTGAGCTCTGAAACGTCTTACCATGGTTACAGGCTATCACCCAATGTGAAGTCACTTCCAGTTCCATGCTCCATGGTGGTTCTGCACACTTCCTGGTTCAGCAAGTGAATGTCTCCCTGGATGGATGATTGCCCCTGACAAGTATTACTACTGACAAGCACATTGCATAATAGCCCATGTGAGTTACCACTTGGCTTCTTAACCACTTCAATTCCGGACACTTTTACCCCTCCTGTCCAGGCCAATTTTCAGCTTTCAGACCTGTCACATTTTGAATGACAATTGCGCAGTCATGCAACACTGTACCCATATGAATTTTTTAGAATTTTGTTGAGACAGATAAAACTTTATTTTGGTGGTATTTATTGACCACTGGGAGTTTTATTTTTTTTGCTAAATAATTGAAAAAGTCCAAAATTTTTTTTAAAAAAGTGTTATAAAATTTTGCAAATAAATAATCTTTCTTCATAAATCTTTGCCAAAATTTATTCAGTTATTTTTTAGTAAAAAACAATAACCTAAATTAGTTTATAACCAAAAACTATAATTTTTGAAAACATTTTTTTTTACATTTCTATTCTTTATATTATTTATGTTTTTTTAACATACTGTCACCATAGTGACACTGTGCTACTTGTGGGGGTGATGAAGATTTTTTTTTTTTTTTACACTGATTGCTTTTACACCCATAAAGGCTGTAAAAGCAATCATTTCTCTTTCTCTCTGGCTGCATTCTTGCAGCCATTGAGAAATTCTGTGAGAGCTGTGATTGGTCACAGTTTGTCACATGGTACAAGGCTGTTGTGAATAGCCTTGTACCATGTGATCTCTGTGATTATTCACAGATTTCACACAGTAAGCAATGATGTCACAAATGACATCATTGCTTACTACTATTCATGTGATCACTGATTGGCCAATCAGTGATCACATGATTGGGACCTCGCACAGAGGACCCGTATAGCGATCGGTGTTCCCAAGAAGCTCACACAAGCTAAAATGGCGGGCGCCGTTTATGAACGGCAACCTGCCCCTGCACTGCTCCCCTCCGGCCATTTATATACATGAACAGGACAGGAAATGGTTAACAAAATGTGATTACTTATGCTGCACTTAGATTGGCACCCTCTTGTGTTCTTTTAATGTATTTCAGAGAGTGATTCCTATCTCTATGGTGGAGATGCCTACTGATTGCAGATTTCCTTTGATTTCCCTTGGAGTACATTGGAGTAACAACGTTCAGACTTGTCTATGCTCTCATGTTCTCAGTTGTAAATTACGGTTGTGAGAGCTGGACACTACAGCAACATGATAGAAAGAAGATCGACTTATTTGAGGTTTGTTGCTGGAGAAGGATTTCATGTGTGCCGTGGACAGTCCATAGAACTAATAGATCGATTTTGGAATGGATCAAACTGGCTATGTCACTAGAAGCCCAAATGATGAAGTTGTCTTATTTTGGTCACACTATCAGAAGGGAGAGATCACTGGAGAAGGAAATATAGTTTGGGAAGATTGAAAGAACCAGGCAAAGAGGGATATCGACTACTAGGTGTTTGTACACATTGGCTACAGCTTTGAGGATGACGCTGGAGGATCTCACAAGACTAGCACAAAGCAGACTTCTTTTTAAGCTCTTTTTCATCAAGTTGCTAGGACTCAAACAGGAGCTGATGGCACTTAATGACAATAACAATATTATTATTATTAATAAAAATAATAACTCATGGACATTTATGGACTAATTATGGGCTCTTTTTAATATATCTCCTCCTTTTCATTTATGTTATTGTTTTGGCATACCTCTTTTTGTTTTGTATTTTACAATATGCATAGCAATATTATGCTCCTTTAGGAGGTGAAATTATAGCATACCCCTACTTTGCGCTGTGTTACCTGTTTTTGTTAAAGTGAAAGCACACATGATAGAGCTAGCATGTGCAAGATAGGGTGATGTTAGCATTCTGTAAGAGGAAGCTGCTGCATCCAGTACATACACAGTAACTAATATGCAGTTTGTGGTCCTTGTTCATAGAAAACTGTATTACCTAATGGTAAAGCCTGGGGACTTAGTGCAAGACTGAAGCATTTTATGTTGATTGATTGTAATTGATAGAGTAATGCTCACCCTTATCTTGGCTTTTCTCTGTAGAAACACCTCTGTTCTTTTTAAATTGAGCAGTTTGCCCCAGTCCTGTAGATATTGGGCATGGTGCAACTCAGCCCAGGTTCACATATATGCGGTTCCGTACATTGCATGTGATTCGCACAGGAACCACACCGCATTCCTGTGCAAATCACATGCGATTTGTGTGCGGTGCAATTGGAGCCATACATTTTGTATGGCTCTAATCGCACTGCACACGCACCAAAAAGGTGCAGGACCCTTTTTTGGTTTGCACTAGAATCAGATCGCATGGGTATTCACACCTATGCAATCCGATTCTGCACATCGCACCACGTTTTGTGGACCAATTTCGGGGTGTAGTTAACATACACACCCGCAGTTGTTCGCATGAACCCGGTGTGATTCTGATGCGGCGCGTAATTCGCAGAAAACGCTGCAAATTCTGCACCGCATTAGTGTGAACCCAGGCTCACAGTGAATTCTCAGTGACACTGAGCACTTTTTGTTATCATCTGGTGAACACAAATACCTCTGCTGCTTTTTACCCTTTTTATTTTCATTTAAATCTTAACTCCAGTCATAAACTGCTTTTTAATACATGCACTGTAAAAATAAACCCACAATAATGAAGTGTGTTTCATGTGTCCAGGCTGCTGGGGTATTTACAACTCTCACTCCTGTACAGTACAGTTACAGGTCTGGCTGGAGTACTCAGATCACAGTAGGCACCTCACACTCCAGCTAATCCATTTAGTGCAAGGTGCTCTGTGATTGGAGGAGGGGAGGATGAACATCACAATCTCCCTTCCTCCAATTACAGAGCGCCTTCCATTCATTGGAGAAAATGCAAGATGCTTACTAAATGGAGAAACTGGGATGGGAGTGACCCACTATGACCTGAGTTCTCCAGCCAGAACTGTAAATTTAGGAGCTGAACATTCAGTGTTGACTGCACTATATGAGGGTGAGTGAAAGTCAAAGTTGTACATATTGCTGCAACCTGGACACATGGGACACACTTGTTACTGTGGATTTATGTAAAAAAATGCAGCATTGCTAGACACAAGAGACACAGCTGAGTGTCACATTATCTGTCATGAGGGTTTTTTCTAATGCACCTTTAGGCTTTGGAAACTGCAGCTGTATTTTAATAAGTTGTGGTGTTTTTTGTGAAGGCCTGGGTATCCTGCATTTAACCCACAAATCCTATCAAATGATTCAGTAAAAGTGGAGGTCCACCCAAAACAGGAAGTTCTGCTTTAAGCCTTTGTCCCCCGCTCCCCATTAAGGATTAGCAGCTTTGGGGAGCGGGTACCAGAATTTAACAGGTACCTGCTCCCACTTCCGCTGCGATTGCCTAGGAGATCAGAAGTGGAAGCTGTCCTCCCCCCCCCTCCCCGTAGTCTTCTGGGACATGTGACAGGTCCCAGAAGACTACAGGACCATTCACAAAGTGCAGCGCTTCTCGCGCATGCACAGTGGGCACTCGGCTGTGAAGCTGCAAGCTGTGCAAGATGCCGGTGCCAGGGAGAGAAGACGGCTGGCGAAACCAGCGGTGGTGAGGACACCGCTGGACCGAGGGATAAGTCAGTGTCTGTATTTTAAAAGTCAACAGCTACAGTTTTTGTAGCTGCTGATTTTTTTTTTATTTTTTTTTTTTCAGGTGGAACTCCACTTTAATCATGTTAAAAGTACTCTTATTTCTTAGCTTAAGCTCCTGCTGGTGGACATCCTGGGAGTGGGCACCTACTGTTCCTCAAAGTCACGATACTGATACTGTGCTGTAATTGGTCCACTTGGACTAATCTTTAACAGCTTACACCCCGGTCACATCAAGCACAACTTTGAAATCGTGAAACTTATAGTGAAGTCCCATGATTTCAAGTCGGGAGACATGCCAATTTCAGGTGCGATTTGCAAGACATCTGACACAGATGTATATGCAAATCGCACCAAAAGTAGTGCATGTACTTCAGAAATCGGTGCAGCTCCGTCCAAGTCGGAACTGCACCGATATGACCCCTGTAATTGCAGACAATAGGGTGCGAATTGGCATGCAATTTGGAAGTCGCATGGCATGCAAATTGCATGCCAAGTTGCACCCAGTGCGGCTGGGGTCTTAGAGAGTTTGTTTTCTCAGTAGCTAGTGCTTGGTGTGCAGCAGCAGCAGTAACCAAACCCAAAATAAAACAGGTTTTTAAACAGTGGCTTTTAAACCCTTACATATTCCACTGAAGTGACTAGCCTCAAATAATACACAAAGATGAAACAAATCCTCCTACATATGTTGTACCTGTTTATCTGTAGCACCCTCTTTTCTAAATCTGTTTTAAGAGCAGAATGTACACAGCATTTCTGAGCTCCAGAGGCAGGGGACATGGACCGGATGTCACATACTGCACAGCACAAAGAGGAGGGCTGAGCGTAATATGAGACCTGAGTGGAGGGAAAGGAGATGCCCCCCTCCCAGGGGCGGACTGACCATTTGGAAACTCAGGCACTGCCCGAGAAACCGGGGTCAGTAGGGGGCCCCATGAGATGCCCCAGGTACCTTTTTCATAGGCTTTTTTGAGTTTGGGCAAGGACACAGGGGCCCCATGATCCCCTATTGCCCGGGGGCCCCATGAGTTGTCAGTCCGCCCCTGCCCCCTCCACACACACACACACACAATCTCATAGGGATATATGCACAGCTGAGGCTGTTAGTCACCTGTTGTGTGCTAGAGGGGAGACAGGGATTGTCTAGGGCCTGCATAGACTGTCAGAAGTAAATAATGAAGATAACAGAGGAGTGACAGAGCAGACAGGATCCACACTAGGTATTTTGAAAAGAGGCAAGTACACACCCAAAAGCTAGTGGTCTCCCCCTAATCCCCCCTCTCTCTCTCACCCTCTCTCTCTATCCCATCCTCCTAATCTCTCTCTCTCACCCCCCTCTCTCTCTCATTCCCTTTCTCATCCCCTCTCTCTCGCTCATCTCCCAGGGTCTATTCAATATTAAAGACGGCCCTGGTTTTAGGAGCTGGCTAATGTCACAGAGAGCTCCAGAGAGGGTGAAAATTGCAACATAAAATATTATATCACATAAGTAATCCACTTGGCTTTCAGCTGTGGGTATCTAACTGGTGCAAACCATGTGGGCCTCTGGGGAGTGACACCAACCACGCAAGAATCTCTAAATCCTCTCGGACCTGTCCTCCCTTCGGCCTCATCGCAGAATGTGAATGTGCTCAGTGGTATCTGCCTGTAAAAACCCAGCATTCATTATTTCATTTATTATCACATACTTTTATAATTCCAAATGATTGATACATTAGTGACTGAAACAGGATAAATATAACTTAGAAAAAATGAGAAAGTGGTAGTTATCATTATTTGTAATTTGAATTAAAAAAAAAATGGGCTGCTCAATCTGAAATGCCTGGGCTTATTTTTTGTCCCAGTCTGGGCCTGCCTATATTAGATATCATCCTGACCCTTCACCTTACCTGTAATATTACCTAATATTGCACAAAATAAATTAATTCTATGTATGTTTTCACTTCAATCAACTTTTCTACTTTATTCTTCTCGTTGTTTTTACACAAAGAATTGATGGAGCACTAAGTACTGGTGGACTATATGAAGATTTACTAGGGTGCATGGATTTATATTATATTGAAAAAGCAACATTATATTGAACATTGGGGTATTTGGTTTAAATCCACGGTGACCGGAAACTGTGTATGAACAAATGTTTCTGGGTGTACCTCTTTGAGATTTTCCCCTCTTTTTATACTAAAAAAGTTTAATAAAACTATTGAACAAGAAAAAAAGCAAGATATACAATTTAGATGCATAACCTTCACAAATACAGGGCTAAAGGTGACTGCATAGTTCACTTACCTAACTGAAAGCAGAACTTTCTGCTGTGTTGTATTATGTTGAACTTTCTGTCTGTCATGCTAGTCCTGAAATCAGCATACAAGGTCTTCAGGACTCCTTTTTAATAGGACTCATATCTCAATATTATGTATATTGTTCCCAACCAGTGCTACAATGTGTGACCTGGGGAAGTGCAGTGCAACTAAAAACAACCAAAGACTAGACTAGGCTAAGATTAGAAGGGTTACAATTGTCACAGTAGTAGGCACTAAGCTTTTTTTATTTATTTCAAGTACTTATATAGTGCCGTCAATTTACGCAGCGCTTTACATATATATTGTACATTCACATCAGTCCCTAACCCTCAAGGAGTGTACAATCTAAGGTCCCTAACTCACATTCATATACAAGGGCCAATTTTTAGACAGGATCCAATTAACCTACCAGCATGTCTTTGGCGTGTGGGAGGAAACCAGAGTACCAGGAGGAAACCCACGCAGGCACAGGGAGAACATGAAAACTCCAGGCAGGAGGTGCCATGGCTGGGATTCAAACCAACGACCCTAGTACTGCCAGGCAGAAGTGCTAACCATTTAGCCACTGTGGTGCCTGGAACATAGCTTTTGGAACATAGAGCCTGGGAAACAATCAGGTTTCTCCATAATCATACCCCATGAAGCTCTAAGAAAAGAAGGTACTACCAGGTAGTTTGACTAAAACAGTTTAGCTTTATTGAAAACCACATATAGGTTAAACATCATGAAAATTCATATTAAAAAATTAAGTCTCCACCCGTTACCATTAAAAACATGACAACGTTGTTAATTAAAAATTAGGGAGCCCGGGCTCGATGTAGTTAGTGCAAGATGTCAGACACCCAGAATTACTGTGTCTCATACAGCTAATAGCTCCGCTCCAAAGAGCATACAGCTTATATGGTTCAAATATCTAGTGATTTAAGGAGGTAAGAACAGGATACAGCATTGAGGGTGGCGAATCATTTGTTTACAAAACTAGGGTTGAGAGTAACCGCTTCCCGATCGCCCTATAGCAGAAATACTGCTACAGGGCGGCACGGGTGTGCAAAATCACGTACATATACGTGATTTTGCAATTCAACCTAGCCCACTGCGTTGAACAAAAAAGAAAACTAGTAGTGTGTACTAGGCTTTAGTCTAGCTGTGAGGTTGGACAGAGTGCCCCACTTCTCTCTAAACCTGAGCAACAAAGTTAGCAAGGACATGGCTGCTATGACTAATCACACTTTTCTCCATCCAAGCACTTGCCCTCTTTCCTTGAAAATTGGAGCTGACACACTCCCCTCCGTCTGTATTCCTTGTGAGACACTTGTCTTGGGCAAGAACTTGCAGATGGAGAAAAATGAGCTCTGTCAAAGTAGCCATCTCCTGAATAGAACATGAGGAACAGAACACAATAAAAATTAAAGTTAGACTTAAATAAAGTGTGTCTTCACCATAAACCTAATCTCATCTTGGACTGTCTCCTTGCCCTCCCTCTGCTCCCTGAGAGCCTTGCAGCACATCTGTTCGAGCGTGAGTTCCCCTGCACATGTGCAAAGACAGGTATTACAGAAGTCCCAAAACGTCTTAGCACATGCATGGGAAATATCCTGTTTGTCCTTGGTCAAGACCCAATGGCCAGGCAGAGCCCTTCCGCATATCTGCGCATGTGCCATAATGGTGACACCAGAGGGGGGACAGAGTCACCAAAAAATGCAGATGAAGTTCCATTTTAAGATGGGATCTGAAAAACGTATTAGTAAGTTTACCTTAGAATAAAGCTGGTCACTTTAGGGTCCTTGCAAATGTCAGAGTCACCCTTTGTGTCTGGAGGGAAACTTTGTGCCTGGAGTTTTAACTTTCACATACAAAAATTACCTGCTGAACGGACCATATTTCAATCCATCTGTGGCCAGCTTAAAGCGGAACTTCACTCTCAATCAAGATGGACTATTTGTAATACTTATGCTGCTAACATTAGTAAATAGATGGGAGCGTATGTCATATTTACTTGTTTCAAACATTTATTTTTTTAAATTTCTTAATTTACTTCCTGGTCTTCCTGCAGTACCAAGTGCAACCCATCCAAGTGAATGGAGTCGTACCGCAAACATTCCTGGAAGTGTAGGATGTTTAGATTGTGCTGGAGGATGTAACTCTTGAAGAGAGCAAAGATCTGAGGAACGGGCAGCTTAACAGTTTAGTATTACCATAGTCTTAGCTCAAGTGCTGCATGCCAGCAGCCCAGGACCACCATGACTAAGCACTGTGGGCAGTATGAAACACGTCAGAAGTTGCCAGGATGGAGCCGAGCTGAAGCCGATTTCACTTGTCTGACTTTTGGGGTCTTGCTGACGTGCAGCACTTGGGCTCTTTTTCTTGTTAATGTGTGTATACAGTTGAAACTCCAAAAATTTGAATATCGTGCAAAAGTTCATTTATTTCAGTAATGCAACTTAAAAGGTGAAACTAATCTATGAGATAGACTCATTACATGCAAAACAAGATAGTTCAAGCCGTGATTTGTCATAATTGTGATGATTATGGCTTACAGCTCATGAAAACCCCAAATCCACAATCTCAGAAAATGAGAATATTGTGAAAAGGTGCAATATTCTAGGCTCAAAGTGTCCCACTCTAATCAGCTAATTAAGCCATGACACCTGCAAAGGGTTCCTGAGCCTTTAAATGGTCTCTCAGTCTGGTTCAGTAGGAATCACAATCATGGGAAAGACTGCTGACCTGACAGTTGTGCAGAAAACCATCTTTGACACCCTCCATAAGGAAGGAAAGCCTCAAAAGGTAATTGCAAAAGAAGTTGGATGTTCCCAAAGTGCTGTATCAAAGCACATTAATAGAAAGTTATGTGGAAGGGAAAAATGTGGAAGAAAAAGGTGCACAAGCAGCAGGGATGATCGCAGCCTGGAGAGGATTGTCAGGAAAAGGCCATTCAAAAGTGTTGGGGACTTTCACAAGGAGTGGATTGAGGCTGGAGTCAGTGCATCAAGAGCCACCACACACAGACGGATGCTGGACATGGGCTTCAAATGTCGTATTCCTCTTGTCAAGCCGCTCCTGAACAACAAACAATGTCAGAAGCGTCTTACCTGGGCTAAAGAAAAACACACCTGATCTGTTACTCAGTGGTCCAAAGTCCAAAGACTCATTTGGAAACCAAGGACCCAGAGTATGGAGGAAGGATGGAGAGGCACACACTGCAAGATGCTTGAAGTCCAGTGTGAAGTTTCCACAGTCTGTGTTGATTTGGGGAGCCATGTGATCTGCTGGTGTTGGTCCACTGTGCTTCATTAAGTCCAGGGTCAACGCAGCCGTCTACCAGGAGATTTTGGAGCACTTCATGCTTCCTTCTGCAGACGAGCTTTATGGGGAAGCTGACTTCATTTTCCAGCAGGACTTGGCACCTGCCCACACTGCCAAAAGCACCAAAACCTGGTTCAATGACCGTGGGATTACTGTGCTTGATTGGCCAGCAACTCGCCTGACCTGAACCCCATAGAGAATCTATGAGGCATTGCCAAGAGAAACATGAGAGACATGAGACTGAACAATGCAAAAGAGATGAAGGCCGCTATTGAAGCATCCTGGTCTTCCATAACACCTCAGCAGTGCCACAGGCTGATAGCTTCCATGCCACGCCGCATTGAGGCAGTAATTGCTGCAAAAGGGGCCCAAGTCAAGTACTGAGTACATATGCATGCTTATACTTTTCAGAGGTCCGATATTGTTCTATGTACAATCCTTGTTTTATTGATTGCATGTAATATTCTAATTTTCTGAGATTGTGGATTTGGGGTTTTCATGAGCTGTAAGCCATAATCATCACAATTATGACAAATCACGGCTTGAACTATCTTGCTTTGCATGTAATGAGTCTATCTCATATATTAGTTTCACCTTTTAAGTTGCATTACTGAAATAAATGAACTTTTGCACGATATTCAAATTTTTCAAGTTTCACCTGTATTTAGCCAGGGTGGACTCTTTCCACACCAGCACCTTTCTAGTTTGAGTCACCAGAGCTAATTGGAACGCTGACCTGGCACTTAAAGTTCCTTGCTTTATGGTCATAGTATTTTGTTGTTTTGTTTTTATTTCAATGTTCAAAACAGCAAAAGGATTGCTTTAGGGCTCATGCACATCAATAGTTGAGTCATTTTCAACTGAGATTGACAGAAATGCATGCCAGTTTGCATTGCACTGCAGTTTGTCTTGAAAGTCAGTGTGCCATATAATGCAGATTACATCATGATGCATTACCATGCATGTGTTGATATGCCTTTTTGATGCATTTCCATTTATATAAATGCCCAGGTGTAAAGAGGCCCCTAAAGTGTTACTAAACCCCGGACCCCGCATTCACTAGATCCGTTCTCCCACAGTACACACAACATGGAAATGCAAATATTTTAGTAAATATAAACTGCTAAATACCTTTTCTCATCAGCAATTAGAGCAGTCTTGTGACTTCGATCTGTGTTCAGCAGAGCACTGGTTAAAGCTGGTAGGAGGAGTTTTTGTTCTGCTCTAAGAGGATGCAGAACCCCTGATCTATGTTTGGACAGTGCTGATTGGCCCTGTGATGATCACATGCACTCTCCCAAGAAAAAAAAATACACTCTAAGCAATACACACCAACCTGAGCATGTGCAGTGTCTCCACACAATATGTCTTATAATGAGATAAGAGGGGGACACTGGAAGAAGGGGAGGATCAGAGAAGTCAAGATCAAACAGAACTTTTACACATTGCAGAGGATTAACCCCTTAGGTTCCTCAGTTCTATAACAATCATGCTTTACTGTATATACAGACTGATTTTATTGTTGTAGGTTTAGTAACACTTTAGCCGCTTTCCCACTGCCCTATAGCAGATACACTACTACAGGACGGCAGGCGTGCGCAAAATCACCTACATACAGTGAAGGAAATAAGTATTTGATCCCCTTCTGATTTTGAATGTTTGCCCACTCACAAAGAAATGATCAGCCTATAAATCGAATGGTAGGTGTATTGCAACACAGAGACAGAATAGCAACAAAAAATTCAAAGAAATGCATGTCTAACAAATTATGCACTGATTTGCATGTTCATGAGGGAAATAAGTATTTGATCCCCTTCACAAAACATGACTTAGTACTTGGTGGCAAATCCCTTGTTGGCAATCACAGAGAGTGGCCTGACGTAAGCAGCTGGGCTCCTCACTAACGTGTTTTGTGCTCATGCATGCTTTCAAAGGCTCCCATTCAAAGGCAGCCATCTTTACTATTGCTTTGAGCCAGATGTGAGTGCATTTGTATTACCTATATCACAATCCTTGAATAAAACACTGCACTATCAAAGATTCCCTCTCTGGCTCGTTATTTAATGAGCCCCTAAGGTGGAGTCCAACAACACACCCACTATATGCCCAGTATTGGTCTTTAATATAGGACTTGATGCCCCTGGAACCTATGAGGGAGGTCAGCCGATCTCCTGACGTGTGCCAGATGATTCATAATACCCCCATCCGTATCCAGATGACCATGATGGGATTTATATACACAAATGAGCTTTTATATTGTGCTTCTGGTTAGTGCAATATTTTACAAAAGCTTCCAGCCACTGAGTCACGGATTTCACCAATATATATTTATTATCTTTTGCATTTTGGACTTTATTATGTTATATATGGATCCCTGAAGATCGCAAAGCTTTACTGACGGGAGATGGTTGTGCTAAAAACATGACTCAGTTGAACATTTCTCCAACACCCAACCACACTTTGAGCTGGTTAATCACCGTGTATAATTAGAAACGTAGGGCTTACCACATCTCTGCCCACAACTCAGCCCTTAGCTACAACACTAATCAAGTATCAAAATACCAACCTAATCATTCTCTTCATACCTCCTATTCTCTTGCTTGTCACCTCCTCCCATGCTCACAATCAGGACTTCTCCCAACCTACGGAACTCCCTATCTCAATCTACACTATATTGCCAAAAGTATTGGGACACCTGCCTTTCCACGCACATGAAATTTAATGGCATCCCAGTCTTAGTCCGTAGGGTTCAATATTGAGTTGGCCCACCCTTTGCAGCTATAACTGCTTCAACTCTTCTGGGAAGGCTGTCCACAAGGTTTAGGATTGTGTCTATGGGAATGTTTGACCATTCTTCCAGAAGAGCATTTGTGAGGTCAGGCATTGATGTCAGACGAGAAGGTCTGGCTTGCAGTCTCTGATCTAATTCAGCCCAAAGGTGTTATATCGGGTTGAGGTCAGGACTCTGTACAGGTCAGTCAGGTTCCTCCACCCCAAACTCGCTTATCCATGTCTTTATGGACCTTGCTTTGTACACTGGTGCAATCATTTTGGAACAGGAAGGGGCCATCCCCAAACTGTTCCCACAAAGTTGGGAGCATTAAATTGTCCAAAATGTCTTGGTATGCTGATGCCTTAAGAGTTCCCATCATTGGAATTAGGGGCCAAGCCCAACCTCTGAAAAACAACCCCACACCATAATCCCCCCACCACCAAACTTTACATTTGGCACAATGTAGTCAGGCAAGTACTGTTCTCCAAACCCAGACACGTCCATTGGATTGCCAGACAGAGATGATTCGTCATTCCAGAGAACACATCTCCTCTGCTGTTGAGTCTAGTGGCGGCGTGCTTTACACCACTGCATCCGACGCTTTGCATTGCACTTGGGGATGTAAGGCTTGGATGCAACTGCTTACCCATGCCCCCACCTAACAACTGTACTTGTGTTTTCTCCATCAGCTCATCCCTCAGTTATCACCCCATGGATCACTTGACCTTCCCTTAGATTGTAAGCTCTAAAGACCAGGGCCCTCTGATTCCTCCTGCACTGAATTGTATTGTCTGCCCTCATGTTGTAAAGTGCTGAGCAATCTACTGGTGATATATAAATCCTGTAAAACAATACTAATTGCAGATTAGTATTGCAGGGTTCTGCCTTTGCTCATTGCTTGGTTGATCCAAGTCTATTACACAACCGAGACCAAGACACAGTGAGGCAAAAGGTATTTTCTAAATGAGGTCTGCAATGGCAGCTTAGTTGTCGTCTAACAATGGCGGTAACAAAGGACTAAGCTGGCCTTCCCTTAGGACAAGCAAGGTTTTATGAATGGCCATGGGCAGACAAAGGGCGGGAGCCTCTTCTCGCGATGAAATCTCTCCATTCTACATCACAAATTGGTGGAGGAGGGCGAGTAGCGCGAACCAACCTAACCTCACAGCCAACCCTTTCCTGAGAGGATATTGAAGGAGTCTCCGCCCAATCCATTCTCCGTACTTCTGCTATTGGACGCTTCTCTGTCTATCAAATTACCGACCTGCAATGGCGCTCTGACATTGGGTAGCCGTGCCGGTGACGTAGAGGAACGCTGGCTAGTCGCGTTTTAGTGGATCCGGAGCCCAGGAAGGAACATGGCGTACACGCAAGGAACAAAGAAGAAAGTGTGCTATTACTATGATGGTGAGAGGGAGCTGTGTGGTAGGCGGGGTGTGGAGGTCAGGGGTGTCCGTTTATAGGTTCACAGGGTACATGGACATGTGGGGGGAGCGGTAGACGGATTCCGGGGTGACCAATGGGCGGCTGTGCCCGTACTGAGCCCTATTTCAGTCTCGTTCTCCTCCATATAATACTCCCCAGGTATTACTGACTGGAGGCCGTGCCTTTCAGGGCAGTATGGGGTCATGGTACACATGGGGGATTGCTGCTCTGTAGAATTTCCTCTGGGTGTATTATGGGGGCAATGCAGTGTATTTGTATCTATTATTCCAAGTATGACACCATAGGCCTTTTCAATAAAGTACAGTACCCATAATACCCAATTCATGTGCTGCCCCGACTTCACTGTGGATCTGATTGGCTGCTGTGTGGTAGCGCTCTTTGCAGATTGCACTTTACTGTGTAATAAGTCACAATTGTTTATTCATTTGAGTTCGGTAAATTGGAATTAGTCACGGAAGTTGGAATGTGAAGTGTGTGTATGAGATACGCTATATTGCCAAAAGTATTGGGCCAGCCCTCCAAATCATTTGGTCTTAGGTGTTCCAATCACCTTTGTGGCTGGAGGTGTATAAAATCAAGCACCTAGACATGCAGACCGCTTCTACAAACATTTGTGAAAGAACGGGTCGCTCTCAGGAGCTCAGTGAATTCAAGCGTGGTACCGTGATAGGTTGCCACCTGTGCAATAAGTCCATCCGTGAAATTTCCTTGCTACTAAATATTCCACGGCCAACTGTTAGTATTATAACAAAGTGGAAGCAACTGGGAACTACAGCAACTCAGCCATGAAGTGGTAGGCCATGTAAAATGACAGAGAGGGGTCAGTGTGTGCTGAAGCACACAGTGCGCAGAAGTCATAAACGCTGCAGAGTCAATAGCTAAAGAACTCTAAATTTCGTGTGGCCTTCAGATTCGCACAACAGTGCGTAGAGAGCTTCGTGGAATGGGTTTCCATGGCCGAGCAGCTGCATCCAAGCCTACATCACGAAGTGCAATGCGTTAGCTGCAGTGGTGTAAAGCACGCCGCCACTGGACTCTAGAGCAGTAGAGATGTGTTCTCTGGAGTGACAAATCATGTTTCTCTGTCTGGCAATCCGACAGGTTTGGCGGTTGCCAGGAGAACGGTACTTGCCTGACTGCACTGTGCCAAGTGTAAAGTTTGGTGGAGGGGGGATTATGGTGTGGGGTTGCTTTTCAGGGGTTGGGCTTGGCCCCTTAGTTCAGTGATGGGAACTCTTAAGGCGTCAGCATACCAAGACATTTTGGACAATTTTCGTGCTCCCAACTTTGTGGGAACAGTTTGGGGATGGCCCCTTGTTCCAACATGACTGCACAAAGCAAGGTCCATAAAGAGATAGATGAGTGAATTTGGGGTGGAGGAACTTGACTGACCTGCACAGAATCCTGACCTCAACCCGACAGAACACTTGTGGGATGAATTAGAGCGGAGACTGCGAGCCAGGCTTTCTCGTCTGACATCAGTGCCTCACCTCACAAATGCATTTCTGGAAGAATGGTCAGACATTCCCATAGACGCACTCCTAAACCTTGTGGATAGACTTCCTATAGGAGTTGCAAAGGGTGGGCCAACTCAATATTGAACCCTATGGACTAAGACTGGGATGCCATTAAAGTTCATGTGCGTGTAAAGGCAGGCGTCCCAATACTTTTTGCAATATACAGGTGAAACTTGAAAAATTAGAATATTGTGCAAAAGTTCATTTATTTCAGTAATTCAACTTAAAAGATTAAACTAATATGTGAGACTCATTACATGCAAAGCAATATAGTTCAAGCCGTGATTTGTCATAATTGTGATGATTATGGCTTACAGCTCATGAAAACCCCAAATCCACAATCTCAGAAAATTAGAATATTACATGCAATCAATAAAACAAGGATTGTACATAGAACAATATCGGACCTCTGAAAAGTATAAGCATGCTTATGTACTCAGTACTTGGTTTGGGCCCCTTTTGCAGCAATTACTGCCTCAATGCGGCGTGGCATGGAAGCTATCAGCCTGTGGCACTGCTGAGGTGTTATGGAAGACCAGGATGCTTCAATAACGGCCTTCAGCTCTTCTTCATTGTTCAGTCTCATGTCTCATCTTTCTCTTGGCAATGCCCCATAGATTCTCTATGGGGTTCAGGTCAGGTGCGTTTGCTGGCCAATCAAGCACAGTAATCCCACGGTCATTGAACCAGGTTTTGGTGCTTTTGGCAGTGTGGGCAGGTGCCAAGTCCTGCTGGAAAATGAAGTCAGCATCCCCATAAAGCTCATTTGTGGAAGGAAGCATGAAGTGCTCCAAAATCTCCTGGTAGACGGCTGTGTTGACCCTGGACTTAATGAAGCACAGTGGACAAACACCAGCAGATCACATGGCTCCCCAAATCAACACAGACTGTGGAAACGTCACACTGGACTTCAAGCATCTTGCAGTGTGTGCCTCTCCATTCTTCCTCCATACTCTGGGTCCCTAATTTCCAAATGAGATGCAAAAGTTGCTGTCATCAGAAAAGAGGACTTTGGACCACTGAGCAACAGACCAGGTCTGTTTTTCTTTAGCCCAGGTAAGACGCTTCTGACGTTGTTTGTTGTTCAGGAGCGGCTTGACAAGAGGAATACGACATTTGAAGCCCATGTCCAGGATCCGTCTGTGTGTGGTGGCTCTTGATGCACTGACTCCAGCCTCAGTCCACTCCTTGTGAAAGTCCCCAACACCTTTGAATGGCCTTTTCCTGACAATCCTCTCCAGGCTGCGGTCATCCCTGCTGCTTGTGCACCTTTTTCTTCCACACTTTTCCCTTCCACATAACTTTCTATTAATGTGCTTTGATACAGCACTTTGGGAACATCCAACTTCTTTTGCAATTACCTTTTGAGGCTTTCCCTCCTTATGGAGGGTGTACATGATGAGGTAATAGGCCAATCACAGCGTTCTTTTACCACATGATCAGCTGTGTCCAATGACACAGCAGATCAGAGTAAAGACAGTTGCCGGTTATCGGCAGCACTTTCCTTACGCTGTCAGTGTGAGGAAAGTACTGTCGATAACCGGCAGCTGTCACAGAGCACATCAGCACTGATGATCAGTGCCCTGCAGTGCCTCCCACCAGTGCCCAAAAGTTGCACCCATCAGTGCTGCCCAGCAGTTGCGCCTGTCAATGCCGGCTGTCAGTCAGTGCCGCCCATCAGTGACCATCATTGCTACATATCAGTGCAGCCTATCAATGCCTTTTTTCATAATTGATATGCAGCTGTCATGTGACCCAACTCTTTCCCAGTCCATTTGCATGGGAACCTCTGAGGGAGGAGCTTCTAGTCCTCTGCAGCTGGTTACTTGTTCAAAATAAAAAACAGCCTTCCAAATACATAGGAAAATACAGAGTTAATATCAAATGTTTTAGATCGTCCTACAAATAAGTATTTTAACTCCATCTTATTTTTTGCGAAAACATGTACTATCTATGGGGAGATTCTACCAATCGCAGCCCGTTTCATGCCCCTCTAGCCTGTGTCTATTGTTTGTATATGCTTAGAATTACATGGAGGTGAAACCTCCATCAATCAACATGTATATTCCCCCTGGGCATGGAGGAGGGAGTGAGGAAATGGGCTGGCTTTTATCCCTGTGACTAGAAAAAGGTTATAACCTGTTCTGTAATTCCATTGGGTATTTTCTTTTTTTTTCCTATCCCTTTCCACCAGGTCAAGATATAAGGGAAATTTGTATATAGTGGGACAGAAATAAAGTTTTCACAGAGGGTCTTGGATTTACCCATTTTAGTAGAATAAAATGTTTGTGTTTTGTATTTTTGCTTGAAGGTCCTGGAGCTGTCCATTTCTTATGTACTAATGTTGCAATTTTCATCCCTCAAAGTGCTATTTTCCCAGTTAGCTTCTGAGACAGCCAGTGGAGAAATTTTATATTCTACCTTGCTTATAGTGAACTGGCTGGTCTGTTTATTTTGACTTTTTTCCTTTGGCTGTAGAGGCAATACACAGTCTACTTTTGAATGTCCAGTGACCTTGGTGCTTCACTTATCAGGCAAATTTTTCCTTTGGTAGTGATTTTGGTTGCTGAGCCCAGTAACAAATACTAGTTTCAATGATGCCCTTGTGCTTTACAACCAATGATGCATCTCAGCCATACACCTTGGGTGGACCTGACAATTGGCGAGAAAATCTTCATTGTTGTGATAGAACTTGTATCACCAAATGCTTGCACCTTTGACGCATTCTCCAAAGCATTGCATTTGTGGGCACTCTAGTATGCAGATTTGAACTAAATTTATTGGTTGATGGCTTGACCCTGCCTGGTCCTTCCGATATTTATTTATTTTTTTTTTTCTTTATCCGCTTTAGTCAGCTCTGGTTGTTGTTTGTTCTCTTTTGTGTTCTTTTTGAAATGAGCAAGGGATGCTTTCTGTTAACAGTTTGTGCATACTGCAGTGAATACAAATACCTGCAAGTCGCCTTGAAGAAGGGTAAATGGTAGTATGCTCTTCAAGGGAATCTGCTCCAGTAGGTTGTGATAAATTCATTTACAAGAGGTCTTGGGCTTCTATTTTTACATTTGTTTGCTGAATAAAAACATGAGAATACTTTCACATTTTGCCTTTTGTTTTATCCCTTTAAATACATTGCAAGTCACTCTTGTCTTGCTAGAAAACTGATGTGCTTCAAACTTCCTGCTTGGGCTGCCACTGCAATGCCTTTTCTGCACTAAAGTCAACTATTGTCCCCCCTGCCTTCTGAAATGTAGAACTCTACTTATCCCCCAACTCTTATATTTAACCACCTTCCGCCCGCCATATAGTGCAATGACGGGCGCAAGGTGGTTCTCTTGTTCTGATAGGATGTCATATGACGTCCTTCCATTCTCACTGCTCATGCGCGGCGATCGCCGGTGCGCTGTGTCCCTCGGACACAGCGGATCACGGAAAGAGTCAAAGATGTCGGCTCAGTCATGTGATCAGCTGTGACCAATCACAGCTGATCACATGTAAACACGGAAATGCTGGTTATCGGCATTTCTCTCCTCGAGCTGTCACACTGACCGCTCGAGAGGAGAGCCGGTAATCTGCTTTCCGCGGACGGGACATGTACACTGATCATCAGGGCACTGATGATCAGTGTGCCCTGATGATCAGTGTGGCCCCAGTGTGTGCCCCACCTGTCAGTGTCCATCAGTGCCACATATCAGTGCCCATCTGAGCTGCCTTTCAATGTCACTCATCAGTGCCACCTATCAGTGCTGTCAGTCAGTGCTGCCTAACAGTGCCATATATCAGTGTCATGTATCAGTGCTGCCTTTCAGTGTCCATCACTGCAGCCTCATTAGTGCACATCAGTGAAGGAGAAAAATCACTTATTTACAAAATTGTGTAACAAAAACTAAGAAAAAACGTTTTGTTTTTTTAATTTTCAGTGGTTTTTGGTTGTTTAAGAAAAAATAAAAATCCCAGAGGTAATTAAATACCACCAAAATAAAGCTCTATCTGTCTCAAAAAAATGATAAAAATTTTATATGGGTACAGTGTTGCATGACCGCGTAATTGTCATTCAAAGTGTGACAGCGCTGAGAGCTGGAAATTGGCCTGGGCAGGAAGGGGGTATAAGTGCCCTGTAGGCTAGTGGTTAAAGGGATTCTAAAGCTTCGGTATTTTGTTATTTTATTAAAAAAAAAAAAAAAAAAGTTTTGCACACAGCTACCCCGATCCTCTCCTTTTTGTGTCCCCCACTGGCACTCTGGCTCCTTCCCTCGAGCAGTGCCCCCAGGGAAAGCTACTTGCCCTGGGAGCACCGCTATGTGCTAGCTCCCAAGCCGCTGCTCTATGGGTTCATAAGACACATAGAGATAATGAGGGAGAACCTCCATACAGCCAAGGCTATTGTGAACATTGCTGGATCAGAGGGGGTTCAGGTAAGTATTGTGGGGGTGCTGGGGGGGCACACAGAAGGGTTTTTGTTTTTTTTACTTCATGCATATAATTCATGAAGGTAAAAAACCTTGGGCCTTTAGAACCACTTTAACTCCACATGCATAGTGATTTATTTTCCCAGCAAAACAATGCTGCTGCCTTGATTCCCTTGAAGTGTGTGTGTGGGCTCATGTTAGTCGGCAGGGTTTTTTGTGGGGTGCCCTTGGGTGATTACTTGTTAGAATTGCTAAAAATGTCTGCTTGAGGATCAGTGGGAGCACCTAAAGTTATGTCACAAGTCATACATTTGTAGCTATGGAGATACAAGATCTAAACCTGTGGCCCATGACCATGGAATTGCTTAGATGGCCAGAGGAAAATCTCATTTATCTGAAAGGCTCTCTTGATATCCTTGCAGACATCCTCTACAGATCTAGTTGGATGCAGTTATTTACACATTTCCTTCTTGCTGTTTTCTTACATTAAGGTGCTTCAGGCTCATATGATGAAGAATCCAATAATTCCTCTTAATAAACCTGAAGGAATAGTTTTACCTTTATGTTCTAATCTAGTCTTTGAGAAAGAGAGTTTTTCTTCTTCGTCTGGATTTAAATCATTAACATTTAACCATAGCTTCTTTTTTAAAGAACCCTGTAAATCAAGCATGTTTTAAAAGGTTTAGGGCAGGCTTCCTCCTTGCTGTAAGACACAAAGCTGCTCTTTTTCGCGTGTCATGCTGTCGTGGCCTCTTTAAACAAATAAGTGGGGGGGGGGGGCATATTTCTGTACCTGAGGTCATTTAAAGTGCTTGTAAGCCTCTAACATGACAGATGAACAAGGCATATCCCTCTGTAGTGTGTACCTGCCTCAATCCAAAGCACCAAGTGTAACTTCTTTCTGATCTTTCTTCAGTCTATCTGCAGGACTCACTCCTGTTAGGTTAAGAATCCTAGGAAGTGCCCCTTCTCCCTCCAGCACACAGCAGGTGACTGACAGCCTCAGATGTGTGTTTCTCTGTGTACAGGAGGGTACATCTCTAGGATTACTTATAGTCTGTGCTGTGCAGTGTGTGATGTCATATCCCCACCTCCTGCCTTCTGCTGCTGCTGAGAAGTCCTTTGATCTGTATACTTTGAACAAATGTAGAAAATTGAGGGCTGTAGATGAAGAGGTACAACTTCTATAGGAGGCTTTGTTTTATCTCTATCACCTGAGGCTAGTCACTTCACTGGGTATATGTAACAGTTTACAACTGCTTTTAAAGTAAACTTTTCAGTAACTTTAAAAGTCTCCATGAATTTATTTCTGACATGCCACTTATGAAACAACCATATAATTGTTTATCATAAAAATAGCAGTTCTTTGAGGTAAGTGACTTTGCTTTTCTGAGCAGTCAAGAACTGCATAGGCACCAGGAGTTGCATTGAGTGTGTCATCTGAGTCAGCATATCAGTGCAGGAATTTAATGATGACCGTGGATGATACATAAACAATGATGGTGCAGTCTATCTGGAGATGGAGGCATTTGTTGGGGGTGGGGGGGGGGGATACTATGATCAGTGAAAAGTTTGTTATTGTAACGCTTCATTTAAAAAAAAAAAAAAAAAATTATTCTTATCTGCCCAGTGCAATGGTATTGCCTTCTGGGGTCCATCACAGGTGTTGTCTACTCTTCTCCATCTTGCTTTGAGGGCACTTGTGCAGGCACGCTCCTGAGCTGAGCTGTGTGCATTCTTAAACACACAGGGAGCTTGACCCCGCCCCTCATCCCCACAGGTTTTGACTGACAGCACCAGGAGCCAATAGCTGCAGCTGCTGTCAGTAAACCAATGAATGTAGGAAGAGGAGAGTGGGCCTGCCAGTGGGGACAGTGCTGGAATGAGAGTCGTGTCAGGCAGTTGGGAAGGGGGTCGGGGGGCGCAGACACCTTTTTACCTTTAGAACTATTTTAATGAATACCTGTAAGAATTACACTGACACTTTACTATGCATGCAAAAAAAAAAAAAAAGCAAATGTTAGGTCCTTGTTAAAGCTGAACATTGGGCTGAATACAGAGTCGTGTGCTTTTTCCGAATCTTGGTGTCATTTTATTTAATCCATATCTGTGCAGTTTTACAGCATAAAGCAACTCCTGCACCTTACCTCTGAATCTGCACCGGACATATGTGACCAGGCACCACAGGAAGCAATGTTGTTTCACATGTGATGCTGATTGAATGCTGTTCAAACCACATCCAATCCGCATATGAGTTTTTGTCCCCAGAATTCAGGTATTTTCACAATGGTGTTATGACTATTCCAATGACCTGTTTTGTCTGTGTTTTTTTTTTTTTCTTTTTTTTTTAGGCGATGTTGGTAATTATTATTATGGGCAGGGGCATCCAATGAAGCCTCACAGGATCCGGATGACCCACAATCTGCTTCTTAATTATGGATTGTACAGGAAGATGGAAATCTATGTGAGTGCTAATTCAACTGGTTTATTTTTGTTATCTATGGTTACGTAGACATTTTCTAGCCTTACATGCAATAGGCCCTTCTTGTAATATACTTGTATGTGAAAAATATTTTGTCAAAAAGATTACCTAGGAAATAGATTTTTTTTCTCTGAACAATTGTGTGCCAACTTTTCAGAGTTCTTGTGCCATCTACTGGCAGCATGATTCAGTACAAGATAAGTATAAATGTTTTCCAAGTAAATACATCTGAATTTCTTTTAATAACATGGTAAAGGCTAATTCACCTTTTTAGGAAAAAATAAGCGCACATTTCTGCCAATTTAAATGTACAGCAGCTGTAGGGGAGGGGCTTGGGGCGAGTGGTAAGGATGCTGGCACGTTACACCCTAAATTTAGATGTAACATGTTCCTTAAGGTGAACTTCTCCTTTTAAGGTGAATTCAGTAGCCAGAACTTTTTTTTTTTTGCCCTCAATTTCTAAGGTCTGTTCCTTTCAGGAATTAGGGAATGCTAGAGGTGCATCATGCATAGCCTCCTTTTTGCTCTTAAGACACACTACCTCACCACAATGATTTGCATGTTTGTGTCAGGTCATCACCACTTCTGTAATGTCACTGGCTAGCTTTGTTTTACCCTTAAGCTGTAAACTTTATGCAATTTAAAACCTATATTTTTGTGTGCATGTTTTAGTTCCAAAATTTATATTTTAAACATTGGCTGTGTTTTGGTCAATTGAAAAAAATTAGGATTTACTTGTAGCTTAAAGTGTTACTAAACCCACAACAGTAAAATCAGTCTGTATATGCAGTAAAGCATGCTTGTTATACTCACTGTGGAACTTAAGGGGTTAATCCTCTGCATTGTGTAAAAAGGCTGTTTGATCCTATCTTCTCTGATCCTCCTGTTCTTCCCCATTCCACCTGCTGTTAGAACAGAGCCTTGGGGGCAAGCTGCACATACTTAGTTTGGTGTGTATTGCTAGAGAGTTGTGTTTTTTTTTTTTTGGGTGTTTTTTGTGTTTGTTTTTTTTTCTTTTTCTTTGGGAGGGTGCATGTGATCAGCGCAGGGCCAATCAGCACTGTCCAGACAGAGGGGCAGGGGTCCTGGCAGAGTAGAATGAAAACTCTTCCTACAAGCTTTAACCAGTGCTCTGCTGGACACTGATAGAAGTCACAAGACTGCTCTAACTGCTGATGAAATGGTATTTAGCCATTTTATTTTTACTAAAATAATTGGATTTCCATGTTCTGTGTGCTGTGGGAGACCAGATATAGTGAATGCAGGGTCCTGAGTTTAGTAACACTTTAAGTGCTATCTGTGAATGTATGTGTGTGAGTGGAGTTCAGATGTCTGTTCCATGCTTTATAATGACAGACAATTGTGCATATTATAAAGTTACTCTCACACTGATCTGCTACAAAAATGTGCCAAAAACGCATATGCGTTTTTGCCATGCTTTCAGTGCATTTTTTAAAGGACATAAAATGACTTAAAAACTGCACACTTCTTAGGTGTGTTTTTTGAGGCGCTTTTCCATTTATTTCAATGGGAAGAAGCATTTTTTGGTGCGGATTTTTTAACTGAACAAATATTGTCCAAAAAATGCACATCCGAAAGTATAAACATTGAATAAAGATTGTGATGAATAAATGACAAACAACAAAGGTCAAGTTGTATTGCTATGAGATACTATTTTATTTCCTCTTAAGAATGGTTTAATTCGTTCAAAATTATTGAAAAAAATGAAATTTCTTCCTTATGAGTAAAGTTAGTGCCTTTTTGAAATTTCTCCATAATGAGTTACAGTATTGCCACTGAATCAAGCGTTTAGTGAAATATGTTGCTAATATTATTCTTAAAGGAAATTTCTCTTCCTACCAGAGACCGCACAAAGCCAGTGCTGAAGAAATGACGAAATATCACAGTGATGATTACATAAAATTTCTGCGTTCAATCCGGCCAGACAACATGTCTGAATACAGCAAACAGATGCAAAGATGTATGTGTTCACACAATCTCTTGTTTGGTACAGTATATCCACAAGGATAGTTCAGGATCAGGTGTTATTGTACTGATATGTGACATCTACTTCCTATCCCCCTGAGGATGGTGTTTGTGAGCCATACCTTCACTATTTTAATAGCATATGTATACCACTTCTAAAATTCTGCCTTGCCAAAACATTTTCATTTGATCTTTTAGAGCAGGGGTCTCAACTTTCTAAACAAAGGGCCAGTTTACTGTCCTTCAGACTTTAGGGGGGCCAGGATGTGGCCATTGGCAGTCAAATAGGTCCCAATGTCAGTGGGGAAAAAATGCCCCATCTTTGGTGTCAGTGGAAAGAACAGTGCCCTATCTTTTTTGTCATTGAAAGGAATTGTGCCCCGTCAATGGAGAAATGGCTGTTGGTGTTTTAGGAGAAGTTTTTCCCCTTCATTGCTGTCAGTGGGGAGAATAATGGCCCAATGTTGGTATCCGTGGATGAAATGGTGCCCCAAGGGCCAGATAAAAGCAAGCAAAGGGCTGCATCTGTCCCTGGGGTCACAGTTTGTAGACCACTGTTTTAGAGTATAGTCTGCCAGGAGGCTTATCTGACAGAATACTTTTATTTTAGATGACACCACCACTACCGTTTTTGGCTGTTATGTACATGGTTTACCTACAAAAATGCAGTGCATTCAGGTCATACTTGTTCACACTATATTCTTTTGAGACACTATTTATTGTGGATGCTTGGATCTATGGTTCGCCAAAAATTATTGGTCAAAAATAGGGTTATCGGCATTTTGCTGATAGAAAAAAAACAAAGGTGCCAATAATGGCATGCTGTGTCCCATAGACTTAATTGTAAAAACACCCCCTAGTGACCAATACAAAATCGCATCCCATAGATTTTAATGCAGAAACACCAGTCACATTAATTACATTTAAAAAATTCTTTTTTTTTTTTTTTTTTCGGCCAAGTGCATTCTGAATTTTGAGTTTCGGTACTGGATTTTTAATTTTGGTGCACCACTAGTTTTTATGCAGACCACTGCACAGGTAAGTTGTGAACAGTTTATATAAACACAGTGCAGCGCTAATAATACATGATATAATAATCAAATAAAAATGATAATATAATGTGATGCGATCAAAATCAAACAGTGAAGAATAATGATAATAGTGAAAAATTATAAATATCATATAGTGAATACAAACTCAATCCCCCCCCTAATCCACAATTGAGGGATCCAATAGTCTTAAATACGTTAGTGTAAAATGTGAATCCCCTGCATGGGGATATAAATAATGTATACAGTGCTAAATGTCACACACCACACTTAACACAATACAAATGAATTTATATATTAATAAACCCCCAAATTAAAATTATAGTCCAAAATATTTAAACATAAACACGTGCTCCAACTGCAATATCGTGCAAGTGATGATATGTGTAGGTGGTCACAGCAATAGTGTCAATCCTTCAGTGGCCAAAATGCCCCCTCACCTCCTTGCATTGACCACAACGGCCAGCTCACTTTTAGGACCACACTGATCCTTACAGGTATTAATTCCTCACAGGATCCCCCTCAATGGTAGTATATGCTCCTCTCCTTTCAAGGTCTCCTCCAGTTAGATATCAGCAAAACCGCTCTCCCATAAAGGATCATAGTAAGACAAAAAGATCCTCCATAGTGTAATCGTGCTTTAATTACTGTATATAATTCACATAAAAAAATGCCCACTCACATGTCATTCATCAAATGACAGCTTGCTACCGCATGCTATGGGTGTACTGCATGAGTAGTAAAAAGGTGTTTCAATATGGCGCCCACGCCGTAAATGACGTCACTGTGCGCCAAAAGTTCCTCCCCGTGTACCGACGCGTTACGTCACCCTAGTCACGTGACTTCATCAGAGTATACCTGTAAGGATCAGTGTGATCCTAAAAGTGAGCTGGCCCTTGTGGTCAATGCAAGGAGGTGAGGGGGCATTTTGGCCACTGAAGGATTGACACTATTGCTGTGACCACCTACACATATCACTTGCACGATATTGCAGTTGGAGCACGTGTTTGTTTAAATATTTTGGACTATATTATTTTAATTTGGGGGTTTATTAATATATATATTCATTTGTATTGTGTTAAGCGTGGTGTGTGACACTTAGCACTGTGTGCATTATTTATATCCCCATGCAGGGGATTCACATTTTACACTAACGTATTTAAGACTATTGGATCCCTCAATTGTGGATTAGGGGGGATTGAGTTTGTATTCACTATATGATATTTATAATTTTTCACTATTTATCATTATTCTTCACTGTTTGATTTTGATTGTATCACATTATATTATCACTTTGATTTATTTGATTATTATATCATGTATTATTAGCGCTACACTGTGGTTTTTATATAATTTGTCATTTTCACTTATTGGGGCTAAGTTTTAGTGTTAGCAGCTTAGGGTTAGGACTCCATTTAAAGCACAGGAGGATCCATCTATTATTAAGTTGTGAACAGGATACAGAAAATAAATGATTTGTGCCCTGTTTATACCAGATTTGTGAAGATAATTGTAACTCTGTAGGTACGGGGTGAACAAACCCTGAAGCTGGCCATACATCGATCCAAGTTCAGCAGGGACCAGATAAATTTTGATCGTATGGCTGTCCCCAGTAGGAGAGATTCCTTCCTCTATCTCGTTTGTGTGTGGTCAGCTTTTCTCTGCTAAAATGCTATGTAGAGTCATTTTATAAATTCCAATGAACTATACCCTTGAATGTTCTAAGAAAAAAAAAATGCTTGCAGGTATGAAAACCACTTTTGCCATTTTTTTTCCCCCAACATCCACAAAATTGTTTAGATTAAAAAAAAAAAGACCTATAATTGCTTTGCAAAATGGTGTATTTGAAAAGAACACAAAACAGCCATAATATTTCTTTGCAGCAAGATTTTGCAGCAAGATTTCTTTGCAGCAAGATGAAATTAGTTTTGGTCTTAATGGAAAATATAGTATTATTGTTGACCTTTGTGGTTCTTTTTCAATAGAAAACTGCACGTAAAAACTAGGTTTCTTGAATATTGTGGGGCACAAGAATTCAGATGCTGTCAGGTTATATTACTGCCTACATGAGGATTGGACACTGGCAAGCAAATAAATTGTATGCCAGCCTCAGGATAACCCCTCCTCTACCCAACATGCCTCAGTTTTTTGCTAGTTACTTGGGAGGATAGATGTCTCCTCTTCAGCTCTACTGAGAAGTCTTCACACGTCGTCTTATACGCCGGCATACGGCGAGCCGGTGTCAGGGCGGCACTTTTTCGAGCGGTGGCGTAAGGGACACTAAGTACAGGGGCGGGCAGGGGGCTGCTGTACCTTACCTGGCTCCGGTCCCACGACGATCCGGTCCAGGAAGCGCGGCTGCTCCTTCTTTCAGTTCGGCCGCTTGATGGTCGCGCGGCTCCGCCTCCTCACCGGTGATTAGGCGCCAGCACTGGAAAGGCACACAGGCGACCAATCACCGGCGAGGAGGCGGAGCCGAGCGGCCCCCACAAAAATCGAGTGAGGGAGCGGCCAGTAAGTGTGCAGCAGCAGCACCATGCTGTGCCACTCTTGGCACTATTCCTCTCCCCCACTGACACCAACGATGAGGCAGTGTTCCTCCCCCACTGACACCAACGATGGGGCACTATTCCTCCCCCACTGACACCAATAATGGGGCACTAGTCCTCCTCACCAATGATGGGGCACTATTCCTCCCCCACTCACACCAACGATGAGGCACTATTCTTCCCCCCACTGACACCAACAATGAGGCACTGTTCCTCCCCCACTGACACCAACGATGGGGCACTATTCCTCCCCCACTGACACCAACAATGGGGCACTAGTCCTCCTCACCAATGATGGGGCACTATTCCTCCCCCACTCACACCAACGATGGGGCACTATTCCTCCTCCCCACTGACTCCAATGATGGGGCACTATTCCCCCCCCCCCCCCCCCCACTGACACCAATGATGGGGCACTATTCTCCCCACTGATACCAATGATGGGGCACTATTCTCCCCACTGATACCAATGATGGGGCACTATTCTCCCCACTGATACCAATGATGGGGCACTTTTTCCGCCACTGATACCAACGATGGGGCGCTATTCCTCCCACTGACACAAACGATGGGGCGCTATTCCTCCCACTGACACAAACGATGGGGCGCTATTCCTCCCACTGACACCAACGATGGGGCGCTATTCCTCCCACTGACACCAACGATGGGGCGCTATTCCTCCCACTGACACCAACGATGGGGCGCTATTCCTCCCACTGACACCAACGATGGGGCGCTATTCCTCCCACTGACACCAACGATGGGGCGCTATTCCTCCCACTGACACCAACGATGGGGCGCTATTCCTCCCACTGACACCAACGATGGGGCGCTATTCCTCCCACTGACACCAACGATGGGGCGCTATTCCTCCCACTGACACCAACGATGGGGCGCTATTCCTCCCACTGACACCAACGATGGGGCGCTATTCCTCCCACTGACACCAACGATGGGGCGCTATTCCTCCCACTGACACCAACGATGGGGCGCTATTCCTCCCACTGACACCAACGATGGGGCGCTATTCCTCCCACTGACACCAACGATGGGGCGCTATTCCTCCCACTGACACCAACGATGGGGCGCTATTCCTCCCACTGACACCAACGATGGGGCGCTATTCCTCCCACTGACACCAACGATGGGGCGCTATTCCTCCCACTGACACCAACGATGGGGCGCTATTCCTCCCACTGACACCAACGATGGGGCGCTATTCCTCCCACTGACACCAACGATGGGGCGCTATTCCTCCCACTGACACCAACGATGGGGCGCTATTCCTCCCACTGACACCAACGATGGGGCGCTATTCCTCCCACTGACACCAACGATGGGGCGCTATTCCTCCCACTGACACCAACGATGGGGCGCTATTCCTCCCACTGACACCAACGATGGGGCGCAATTCCTGCCACTGACACCAACGATGGGGCGCAATTCCTGCCACTGACACCAATGATGGGGCACTATTCCTTCCACTGATACCAATGATGGGGCACTATTCTCCCCACTGATACCAATGATGGGGCACTATTCTCCCCACTGATACCAATGATGGGGCACTTTTTCCGCCACTGATACCAACGATGGGGCGCTATTCCTCCCACTGACACCAACGATGGGGCGCTATTCCTCCCACTGACACCAACGATGGGGCGCTATTCCTGCCACTGACACCAACGATGGGGCGCAATTCCTGCCACTGACACCAATGATGGGGCGCAATTCCTGCCACTGACACCAATGATGGGGCGCAATTCCTGCCACTGACACCAATGATGGGGCGCAATTCCTGCCACTGACACCAATGATGGGGCGCAATTCCTGCCACTGACACCAATGATGGGGCGCAATTCCTCACACACTGACACCAATGATGGGGCGCAATTCCTGCCACTGACACCAATGATGGGGCGCAATTCCTGCCACTGACACCAATGATGGGGCGCAATTCCTCACACACTGACACCAATGATGGGGCGCAATTCCTCACACACTGACCCCAATGATGGGGCGCAATTCCTCACACACTGACCCCAATGATGGGGCGCAATTCCTCACACACTGACCCCAATGATGGGGCGCAATTCCTCACACACTGACCCCAATGATGGGGCGCAATTCCTCACACACGGACCCCAATGATGGGGCGCAATTCCTCACACACGGACCCCAATGATGGGGCGCAATTCCTCACACACGGACCCCAATGATGGGGCGCAATTCCTCACACACTGACCCCAATGATGGGGCGCAATTCCTCACACACTGACCCCAATGATGGGGCGCAATTCCTCACACACTGACCCCAATGATGGGGCGCAATTCCTCACACACTGACCCCAATGATGGGGCGCAATTCCTCACACACTGACCCCAATGATGGGGCGCAATTCCTCACACACTGACCCCAATGATGGGGCGCAATTCCTCACACACTGACCCCAATGATGGGGCGCAATTCCTCACACACTGACCCCAATGATGGGGCGCAATTCCTCACACACTGACCCCAATGATGGGGCGCAATTCCTCACACACTGACCCCAATGATGGGGCGCAATTCCTCACACACTGACCCCAATGATGGGGCGCAATTCCTCACACACTGACCCCAATGATGGGGCGCAATTCCTCACACACTGACCCCAATGATGGGGCGCAATTCCTCACACACTGACCCCAATGATGGGGCGCAATTCCTCACACACTGACCCCAATGATGGGGCGCAATTCCTCACACACTGACCCCAATGATGGGGCGCAATTCCTCACACACTGACCCCAATGATGGGGCGCAATTCCTCACACACGGACCCCAATGATGGGGCGCAATTCCTCACACACGGACCCCAATGATGGGGCGCAATTCCTCACACACGGACCCCAATGATGGGGCGCAATTCCTCACACACGGACCCCAATGATGGGGCGCAATTCCTCACACACGGACCCCAATGATGGGGCGCAATTCCTCACACACGGACCCCAATGATGGGGCGCAATTCCTCACACACGGACCCCAATGATGGGGCGCAATTCCTCACACACGGACCCCAATGATGGGGCGCAATTCCTCACACACGGACCCCAATGATGGGGCGCAATTCCTCACACACGGACCCCAATGATGGGGCGCAATTCCTCACACACGGACCCCAATGATGGGGCGCAATTCCTCACACACGGACCCCAATGATGGGGCGCAATTCCTCACACACGGACCCCAATGATGGGGCGCAATTCCTCACACACGGACCCCAATGATGGGGCGCAATTCCTCACACACGGACCCCAATGATGGGGCGCAATTCCTCACACACGGACCCCAATGATGGGGCGCAATTCCTCACACACGGACCCCAATGATGGGGCGCAATTCCTCACACACGGACCCCAATGATGGGGCGCAATTCCTCACACACGGACCCCAATGATGGGGCGCAATTCCTCACACACGGACCCCAATGATGGGGCGCAATTCCTCACACACGGACCCCAATGATGGGGCGCAATTCCTCACACACGGACCCCAATGATGGGGCACCATCATTGGTGTCAGTGGGAGGAATAGCGCCCCATCATTGGTGTCAGTGGGAGGAATAGCGCCCCATCATTGGTGTCAGTGGGAGGAATAGCGCCCCATCATTGGTGTCAGTGGGAGGAATAGCGCCCCATCATTGGTGTCAGTGGGAGGAATAGCGCCCCATCATTGGTGTCAGTGGGAGGAATAGCGCCCCATCATTGGTGTCAGTGGGAGGAATAGCGCCCCATCATTGGTGTCAGTGGGAGGAATAGCGCCCCATCATTGGTGTCAGTGGGAGGAATAGCGCCCCATCATTGGTGTCAGTGGGAGGAATAGCGTCCCATCATTGGTGTCAGTGGGAGGAATAGCGTCCCATCATTGGTGTCAGTGGGAGGAATAGCGTCCCATCATTGGAATTCCATACTGAAATACCATACCATATTGAAATCAAATCTGATGTTTTTTCATTTTTATTTGGTGTGCGTTGGAAGAGGGGTAGTCTTATACGGTGAGTATAGCTCAAACCCTATATTTTAACAGGAAAAGTAGGGAGTCGTCTTATATGCCCAGTCATCTTATACGCTGGCAAATACGGTAATAATAATATTTGGAGTGCCGTGGCTCCGCTCGCCCCCAGATCCCTCCTTTCATAACTCAATAGGCAGCAACAAGAGCCAATGGCTCCTGCTGCTACCCCAGTATCTGTGAGAAGAGGAAGATGGGCTCAGGTATGTGTTTGGGTGGGGGAGAATAGTGGGGTGTGTTTTCTACCTTTTTAATGCAAGGAATGCATTAAGGTAAAAAAAACACCCAGCCATTAAAACTACTTAAATCACTTTGATGGGATTACTTAAACAATAGAACATTGGTTAATTGATGTTCGTGTTTGTAACAGGAGTCCTTTTTTGTCTTCACAGTTAATGTTGGAGAAGACTGTCCTGTGTTTGATGGTCTCTTTGAGTTCTGCCAGTTGTCAACAGGAGGATCTGTTGGTGAGTATTTTTTTTACTTGCAAAGGTGCCTAAAGATTTTTTTTTTTTTTTTTTTTTTTTGAAGACTGATCATATTTCCATGTACCTTTTCAAAGGTAGTTAAGCCTATACTGTTGTGAGTTTTTTTCTGGGGGGGGGGGGGGGGTTTTCCCCCTAGTTTACTTTTTTTTTTGTCTTCCAGCAAGCTCTGTTAAACTAAACAAGCAGCAAACAGACATTGCTGTAAACTGGGCAGGTGGACTTCATCACGCCAAGAAATCTGAAGCATCTGGCTTTTGCTACGTTAATGACATAGTGCTTGCCATTCTGGAACTACTTAAGTATGTATTCATTGTAATGAAACCATAATGGGCGTAGAGCTTTTTTCTTATGCCTGTGTTTTTGCTCCAGGTATCATCAGAGAGTACTGTACATTGATATTGATATTCATCATGGTGATGGTGTGGAAGAAGCTTTTTACACCACAGACCGAGTCATGACTGTTTCTTTTCATAAATACGGAGAATATTTTCCAGGGACTGGGGACCTGAGGGTAAGTGTTTAAAAATGTAGTGAATGTGGTTGTTGAGTGTAGTTACACAGACTAAAATGTCACTTCCAGGTCCCGGTCTCCCTCTTCTTGCCGAGTATTATTGGAGAAGCTAATGAAGTACGATTTAGTGAAAGAGAAACCATTTTTTTAAAAAGTGTCAAAATCTTAATTACACCTAACCCCCCCACCCACACATACGAACATAAATAAAAAGTGGTGCCTGTGTGCAAAAATGACGATTGAGTTACGCATGTTACATATCACTGCGCACACCAAAGTGAGAGCAGTAGGTCCAGTATTCATGACTAACCCTAAACTGATGTAGGTGCTTTTAAAGCATCGCCTATGGAAGCTGTAGAGTACCAAAGTTTGTTGCCATTTATGGGCACTCTTTAAGCTTTGACATGTTTGGTATCTTTCTTTGACACAAATGAGTAGTTCTGTGTGTGTGTGTGTGTGCCCTAAAATTGACTTTAGTGTATTTTTTACAGAAATTTTGCATTTCATAAACAATTGCACTAATCTTGTGTAAGATAGAAAATGTGAGCTACCACTACTTTCTTCTCTGGGGTGTCTGCTTTTTGAAAATATATTCTTGGGAGTTTTCTCTTCTTCAGACCTAAAATTATTATTTTTTTAACATGGGGGGAAAAAAATGCAGAAACCGCTCTGGCATTGAAAGGGTTAAATATAGCTTGTAGGTGTGTTAATTAGGGTTCAGTATACAGCAACTAATTTTGATCCAACTTTCAGTCCGATTATGTAGTGCAGGATGAACGTGGGCCCTGCAGGTGCTGTAACACACTAAGGGTTTCTCCCTATTCCTTGTTTGTATTTTTTTTTTTTTTTTTTTTTTTTTTTTGTGATTTCAAGTGGAGGTGCTTAACTAAGTGATGATGGGCCAGAGCACTCAGGACTCCCAAGTAGACAGGAACAGAATTTGGAATTATAATTGTGCGGTTTCACTGCCTAGACACATGTAAATGGTAGAAGCTGGCTCATTCTACCAGGCTACAATTATACCCTTTAAAACGATTGCTAACTCTGGGGGGGAAAAAAAAATGAAGTCAGCAGCTACAAAACCTCTAGCTGCCAAATTTTAATACAAGAACACGCACCGTACTTTTGAGCAGCTGGCTATGCTGCTTTCAGCTTCACAGCAGGCTTCCCATTGGGCATGTGTGAGCTGTGCTGCACTTTGTGAATGGTTCCACAGTCTTCTGAGACCTGTACATTAAGGTGGAACATCCCCGTTTTGGTTGAAGTTCTCCTTTTAAGTCTTCAGTTTGCTTTCATTCTGAAAGGAGTGAATGCATTAACTACAAAATGGTATACCACACTCCAAAGACATGCTGGTAGGTTAATTGGTTCCTATTTAAATTAGCCATAGTGAATGTGAGCTAGGGATCTTAGATTGTACACTTTGTTAGGGTTAGGGACTGATGTGAATGTACAATATATATGTAAAGCGCTGTGTAAATTGACAGCACTATAAAATTAACCTATAATAAATTACCTTAACTGTTTTTTTATTGTTGGTAAAATAGGATATCGGGGCTGGAAAAGGTAAATACTATGCAGTAAACTACCCATTGCGAGATGGAATAGATGATGAATCCTATGAAGCCATATTTAAACCAGTAAGTGTACATATTGGTGATCAGAAGATAATTTGTAATAACAGTAGGAGCATGTTTTTTTCCAGCTGACCCATGTCCTCTAATATAATTTTATCTTTTTTTGCATATTAGGTCATGTCTAAGGTTATGGAAATGTACCAGCCTAGTGCTGTTGTCTTGCAGTGTGGTGCAGATTCACTTTCTGGGGACAGACTTGGGTGCTTTAATTTAACGATCAAAGGTGAGTCTCATATTGTGTGTGTGGTTGTTTGTTTTTTTTTTTTTGTTTTTTCCTAAATTAGTATTTACTATTTCACTATTTTACTAAATCATTATTTACTATTTCATGTACTGCAAACTTAAAAAAAAATTTTTTTTAATGTTATTGTTTGTGAGAAATATGTATATGCGAATATACAGTATCTAAACTTGGGTGGAGCAGACAGAAAAACTGTTCCAGAGCAAAAATAACTGTCTTCTGTTAGTCCACCCCTCAGCAGTTTCTCTCTGATCCACATTTCCTGCCAACTCTGATACTGGAGCTTACCCAGGTATCACAATGTTTGAGCCTGGTGACTGGGCACTCAAACCCAAGCACTGTTGCCTAGGGGAGGTCACATGTGTCCCCATGCCCTTAAAGCCTGCTCTGGTGGGAGTGATGTGGAAAGCATTTTGGATAGGTAGTATAAATTGAATATTTGGGGGGGGACACTGTTGGCAGACATTCAAAGCAAAGTGAAAGTGTCTACCTAAGCCTGTGTGTAGTGGCACCGGTGAGGGCACAGATCCACTCTAGTTAGCTGAGTTGTGGGATGACCATGTACTGCAACTCCCTCCTCACTGGCCTACCCAAGTGCAGGCTCTCTCCGCTCCAGACCATCCTGAACTCAGCTGCCGGACTCATCCACCTCACCACCCGCTCCACCTCTGCCACCCCCCTCTGCCTCTCCCTCCACTGGCTCCCGATTGCCCACGCATCAAATTTAAACTCCTAACCCTGACCTACAAAGCTGTTCACAACACTGCCCCTGACTACCTCACCAACCTGATCACCAAGTACCACCCTACCCGTACCCTTCGCTCCTCACAGGACCTCCTTCTATCCTGCTCCCTGGTCTCCTCCTCCCATGCACGACTGCAGGACTTCTCCAGGTCCTCCCCCATCCTCTGGAACTCACTGCCCCAATCCATCAGACTGTCGCCTTCCCTATTCACATTCAGGCGCTCCCTCAAAACCCATCTCTTCAGGGAAGCCTACCCCACCCTCACCTAACGGCCATCCTCCCTCTTTCCTCCCACCACTTCATCCCCCTCAGCCACTTCCTACTGTACCTTTACCCCCTCCCTCCTAGATTGTAAGCTCGTAAGAGTAGGGCCCTCTTACCCCTCGTACGTTGTTTGTTGTTGTTGTACTGTGCCATGTATTGTCCCCCCTATTGTACAGCGCTGAGCAAACCCTTTGGCGCTATATAAACTCGTAGTAATAATAATAATAATACTGCATAGCTTTAGCTTAAGTTGATTCCAAGCAGTCTGCAGCTGTAACAATGCAATATTTGTTTCAATGAACATTTTACATTAAATAGTATTGTTTTGTTTTTCCAGGACATGCTAAGTGTGTGGACTTTATGAAGACCTTCAACCTACCACTGCTGATGCTGGGTGGCGGTGGCTACACAATTAGAAATGTTGCCCGCTGTTGGACATATGAGACAGCTGTGGCTCTGGACACAGAGATACCTAATGGTTAGTACATCAGTACAGTTTGCGTCTGTGCATTTCACAGCATGCTATTGTGTTTGTATTCAAAGTATCCCACTTGTTGGCATAGATCCAGTCCGTTCAGTGAATTAAAAAAGGGAGTGGTGTAAGACAAATGCTTGTATGGTCTTAAGCCGGCCATAGATGATTCGAATCCCGGCCAGTTCAGCAGGGACCTGTTGGGATTCAAACCATGTATGGGCAGGCTGATTGTACCTAAGTCGACTGTTGTACGATTTGGGTACAACCAGCGTGTCAGATTTTTTTATTCAACTATTGTAGGCGGCTAATAATATATTATATAATAATTGTGTTCTCCTGGTGGAGCTGTCCCCACCAGGAGTACACAATAGCTTTGCTGAAGGGATTCCCCCATCAACACTGGGGGAATTGATTGATATTTATTTTATTTATATTTTCTTTCCTGCAACCACAGGTTGCAGGAAAGAAAATTGCATCGTATATGGTCTAGTAAAGAGTAACAGTGCTTGCTCTTTACAACCAATTCCTTAATTTGAAATAATATAAGGGAAATATAAAAAATAGAGATCTATAGCTATATCTCTCTATAGCTATATCTCTCTAATAGCTATCTCTCAAAACACGGATTCCTGCAACCACTATTATTCACTCTAACACACCTAACATAAGTAAATACCAACCATGTTGTCTGCTGTCCCTTTTTAAATCTCTCAATACAAAAATAAAACCCTAAGTGATATGTCTATTTGTAGATACTATATAGGTCCATAATAGTGTGTATAGCCCATTTTCACAAATTTCTGTGCTGTGCAAACAAAATAAGAACATGCTGTCCCTCCTTTGAGTGAAAAACTTGCTGACCTTGTGATTGGACCTACAAATAAATATAGGTCAAGTGCGCTGTGTTACTCAGTGGTATTGTTTCAAACCAACTCTTCCATTCGGACACTCCTTGATGGCTCCAAGGATTTGGAAAATGCACTCAAACAAAAAATATATATTTCGTATTGCAACAGTGTATGATTACTATATTGTGAGTAACCTCAATAAATACACTCACATAAGTGTTGTTAAAACTGTGCTAATTCAACAAAATTTTATCCTCTTATATATATCCTCTCAAACACCTCCAAACGTGCTCCATACCCCATCACAACTAGTTGTAATGCACACTCCCCTTCCCGTTAGAAACCATATAATCATATCCACATCTGTATATTAGCTTCTGCCTCTTAGCAGCTACTTCACTCTTCCTGTCCTGTTTTAAGGGACCAGTATCTTGCTGTATCCACCCAGATAAGTATAGGAGAGTGACCAGTGACGCAACGCATCGGGAGGAGCCTTGTGACATCACTTCTGGGACTGCAGAAACCAGAAGTGGGATTGCAGGAGCCATTTTTGTAAAGGGAATTGGCCTTCTTTTTGTCTTTACTCTCCTATACTTATCTGGGTGGATACAGCAAGATACCGGCCATAGGTATCACATAATTACAATGTAAACAAAACTGTCATGAATGATTTAGATTAGGAAACCAATGTTTGCTTAGTGTTGTGAAGCTGTGATTTGACTACATGTACCTTGTGATTAGCTGTAGCCACATCATGTCAACAGTAACTAAGCTGGGAAGAGATGAGGGGGATCTGACAAAAAAAAACTACAACTTCAGAAAACTCGCCATGCCTCTTACTAAATACCTCAGACAGTTTTCTATGGATGTCAATCACCGGGTCTTAGCCGGCGATTGGGGAAAGCTGCCATGGCAGAGCCTTGTGTGTAAACAACACAGGTCTCTCTCCTGTCAGCATGGACATGCTGTTTTTGTTTCTCTCTGCACAGCACACAGTTAACCCTTTGATCGCCCCAGATGTTAACGCTTCCTGCCCAGTGTCCATTAGCACAGTGTCAGTGCTTTTTATTGGCACTGAACACTATTGGTGTCACTGTGGATGTCAGTGGCAGTCAGTTCCCACTTTTTTTTTTAGTAAAGACATGTACCCAAATACATTTTGGCTTAAATTTCTGACTAAATTTTTTATTTAATTTTTTTATTGGATATGTTTCTATAGCAAAAAGTCAAAAATATTGTGGCTTTTTTTTTATTTTCAAAATGTTTTTTTTTTTTTTTAATAGTGCAAAACGCAGAGGTGATTAAATACCACTTAAAGAAAGTTCTATTTGTGGGGAAAAAATAACTAAAAAATAATAATTACATAAATTTCATGTACTGTATCTCCAAAAATGGCCTGATCAGGAAAGGGGATAAATCCTCTGGAGGGCAAGTGGTTAAATTTAAAAAAAAAGTTTGTTTATTTTGAATAGGAAAACAACTCTGTTCAGTAAAAGTAGCTTTGGTTAGTTAAGAATGATCTGTGGCCTTTTCTTTTTAGAGCTTCCATACAATGACTACTTTGAATACTTTGGCCCTGACTTCAAACTTCACATCAGCCCTTCTAATATGACAAACCAGAATACAAATGAGTACCTGGAAAAGATCAAGTGAGTTGTTAATTGACAGAATATTTTATTTCTATTAAGACTGACAGAGAAGTAGCCTGCTTTGACTGCATGACTTTGTTTCAGGCAGAGACTGTTTGAGAATCTACGGATGCTTCCCCATGCGCCTGGTGTACAGATGCAGGCAATCCCTGAGGATGCTGTTCAGGATGATAGTGGTGATGAAGATGATGATGATCCTGACAAACGTATTTCTAGTAAGTTTCCTTCGAGTTACCCCTTTTTCCAGTCAACTTGCTGAGCATTTTACGCGAGTTCCTAGCTATAATGTAGGTATAGTGATTGTTTTTTGTATGTGCTTTCTCTTGAAAGATTAATGCAGTATATAGACATTAGATAGTGTTATTGGATATGTGTATAAGAGCTTGATTGGTTGAACTTTTATACAAATGAGCAATCCTCTAATGTTCTGGACTGAACAAGCTCATAGATCAAAAAGATAGTGCAAAGGGATCTTCTGTAAAGTCATAACAGAAATCTTTCATTTTATAGACTAGGCACTCATACATCTCTACCTAGAGAATTTTTTTTTTGGAAATCAAAGTGAAAGATACAGGATTCCCAAGTATTTCAACTTCTACCCTTTCACCCCACGAATACGGAGCAGTATCTGTCAGTACACATTTGTGATTTATCTCCAGAGATCAGTCTGATGAAAAAGTCAGTAGGTTTGCTTGACTGCCATTTAGCCTTTTGACCATGTGGTGATAGCACACACATGTCACTGAATTATTTGCTTTTACTTTGCTGAACCCCTGACGGAGCTGTTGGGTAATGCCTTTGTTTTAATAACACTAATAAAAGTTAGGTTGTAACCCTGTGGCTTCTTTGGTGCATGGGTATAGGCACTCTTGGTGTTTTTTAATTTATCTCCAGAGACCAGTCTGGTGAAAAGGTCAGTAGGTCCAAAGATGAACACTATTTTTATGCAAGTAAAGGCCTCAAAATTGCATTTTTCCAGACTGATATCTAATCATTATGGGTAGTTTTTTTGGTATGCTTTAAGGAACATTTCACGTTGTTTTTATTCTGTCTACCTGATTTTTAAACTGGTGTTCTTTGCTTCTGATCATCTGTTCCATTGTTGTACTGACCAGGTTGGCCTATCAAGACGTTGCAGAGAATGTAGTAAATTGCCGTGTGGTGTGACTAGTTAGCTAAGCTGATTTGCTGTTTTAAAATAGGTCAGGAAAACAAAAGTACACTAAAATATAGTCAGCTTATTTCATAAAAGATGAAAACTTAAAAACTTTTTAGTTTTAAGAAGTGCTTAAAACTGGAGAAAAAAAATTCCCTATACTCTTGTCTGCAAAGCAGCAGACCCTGGAACATACCTCAGATTCTCTCCTTCATGCCCATAGCTTATGCAGTTGCTAAGCACTGCATATTGTAATCAAGATGTGGATTTTACATTCTACTGTGCATGCATCCTGTCCCTGACTTGGAGTATAGTGTAATAGCCAGTTCTCCTGCAGACCTACATAGAGATGGGTTGTCCATTATACATGGGGGGATATTGTGCATGCATGTGCAGTACAGTAGTAAGGCTGGCTGTTACTCTTGACAAATGCTTTCTGGTAGGTGCACTATAGGTGGTGGAGAGAGGAATAGGTTTATCTGGGGTGTGGGGGATATGGGACAGTTTATCTAAAGAGGAGGAAGGGAGGAATGTCATTCATTCATTCAGAGAGTTCTATAGTTCATTGAACTTCCTGTAGTTCAGTAACTGTTTGCCTGTACATGAGGTGCAGGCCGATAGCTGAGAGTCTGCAGGATCCTGGCATTGTGCCCACAATCTGCTGATCTGCTCTGCAGGCTCCTTACTAAAAAAAAAAAATACACATTTTGTTACTTGCAAAAAAATGTGCTTTTATTTTTTTTTTATCCTTTAAAGAGAACCCTTCAAATTTGGGCTCATGGAAGAATCTGAATATGTCCGACCTTGTCAACCTCCTACTTTTTAAGGGTTATGAATATATTGTGTGGGTAAGTCCACAGAATTTTTTTTAACCCCTTCATGCCACAGCCTCCTGGGCCTTTGGATCTAAGTGCTGGGAGGTGGAGGCGGATATTCTGATCATGTGACCGCTGTGATTGGCTGTTACATGACCGGAAAGCTCCTGATCACAAGTAAGTATCGTTTGCTTTCTGTGACGCTTCAATCACTGTGCTGGGAACACGCAGGGCACGTACTAAACTACTTGGAAATGAGTAAGAAGACCAGTCACTTGTTGCAAAAGATAGTGATTGCAGTGACTGTTTTCCAGAACAGGAAACAGAGCAAAATCAGTGGTTCTGAGGACTTAAAAGTGGCAATATAATCAGCAGGGATACATTTTATAGGAAACCGCACACATCAATCTGTAATTCCAAATGACCTTTTCAAAACTTTTTTCTAGTTGCTGTTTTTGGCTTTTGGCATTTTTCTTCTACAGCCAGTAAACTCCCCAGCATGTTATCCTATGTGTCCATGCACAAATAGACTGTAATCCGCTTTTTTTTTGGCTGGAGAAAACCTGAAGTAGTAGGTTTCTAGAGGAGTTATTTAGCTGTAAAAACGCTCTACCGCTGGAAAACAGGGGAAACGGGCGTTTGTGGACACTTTTTTTTTTTTTTTTTTTTTTTTCTTCTTTTTTGCACTATCCATCTTTAGGAAATAACCCCCAAAGTATTCGCCAACCATTTTGTTATATTGCCAATAGGAGGATTGGACACTGGCAAAAAAAAAAGCAGCTCAGAATAACCCCTTTTACACCAGCATGCTCCAGTCCATCCAATCTGACAGAACTTTGACATTTTTGCTCACTTTTTGCAAAATAGCTCCTCTCTAGATGTGCAAAGATGGCAGAGACATCCCCAAAAAGACTTGCAGCTGTAATTGCAGTGAAAGGTGGTTCTACAAAGTATTGACTCGGGGGCTGAATACAAATGCACGCCACACTTTTCAGATCTTTATTTGTAAAAATTTTTTAAAACCATTTATCATTTTCCTTCAACTTCGCAATTATGTACCACTTTGTGTTGGTCTATCACATAAATCCCAATAAAATTTACATTGTTTGGGGGTATGAATACTTTTTCAAGGCACTGTATGCTTCTTCAACAGGCTTTAAACTGGTCCTTCACGTGCTCCCTTTTTTTTTTTTTTTTTTTTTGTGTGTGTGCAACCAGAGAGCTGATCATAAAGAAATAAAAGGATTCCCCCTTCCACATAATCAAAGTGGATGGTGGAATTCTCACCAATTGGCTGCAGGGCCAATAAAATTTTTTCCGGCAAGTCTGTTTTGAGAGCAGGCATTCCTTAGATTGACTGCTCTCGAATGGGAACAGCCATAGATGGATCGAAAATGTGGCTGGTCTGCTGGGACCGTCCAAATTTTAATCAGTCTGTGACCAGCTTAAGCCAGTTGAGTGGGGCTTAGCCCAGATGTCGGCTAAAGCCTGTATTAAAATGTAATTAAATAAAAGTACACCGAGGATTATCTGGCTTATAAAGATAATGACTGGTATCTTGCTATGCCCTCCCTTGGATAGGACTGCTACTTTTAGGTGTTTAAATTTAAACTTTCAGCATTTTAAATTATTGCTAAACCCACAATAGTAAAATCAGTCTGTATGTGCAGTAAAGCATGCTTGTTATACTCACTGTGGAACCTAAGGGGTTAATCCTCCACATTGTGTAAAAAGGCTGTTTTTGAGCCTGACTTCTGATCCTCCCCTTTTTCCAGTGTCCCCCTCTCATCTCCTGATGAGACATATATCGTATGGAGACACCTGCACATGCTTAGTTTGGTGTGTATTGCTAGAAAGGTTTTCTTTTTCTTTTTTTCTTTTTTTGGGAGAGTGCATGTGATCAGCACTGTCCAGATAATGTCAGGGGTTCTGCATCCTCCTAGAACTGAACGAAAACTCCTCATACAAGCTTTAACCAGTGCTCTACTGGACACTGATAAAGTCACAAGACTGCTCTAACTGCTGATGAAAAAAGGTATTTAGCAGTTTATATATACTAAAATAATTGCTTTTCCATGTTCTGTGTACTGTGGGACACCAGATATAGTAAATACAGGGTCCTGGGTTTATTAACACTTTAAGGCTTTCTGTACTCTTGACAATATTTCTATTCCCCATTCTTACAGTTCGATCTTCAGATAAGAGAATTGCATGTGATGAGGAATTCTCAGATTCAGAGGATGAGGGTGAGGGCGGACGTAGGAATGTTACCAATTTCAAAAAAGCAAAGCGTGCCAAAACGGAAGATGAAAAAGATGGCGAAGATAAAAAAGGTAAGGACCGTCACCAGGTTCCTTTTTTTTCCTCTTATACAGACCGATTTTATTTATCACTCACTAGTAGAGGAAAATCCAAAAGCAAATTCAAATATCAGAGGGCTGCTTGTACTTTTCATATCTCCTGGATTTCTGTGGTCAAGATATTTTAGTGAATTGATAATGCTGAAAAGGAAATGAAGAGACGTGTAAAGGGTTCATTTATGAAAACCAGTTCAATCCGTGTATATAGACTGTATTGAGAAGCAAAACATTGGCGTGGTTGATGCACCATGAAAACTGTTATTTCCAGTGCCACACATTCTGCAAGAGCCAGTGTAGTAAATAGGTTTGGCTTCAGTGTATTTGAAATAGTGTATCGTATAATGGTTCCTTACATGAGAGCCTAATGTACAGACATTTTACATGGGCATATTTACACCACAGTTCCCATGTTCTGTGTTTTTATTAGTATACCTTTTTTTAGGTGTGATTTTTTTTTTTTTTTTTTTTTTTTCTGTTAAACGGAGTAGCATATGCAGTGCATTTACCTGCGCCCTCATGCATTTTTATGTGTTTCGGTGTGGAAAAGTGCAGCTTTTATTTTTTTTTTTCTTTCACTCAAATGGAAGCACTGCAATGATGTAAACTAGACTAATTGAAATTAATTTCATGCATATGCTTTTGTACTGCATTTAAAAATTCATGTTTCTGTCATTTAAAAAAAAAAATCCATACTTAATGTGCCTGGAGTTCTCTAAGGCTAGGTTCACACCTATGCAGTTTGCGTTTGATTCATTTCTGCAGTGCTTTTTGTGGTGCGTTTTGCGGGGGAGAGTTTCAATTTGTTGCTGGGCAGAATAAAACTCATCAAAACGCACTAATGCTTTTATGTAGCGTCTTCATTGAAGTCTATAGAACCAGAAAATGCACCGGGTGAAAACGCGGAAATGTGAACCTGTCCCATAGGAAATCATGTTAAATTGCTGTGCGTTTCTGCAAAACAGCGAAAAATGCATAGGTGTGAATCTAGACTAAGGGGAGGTCAGCTTCACTTCTTATCCATGCCTCTGTTTCTGGACAGTCTGACCTTGGTAGGACAGTAGTGTAGTGTACAAAATGTGTAAATTTTCTTAATTCCTTTCTGTGTTTTCATGAACAGGACATCAGGAGAATCTCCCTACACAGCCCCAGGCAACAATAAAAGCACTTTTATTAGTTGCTTGAGCAAGGGTTAAGAACCTTCTTCCACAACCTGGATTGGTTGGTTTATATGCAGAGCTGCACCAGGTTTTGCACTCTCCAGTTTTACTAAATCAGCCCTATTGTACTCAGTAGAGATTTTCTTTTTCCTGTGCATTGAGGGGAAATTTCCACTACAGGAACATGCATAGCAATGAAAACTTCACAGAATTTTTAACTATAAATAAACCCGTTGATTTGGGCGAATAGTCAACCATTGCATAGATACAAACTTCCAATCTGCAAGAAATCATATAAACTTTAATTAGCTGGATCCTTTATCTGTGATTTTATCTATGATTACATGTCAGATGGATCTGCATGGAGAGGTTTAAGAGGGCAAAGAAAAAAAAAATGTTGAATTTTACATGGCTCACTTAACCACTTGGCAACCGCACCGTAGCCGAATGACAGCTACAGCGCAGTTGTCCAGTTCTGGGAGGGCTTCATATGACGTTCTCCCAGAACGTGCCCTCCCACGCACCCCCGGCGATCTCCATGATTGCTATGTCCTACAGACACAGCTGATCACGTGATGTGGTAAAAGGCCAATCACAGCGGCCTTTTACCCATGTGATCAGCTCTATCCGATGACACAGCAAATCACTGAGTAAATGCAGTTGCCGGGTTATCGGCTGCACTTTCCTCACGCTGCCACAGCGTGAGAAAAGTACTGCTGATAACCGGCAATTGTCAGAAAACAGATCGGCACTGATGATCAGTGCCCAGCAGTGCCACGCTCCAATGCCATCCACCTGTGCCCGGCAGTGCCGCCAGTCAGTGCTCACCCATCAGTGCTCATCGTTGCTGCCTATCTGTGCCACCTCATCAGTGCTGCCCATCAGTGAAGGAAAAAAATTTAAAAAAAAAAAGTTTTTCTTTGTTTCTATTATAACATTTTGCACTATTTTTTGTTTATAGCGCAAAAAATAAAATACCCATTGGCGATTAAATACCACCAAAAGAAAGCTCTATTTGTGTGAAAAATATTTCATATGGGTACAGTGTTGCAATTGTCATTCAAAGTGCGACAGTGCTGAAAGCTGAAAATTTAACTAAGCAGGAAGGGGGTATAAGTGCCCAGTGGGCAAGTGGTTAAAGGAGAAGTGTAAGATGTAAAAAAGAAAAAATGCGTGCACACAGTCACCTACAGTTGCAAGAAAAAGTATGTGAACCCCTTGGGATTACGTGGAGTTTTGCATGAATTGGGCATAAAATGTGCTCTGAACGTCATCTAAGTCACAACAATAGAAGAACACAGTCTGCTGAACATAATACTACACAAAATTAGATGTTGCCATGGTTTAATTGCACCTAACATGTAAACATTCACAGTGCAGGGAGGAAAAAGTATGTGAACCTTTGGACTTAATAACTGGTTGACCCTCCTTTGGCAGCAATAACCTCAACCAAACGTTTCCTGTAGTTGCAGATCAGACCTGCACAACAATCTGGAGTAATTTTGGACCACTCCTCTTCACAAAACTGTTTCAGTGTAGCAATATTCTTGGGATGTCTGGTGTGAATTGCTCTCTTAAGGTCATGCCACAGCATTTCAATGGGGTTGAGGTTAGGACTCTGACTGGGCTACTCCAGAAGGCGTATTCTGTGCTTTTGCAGCCATTGTTTTGTTGAATTACTTGTATGCTTTGGGTCATTGTCCTGTTGCATCACCCATCCTCTGTGGAGCTTCAGTTGGTGGACAGATGGTCGTACGTTTTCCTGCAAAATGTCTTGATAAACTCTGGAATTCATTTTCCCATCAATGACAACAATCCGTCCAGGCCTTGAGGCAGCAGAGCAGCCCCAAACCATGATGCTCCCTCCGCCATGTTTTACAGTGGGGATGAGGTTTGGATGTTGGTGTGCTGTGCCTTTTTTTCTCCACACATAGTGTTGTGTGTTCTTCCCAAACAACTCAATCTTGGTTTCATCTGTCCACAGTATATTTTGCCAGTAGTGCTGTGGAACATCCAGGTGCTCTTTTGTAAACTTCAAACGTGCTGCAATATTCTTTTTGGACAGCAATGGCTTCCTCCGTGGTGTCCTCCCCATGTACTCCATTCTTGTGTAATGTTTTCCTTATTGTAGATGTGTCAACAAAAATGTTAGCATGTGCCAGAGATTTCTGTAGGTCTTTAGCTGACACTCTGGGATTCTTCTTTACCTCATGCAGCATTCTGCGCTGTGCTCTTGCAGTCATTTTTACAGGACGACCATGTCTAGGGAGAGGAGCAACCGTGCTAAACTTTCTCCATTTGTAGACAGTCTGTCTTACCGTGGACACATGAACATCAAGGCTTTTGGAGATACTTTTGTAACCCTTTCCAGCTTCATGCAAGTCAACAATTCCTGATTGTAGGTCTTCTGAGAGCTCTTTTCTGCGAGGCATGGTTCACCTCAGACAGTGCTTCTTGAAACCTGTAAACCCAAAACAGGTGTGTGTTTTTAAGGGCAGGACAGCTGTCAGCAACACATCCAATATCATCACACTGATTGGAGTCAAGGTTGGCTCACTCCTGGCTCCAATTAGCTCTGGGAGAAGTCATTAAGCTAGGGCCTCACATACTTTTTCCTCCCTGAACTGTGAATGTTTACATGTTATGTGCAATTAAACCATGGCAACATCTAATTTTGTGTAGTATTATGTTCAGCAGACTGTGTTCTTCTATTGTTGTGACTTAGATGGCGTTCAGAGCGCATTTTATGCCCAATTCATGCAAAACTCCATGTAATCCCAATGGGTTCACATACATTTTCTTGCAACTGTATATTGTTGCATGTTACGGGAATTAATACTCCAAATTTTATAGATGGGGAACATACACAAATAGATAAACTCAGCATCGTTCCAAATAACCGTTCTGTTTATATGGCCCATTTCTCGTTTTTTAAAAACATGATTACCTAGATATCACGTTAATATTACAATTGTATCTTTATGGTTACAAGGGGTGTTACATACGCAGGCTAATTTCTACTTCAGATCCGAAACAATGCAAGCATGTAAGGAAACATAATGAGTGCAGTGCGCAATACAGAGGCACAGCATACAAAATAGAATACAATTTTATACAGAATTTACAAATTTCCTTTACACTGCAACATTGGTCTGATGCTGCAGCTGTCATCTTCTGGCCGTAAGACTGCGAACCCAAGCAATCACATGACTGCTAAGTTCTAAGTTCTTGGACTTCATTGATCAGAGAGCAGTGACTGTCAGTCACCAGCTCTCTGCTTTGCCCCTCCATAGCTCACTGGAGTGCCAGGCTTTGGAGGGAGTGGTGGCATCTCGCTCAGGTTCTCAGCGGCACACTGAGAGGCTAAGCCAGCTGCCGGTCAGGCATGTGGGTGGATCTTGACATTGTCGGGATGCATCCATAGACTGGAGCAGCTCTGTGGCATCAGGCGACAGTGGGCTTTACCCCACTGGTGGCTGAATCTGGGTCACAAGAGTGCAGAAATTGGTGCACTCCTGTGACCCAGAAAAGAAGTATGGCCAAAAAAGCTTTGGTCATACTTTTAAATATGTCCTCGCATGTCTGTCCATGCATGCAGAGTACCATATCCATCAAGGAACCAGACCAGTGGTGATTCTTTTGATTCATCAAATTTGTAAAATTCTGCTGTGGAGTATATTTAGGTGAATCGAAAATATTTTTGAGCAGCTCATCCCTGACCCTCAAGTATATATATCTCTTCATGCAATTAAATTTCCCTTTTGAGTAAGTGCTGAGATGATGTAAGTTTAAAAGCACAAAAAAGTTTGATTTCTGACCATATATATTTGGACACAGGCACAATGTTTTTCAGGTATTTACCAAAACATATTCAAGCTATAGTTCTTTAATGGATATGGGCTAAAAGTGCGCACTCTCAGGTTTAATTTGAGGGTATGTACACCCAAATTGGAGGAAGGGTTTAGGAATTACAGCTCTTTAGCCATCCCCCCTTTTTTCAAGGAACCAAACGTAATTGGACAATTGAATCAAAAGCTGTTTCGTGGCCAGGTGTGGGTTACTCCTATGTTATTTCCTAATCAATTAAGCAGGTAAAAGGTCTGGAGTTGATTCTAAGGCTCCATGCACACTGGGTGTTTTAATAACGCTGGTAATATTTGCTGTGTAAAGTCACGTTAAAAACGTGAGTTTTTCAGTGTTTTTGCATTAGTGTTTAGCTGCATTTCTTTGCCGGTTTTTTTTTTTTTTTTTAAACAAGTGTTTTTTTTTTTTTTTTTTGCTTAAAAAAACACCAGTTTGCTGCAATTTACAGCATTTTGCTGCATTTTTCAGCGTTCAGGCGTTTTTACAGCTAAAAAAAGCTCCTCTAGAAACCCACTAGTTCGTGTTTTTTTTTTTTTTTCCCAGCCAAAAAACACCCCTGTCAAAAATGCTGATTACAGTCTATGTGCGCATGGACACATAGGATAACATGCTGGGGAGTTTACTGGCTGTAAAAAAGAAAAAAAGCCAAAAACAGCAGCTGTAAAAACGTCCAGTGTGCATGAGGACTAAGTGTGGTATTTGGAATCTATTGCTGTGAACCTACATCATGCATTCAAAGGAGCTGTCCATGCAAGTGAAACAGGCCATTGTAAGGCTTCAAAAATTAAATTAATCCATTAGAGTGATGGCAGCAACACTAGGAGTTGCTAAATCAACAGTTTGGTACATTGAGAAAAAAGAGAACGCACTGGTGAGCTCAGCAATATAAAAAGGCATGGACGTCCACGGAAGACAACAGTGGTGGATGAACGCAGGATCCTCTCTATGGTAAAGAAAAACCTGTTCACAACATCCAGACAAGTGAATGACACTCTCCAGGAGGTGAGTGTATCATTGTCAAAGTCTACAATCAAGAGAAGACTTCATGAGAGCAAAAACAGAGGGTTCACCACAAGGTGCAAACCATTCATAAACCTAAAGAATAGAAAAGCCAGATTAGACTTTGCCAAAAAACATCTAAAAAAGCCAGACCAGTTCTGGAAAAGCATTCTTTGGAAGGATGAAACTAAGATTAATCTGTACCAGAATGACGAGAATAAAAAAGTGTGGAGAAGGCTTGGAACAGCTCATGATCCAAAACACACATCATCTGTAAAACATGATGGAGGCAGTGTGATGGCATGGGCATGCATGACATCCAGTGGGACTGGGTCAATGGTGTTTATTGATGTGACAGAAGCAGCCAAATGAATTCTGTGTTTAGAGAGATGCTGTCAGCCCAGATTGAGCCAATTGCAGCAAAATTGATTTGGGCGGTGCTTCACAGTACAGATGGACTATTTATTTATTATTTATTTATTTCAGGTACTTGTATAGCGCCGTCAATTTATGCAGCGCTTTACATATATATTGTACATTCACATCAGTCCCTAACTCGCAAGGGGTGTACAATCTACGGTCCCTAACTCGCATTCATACACATATTAGGGCCAACCCTAGTACTACCAGGCAGAAGTGCTAACCATTTAGCCACTGTGCTGCCAGCAATGATCCAAAACACACTGCAAAAGCAACCCAGGAGCTTTTTAAAGGAAAAGAAGTGGAATATTCTGCAGTGGCCAAGTCAATCACCTGATCTCAACCCAATTGAGCATGCATTTCACTTACTGAAGGCAAAACTAATGGTAGAAAGACCCACAAACAAAGAACAACTGAAGACAGCTGCAGTTAGAGCCTGGCAAAGCATTAGAAAGTAGGAAACCCAGTCTTTGGTAATGTCCATGGGTTCCAGACTTCAGGCAATCATTGCTAGTAAAGGATTCTCAACAAAATATTAAAAATTTTATTTAGTATGATATTCATTTGTCCAATTTACATTTGAGCTCCTGAAAATGGATGGACTGTGTATAGAAATGGTTGCAGTTCCTAAAATTTGTACTTGATATGTATGTTCAATCCCTGAAAGTCTGCACTTCAAATTCATTTGCATTGTTTGTTTCGTTTCAATTTATTCTGGTGGCATACAGAGCCAAAAGTATGAAAATTGTGCCTGTGTCCAAATATATATGGATCTAACTGCATTTTAAACTTTGCAGATATCAAAGAAGATGAGAAGCTCAAAGAAGAAAAACCAGAAGTTAAACGGTAAGAACCACATTTTAAGTTGAACTCCAGGCAAAACCGCTGTATACATAGTTGAATTGCAAGCTGATTTTTCCTGTTAAAGGATATTTAATTTTGTGCCGCCAGTCCTGATATTTACAGTCCTTCCAGAAATATGAACTTGGCTGGTGTTGACTTTTTTTGTGTAGGTTGCTCCTTGACCCCAGTGTACTGATTTCAGCAATAAAGGAGCAGCAGTAGACCGTTTTGGCTATTCCCTCTGCTCATGCCTACTGCTAGCATATGCTGTTAGTGCTACCCCTCTTCATCAAATCACATTCAGGTGCTTACACTAGCACCATTTTGAAAAAAAAAATTTTTTTCATGTATACACAAGTGCATTATTTGATATTTTTGTCATATCTGGCTAGAATTCAGCTTTAAATCGGTGTTAAATGTGTGATAGAGATGCCATACCTTGTATTGTGTTGTGGTACATGTCTTTGACTACATTAATGATGATTTGTTTTTTGGTTTTGTTTTGTTTTTTTTAATCCTCCTGCAGGGTAAAAGAAGAGACCAAAACTGCCTGACCTTTTTAAGTCTCTGAAGACATCTCTAGACCAATCCATCCTTATGGTCATATATTTTATATATGCCTTGTACAGTGATACTTATATAAAATAGAATGACCTACCCAGGCTAAATTATTATTGTTATATTGGTTGGAGAGAGAAGGATTAAACCAGAGGAGCCTTCTTTCTTCTTTGTATGTTTAAGTATTAAGTCCTGTGCCCCACTTCTTCTGTCAGTTGGGCAGCGGTTTAATATTAAGCTCAGCTCTTAATGCAAGAAGCCTACATGAACCCTTTCCTGTTTTATGCCATTTTGTCAGTGAAGGAACACTGGTACCGTGGATTCTTTGCATAATCTTGCTCCTGTTCAGTCTGCTCTTTTGTATGCCTTGAAGAAGGCTGCTACATTCTTGTTCCCAGAATCTATTTGGTGAAAGAGGGGAGCCCAGGTGTCTTCCAGATGAGGTAGTCATATCTTCCTGGGATAGGGATATGCGGGTTCCCAATTTCCCAGCACTCTTCAGGGATTCCCTGTTTGGATAATGCTGCTAAATCTACCCATTGTAATGTTTTATGAAGCAAATATTTTAGAAGAAATGGGGAAGCCTGTGCAGCAGTTACCTGTTACCTCAAAGGGGTTGCTATTTGGGTTTCTACTTTTAACCTTACTGTGGGAGCTACGGGTTGAGGGGGGATACAAAGGGAGATGCTTTGGGTTTATATGTCCCTTTTTGTCATGGGGATTTTTTTAATCGTTCTATTGTGGAGAAACTTTGTAATAAAACATTATACCAGAAATTTTGGTGTCCCCATTTTTTGACTCGGTGCAGACTGGTGATAGGTGCCTTTTTTTTATATACCCCATTCGTTTTTTTTGTTTTGCATTTGCTACTGCCACATTGCTGTCTTTATAAAATTGGTTATAAAGCTTTTTTTTTTTTTTTTACCTTAATGCATTCTCTGCATTAAGGTAAAAAAACCTTCTAAGACCTGTTCTTCCCCACAAATTTCTAAACACTCTCCCGATTGAATTATGTCTGCATCTGCAGTGCCACTGCTCTCTGCAGGTCTCACAAGAGACCTGAAGGGCCATATGTCAGTTTTGCTAAGTTTTAGGGATGTCCAAATCTGTTTCTGAGAAAATGTTGGGTGTATGATGTGTTTAGCCAGTGTAGCAGGTTGAAGGCCAACAGGTTGTGGGTAAGTACACTGCCCTTGTATGCATTTGAAGCTGCAGTTTTGCTAAAGTTGACTTTTTTTTTTCTCCTTTTAACAACTTGATCTTCGGAGGATATTGATCCCCTTCATGACTAGAGCATTTTTGGCTATTCAGCACTGTGCTACTTTACCTGGGAATTGTTCAGTCTTGCATCCTTGTACCTAAATGAGTTTTGTTTTTTTTCCACACACACATAGTACCTGGCTACCTGTGTGATTAAATACCACCAAAATAAAGCTCTGTGCGATAGCCGTGGGCCAATCAAAATCGTAATCAAGCTGTCATGAATGGAAATCCATTTTTGACAGTTTGCCTACATAAATATATGATCGGTTATAGCGATCACATGATACCCTAGCTGCTACGTGCGCTGTGATCCGCTGTGTCCACAGAACACAGCGGTCATGGATCACGTGCCAGTGCTTGTGTCAGGTGATGTACTGGCATGTGCAGATCTACCTGCTCATAGTAAAATTATGTGGACGGGTGACAAATGGTTAAAAAAAAAAAAAAAAAAAGAGCTTCTTGTTCAGCAAATAATGTACATTAAGTCACATTAAATAAATTTTGATCTTTGATAAATGTGTTACTCATTAGCCTTGTTATTGAAAATGCTGCTCAGCATTACATTTTTTGTGTTGATATTTTTATGGTACTTTTGTGCCGTCCCCATGGTGACCAGATTCAATATTGCAATTTTCTAGTGCTGTGTACAAGACGACTAGTTACTGTGGCTATTTTTTTAATACTAGTTTCTAGATACTGTGGGTGACTTTTTAATCTTCTGCAGTTAATGGGGTTCATGGACACACCTACACTATATGGCCAAATGTATATGGATACTCCAAATTGAGTTCCAGCTTTTCATTAATAGGTACTGTTAATTGCTACAGCATGCAAAGATAATTTCTGAAATGTTGCATGCTTTCAACTTTGCAGCACTAGCTTAGTGTAGGGCCTTTTCTGTTTCACACTTTTTTTGCACTGCCAGTGCTCTGGACATACTATATGTGAACAGGCACCATAGGAAGTAATGTTTGTTTTCTACGTGTCATGCAGGTTGGATGTGGTTCAAACCACATCCAGTCTGCATATATGTGAACCAGCACTCAGGTTTTTTTACCTTCATGCACAGAATAAATTAAAGGTAAAAACATTGTGTGCAGCAGCCCCCCAATGCTTCTTACCTGAGCCCCCTCCGATCCAGCGACATTCCTGGCAACCTCTGCTATCTCTGGGGATGTTTCCTTCTCATTGGTTGAGACAGAAGAGGGAGTCCATTGGCTTCCGCTGTCAGTCAGTGAGCCATGACTGTGTCTTAAGGATGCATAGAGCAGCGGCTCAGGGACGAGCATACAGCGGTGCCCCCAGGGTGAGCAGCTTTCCCTGGGGTCACTGCTCAAGGGGGAGGAGCACTGGCGGGGACCTGAAAAGATGAGGATCGGGGCTGCTCTGTGTAAAAGCACTGCACAGAGCAGGTAACTATAGACATGATTTTTTTTTTTTTTTTAACAAAGCTTTAGTGTCACTTTTTAAGAGCTTGGTGTGGAGGAATTTGAATAGCTTGTAGTAGACCTGCTTATGAACACCGTTTTGGATTAAATCGGTATTCCAATTGCAAGTCAGATCTTAGTCTCACATCAGTACTTGACCTCACACATGCCATTTTTGGTTGAATATGCACAAATTCACACTGACACACTCCAAAGTCCTGTGGAAAGTGAAGTCTGTTACAGCTGGAGTGGACTTATTGATGCCCTTGGTTTTGGAATGGGATGTTCAACAAACTAATATATAGGTGGGGATAAGGTGCCCTTTAGGGGAAAAATTGGCAAATAAAACAAAATCGCGTTTTACAATTGCAACTCGTCAAATTGTAATTGAATGTTATTAAAAATTACCTTTCTTTTTCCATCTGCAGCTCTGTAATTTTCTGCAAAATGCAATGCAGTATGTCTACCTGGAGGTGTTCTGTACAGTGTTTACAGAACACCCCCTGAAAAATGTCATGTCTTACTTGAGTGATTGGCTTACTGATTTTCCTAGAAGTATGCAAGTCAGATTTTTGGCATTCCCTGCAACAAAAATTAGATTTTTGGTGAGCTACTCCCTATGGGAAATCGTGTCTAAAGGGATGCAGATCTTGCCAATTTACTCATTCGAGCCCAGCAGGTGCAGCAGCTGATTGATTTATAAAACCACTCCCATACAGATTCACTCACAAAATACACAGACAAAACAGCTCTTTCTTCAGAATAACAAAAGATAGGAATCTGCAACAAACTTGTTAAAATCCTTGTAATGTACATAGATCACCCCTAGGGGAATCTTTTTTTTTTTTTTTTTTTTTTTGCGACAAAAGTGGAGTTACTCTTTAACCAGTTCCCAACCGCGCTATAGCCGAAGGATGGCTACAGAACGGTTGTATGGTTGTGGGACGACGTCCATGGACATCATTTCAGAACACGCCCCCAGCTGCGCGCACCCGATGCTGCTGTTGATCACTGTCTTACAGTAAAGGGCCAATCAGGGCGGCCTTTTACCACGTGATCAGCTGTGCCCAATGACGCAGCAGATCACTGGGTAACTACAGTTGCTGGTTATTGACTGCACTTTCCTCACTGTCATAGCAGTTGTCAGCAAAGGGATCGGTACTGATCATCAGGGCACTGATGATCAGTGCTCAGCAGTGCCACCCACCTGTACTCATCAGTGCAGTCTCATCAACGCACGTCAGTGAAGGAGAAAAATTGCCTGTTTTTCAAAATTTTATAATAGAAACAAAAACTTTTTTTTCAAATTCTTTGCTCTTTTTGTGTTTATAGTGCAAAAAATAGTACACCCAGCAGGAATTAAATACCACTAAAAGAAAGCTCTATTTGTGTGAAAAAAATGATAAAAATTTCATATGGGTACAATATTGCATGACTGCGCAATTGTCATTCAAAGTGCGACAGCGCTGAAAATTGGCCTGGGGGTAGAGGTGCCCAGTAGGCAAGTGGTTAAATGCATGTTGGCCATCGCTGAATGGTTGGTCATTTCCAGGGCAGGTTTAATATTTTTAAAGGAATCTCTTACTGGGCGATGGGGTGAAAAAAGTTTCTCACATTTCATACACTAGGCTTCATATTGGTCTAAAAGGAATAACTGGGTTTTATGTATTTGGTTACATTAGCCATCTGAATACAACTTGTTCTAAAACCACCAAAAAGAAAAGGAAGATGGTAGGGTCAGGTATTTCAGATGTGTGTGAACTATATGGAAGTGTATTTAATACTCATCTGCAGTACTTGGCATAAATAACTGAAGAAGTGTTTCATTTGTTCTTCAGTTAAGCTTACTATGGTGCCTACAACATATTAAAACCATGTTCTGTAGAGATTATTAGTAAATCAGATATTAAAACCTCAGTTCTTGATATGCCTTCGTTCTCCAGAACCACTGGGCTGCTTCACATTGAGTAAAAAAAGGAATATAGCCCCTGTCTTATCTCTGGTTAGCCTCACGCAGCTGCTGTGCTCAATTTGTTACGGAGCTTGTTCTTTTTGGTGTAATAATTGAACATACCTCAGGGAAGTCATGAGACTTTGTGTATAGTATTGAATAGTGGTCACAAGATGGTTTTATACTGTAAAGCTTGTAACTGCATTAATACAAGATTACTATGGAAACAAACATTTGCAGAAAAAAATATTTATGGCATGTATTACTGTCCTAAAATATTCCCTACAACATAACCATTTGGACTCTCAGTTTAGTTATTTTTTAATACAATATACTGTACTAAGGCTGACAAACCCTGCGTTTAACATAACTGAGGACAAGTAAAAAAAAAAAGTTGCCAGGCACTGCTGAAGCATTCTGTGATTAGTAGAATTTTAGGAAATATATCTTCTCCAATGCACCTTGAAAGAGGTGGATTGTACTTGTAATACAGTATTTCTCCTTTCACGGTCTACAGAAGATGTGTTTTCCCTCACAACTTTAAGGGTCAATGCACTGGACTTAAAAAAAAAAAAAAACAGTTATTTTGGCAGAAAAAACACTCCTATACAGCATTTTTCTACATGCAGTTGGGTGTTTATAGTTTTGTTTTTTTTTTCTGCCAGAAAACTCCTTTCAAAAACGCAAGGGTTTTGTTTCTGCCTTTTTAAACATCCTAATGTGCGTGGACACATATAACATTGGGTTGCTTCTACAGGCAGGGAAAAAAAAAAGCTAAAACTCCAGTAGAAGTAAGCATATGGACCCCGGGTTGTTTTTGCAGTGGTATTGAGCTACATTCTTGCATGCAAATGTTGCATATTGGATTACCTCTTTATTAAGCCTATATTTGTATTCACTGTAAAAACCATGGGTCTTTTTTTATCTGCAGTTTGTGTGGCGATTTGTATCCTGTGGATTGTGGCCGTAAATAGCTGCATGTATCAAAACCCTTCATTAATACTGAAGTTATGTCTTGTACCCAAACTTTGGGTTTACCGTTGCTGACACCCTGAAGGTGCTTGTTGCCTGGCTTACTATATTCACCCACTAGTTTTACTTATGGACAATCTTACCTGTTTACACCTTCCAGGTCAGCAATAGCTGCCTCTACATTCCAAAGGTTTTCATATAAATATGCTTTCTTAAACAATAAAGTGCAAAGATGTGACTTGTGCCTTTTATAGTTTCACACCAGCCCATCTGCTAAATCCATTTTCCTGTGCAGGCTAATGTCGAAACTGTACAGGGGTGTGGTGCCTTGTAATGCAAGGCATAGGAAATTGGAAAATCATTAATTTGATGTTGGCAACTTCAGGTGAGCTGTGGTGTAGTGCAGGACAACCTGCCTCAAAATAGCCCTGGCACACAGAAAACCATGTTTTCTGTGTGCCTTAGCAGTGAGGCTGTGTTGATCTGTGCAGATTAACACAGGTTAACTTCCGGTTCTGGTGCCACATGTAGAGGACGGTGGCTCCGGAATATACCTGCTTATCAGCCCAGGGACCCACACAGGTGGCCCCTGCCACCCCCTAATACACCCCCTCACACTCTGCTACTGCATAGAGCGGTACTTGATCCTCTCCGATGCTGGCCCCGTCATCACTCCGGCTGTCCTCTTGCAGAGACACAGGCAGGCAAGATGGCCAATCGAATGGACATAGGGAACTCAGTCTCCGATGCACAGCCACACGCCACTGAGGTGGACTAGCCTGATGACTAGTATGGTAGGATTGCTCAGGCTGTTGCGGCCTTGCTCTCCCCAGCCATTACAGCTGCAGTTGACAGGGCAGTGTCAGTGGTCATTGAGCAGATTAGAAAGAAATTGGGAGACCATGCCAAGCAAGTCATGGTGGTGGAACAACGAATTTCAGACATAGAGTATGAATTACAGAGCTCCCAGGCGGCAGCTTTACAAGCCACTCAGACTCGGCAATACATTTGAGACAAGATTGCTGATCTAGAAAATCATTTTCTCAGGAACAATTTGAGAATTATAGGCCTTCCAGAATCATATATCACCAATTCTTTGGCTGGCTTTTGTGCTACATGCCTCCCAGAGGGGCTGGGAGTTGCATTTCCTTAAAGAGGAAAGAACAAACGGGGTGCACAGGCCTAGTGCATTACCATAAAAAAAAAACACCTCTGGGTGGGTCAGGTTTTCGGCTCCGCCTCCCCAAACGTGAAAGTGGGAGTATTGATTCTTCTAAACAAACATTTTCTTTGTGAAGTAGTGAGTGAGGCGCCGGACGAGGAGGGTCAGTTAATAACTATTCATTTGTGCATAGGTCTAGAAGAGGTTGCAATTAGCAATATCTATGCCCCTCATTCCCCTACCAAACTGTTTTTTCAAGCCATAGCCTCCCATATTTCCCCTTTCATTCACTTCCCACTTTTGGTGGGAGGTGATTTCAATTCGGTAATGAAGTGATGGAGGACAGGTCCTTGAACACTCATAGGCAGACCGACTCTGCCTCGGCTTTCCACTCCAAGTTGCAGAAGCTATGCAGTTCGTGGATGTATGGCGTCTCTCGCATCCGACGGGTAAGGAGTACACCTATTAGTCACCTCCCCACCACAGTATTTCCAGGATTGATTAAATTTTTTGTAATCAAAGTCTTTTAAAACACACTACTGACTCTGTGATCTCAGACCATGGCCCGGTTTTTGCAGATTATGGCCCGGAGTTTGGCATATCTGCTGTCGGCTTCTTCAGCTAAGCTGTGGCGGTTCCCTTCCTACCTAGCTCAGAATCAAGATCTGTTACAGGTTCTACAAGATACCTGGTCTGACTTCGAGCTAATGAATGCTCACCATAAAAAACAACCCAACCTATTTTGGGAAACTGGTAAGGCGGTCCTTCGTGGCAGAATTATTTCTTTCTCCATTGCATATAAGAAAAAGTTATCTGAAAAATATTGTGAAGCGAGTGATGCCTTGAGGATGGCTCAGGGGTTCCTAACTCAACAGAATACTCTGGATACTAGAACGGCCTGGCGGGAGGCGAAGGGTCGTTTTGATTTATGGGCAGCTGCCCAGGAACGCATGTTTTATTCGCATTCGGACTTGCAGTTACATAAATACGGTAATAAAGTGGGAAAACTACTTCCCGCATGTGAAAGGGACCTTACACCCTGACTCGCATATCCTTATGGGACCAGAAGGGACGCCTGGTTTTTGTCTGAGGTGAACCAATTACTTGAAAATTTTTATACCTATTTCTATGGTTCAGATGCTATCAATGAAAACAATGCTATATCCTTTCTAGATCGGATGACTCTCCCGTGGGTAGACCCTCTGCTTTTATCTGCCCATAATGCACTAATCACCCTTAAGGAAGTCATTAACACAATCGATTTTTATCTAACAGCAAGGCCCCGGGCCCAGACAGGTACACTTCTGAATTCTACAAGTTGACTGGTCAGATGGTGGCCCCCACTTTGGTCACCCTTTACTGGGAGATTCAGGGAGGGGGACACTATCCACCTTCAGGCTTTCAGGCATATATTAAATTGATTGCGAAAAAGGGAAAGGATTCTTTGGATCTGGGATCCTATCGCCCGAATTCTCTTTTGAACATAGACTGTAAAATCCTTTCCAAAATAATCGCTGATAGACTAGCGTCGATAATCCCTTCCCTGATACACCTGGCAGTCGGGCTTTACTCAAGGACGTTCGGCCACTTCTAACATTCGCAAGGTTCTTGCGGTGCTAGAGCATGCCAGGACACACAGTACCCATGATTTTGCTATTATATCATTTGCAAGGTTCTTGCGGTGCTAGAGCATGCCAGGACACACCGTACCCATGATTTTGCTATTATATCATTTGCAAGGTTCTTGCGGTGCTAGAGCATGCCAGGACATACAGTACCCATGATTTTGCTAATATATCTCTAGCTGTGGAAAAAGCATTTGATAACGTTAGTTTTCAATGGCTTATGTTAGTACTCCAAAGATTTGGATTCTCAGGCTCTTTTACGCATTTAATCTCGACGATGTATACTGCCCCATCAGCCAATATAGTCGTAGCTTGTTCTGTATCTCATAGCATTCGCCTCCACAAAGGTACGAGATAGAGATGTCCTATCCCCCTTGCTTTTTAACTTGGCTTTGGAACCCTTATCTAGATTTCTCCTAAACGATCCTCTGCTTCATGGCATCCAAATAGGCACCCAAGATCTTAGACTAGCCCTATTTGCCGACATTTTGATTTTTACATTGAACCCGGGTACCGACATGTCACACATACAAAAGGTCTTCACACGTTTTTGCATTTGCTTGGGTCTTCGGATTAACTTTGGGAAAAGTGAAATTCTGCCTATTTATCACACAAGATAACCATTGTGGGCTGAGTCATCTATATTTCAAGTCGCAGCACATCGTATCACTTACCTGGGCATTAAGATTGGGAAAACAACCCTCCTCCATCTACCACTTATATTTTTCTCTGGTGATTTTGAAAATTATAGGAGAGTTGGAGACATGGACGGGTCTCCCACTTTCTCTCTTCAGAAGATGTCACTTGTTTAAAAGGGTGAGTTTCGCTAAACTCCTTTATCCGCTCTAAACCATTCCTTTACTACTCTGTCAGGTTGAAATACAGCGGTTACATAGAACTTTAGCTAAATTTCTATGGCGCAATCGTCGTACTCTTATATCTTTACAAACATTATGTCTTCCGAGGAGTGAAGGGGGGGGGGGGGGGCAACCTACCTAACAGAGCTTATAATTTGTCACGTTTACTTAGGATATGTATGGATTGGTTATTCCAAACCTCCACATACTCTAATTTTATCATAGAATCATAAATGGTGTCTTCCCATGATCTTTCTGCCATATTACACTACAAACACATTTTCTTCCATCAGACATAAAGCACAACTCACTACTCAGAGACACCCTGGTAGCCTGGAAGGAAATAAGCATCAAGTTGGGTCTGTCCCCCTGGACTTCCTGTTATCTCCCAGTCCATGGCTACCCATTCTTCCCTATGACTCAATTGCATGCAGCCTATGCTTTCATGGCTCCAAATGGGCTGAAGCAGCTTGCCTAATTATTCGACACTGCCTCAGGCTCCACCCTCCCCCTCTCCCTTATTAGAGAGCGTTATCACCTGCCGTCCCATAACCTTTTAATGGTTCAATAAGCCATTGCTCATATTTCCAGCATATGCCAGAACAGACCTAGAAGGTTTCGGACGTCAATGCTTGATGTATTGTTGAAGGGTAAAACTTTTAAGATCTCGGACATTTATAAACCACTGAACCTTTGCCTGTCCAAGTCCCTTTACTCCTCTTCTGCGGCCTCCTGGAACAAGGATCTTCTCTCCCCCGATGCAATAACTTGGATACTAGTGGGATATGCCACCACGTGTGCATTCATCAACAAGTTCTGGAGAGAGCAACAATTTAAAATTATGCACAGATCCTACGTCCTGCACCTGACGTCTTCACTTCCCCAGATCCAGAATAGCTGTCCTCTGTGTAAAACTCCAAGACTTACGCTGCTCCACAGGTTATGGCATTGTCCACTCATCTCCTGAATTTTGGAAACAACTAGAGCTATTCGCTGCTTCTGTCACGGATTACCACCCAACGCATTTTTGCTTATTTTTGGCAATTTTACCTGCCTGGCGCAGCCTAGACCTCAATCACTAATTATACAGCGCAATAAGGCATGGTTAGCCACTTGCTCTGATTGCGCTGCGGATCATTCTCAGAAAATGGCTATCCACTCCACCCACAGTCCTGGAGGTCAAGCAAGATCAACTTCATCTTCTTCGTAAAGAGAAACTTGACTTAGACTTGTCACCAAAAGTTTTGACGACGCAGTTGCACAAAAAATGGGGCCTGTTCATATCCAGGTCTCTTCCCCCTCTGGAGCAGAGCACGTACCTCCAATAGGCCAAATGGTTATCTTCTTCCGTTTCCCTCTTATTTTACTGAATAGGATGCTTTCAGGTCATCTTCATTAGCTATCGGCCATATGACTGGTTTCCGAACAACTGACTCTCACTTACAGCATTACAAAATGGTTTTACAAAAATATGATTACATGGTGTTTGTCATATACCTTTTGCTTTGTGTGCTGGGGTTCCCTCTCCCATGGGGAGCTTTCCATTGTGGGGTGTCTTCTTGCAGGAGAGGGATCTCCGAGTTGGGCCTGACCCTCTACCCCCCCCCCCTTTTAGTGATGCAAACTGTGGTATGGTCGGTTTATGGTAGAGCTGCCTCATTAGGAGTAGGTTGCACATGCCTCCATCTCATTATTATTCTTAGCCACATCTCGCTACCTCCATGACTGCCATGCATCTCATAGTGGTTCTGACCATTCTAAGAACCCGTTTTCCTCCTGGTATTAGCAGATGTGGCTTAGAAGGCCCCATTGGCTAGCCACTTCTCCTTTATCTCAAAACTTGCAACATGTCCTTTAAGCTTGATTATTTCTTCTTTGTTTGATCAGTGTAATGCTCTGTCTTTGAGTATACTGTTGTGATTATTGTATAACTGTTTGAAACTCCAATAAAAATATTAAAAGGAAAAAAAAAAAAACACAGGTCATTGTACATGGTGTTAACAATCCCTTGAAGTGGATCTAAAGCCTAAACATTTTTAACCTTACCATATTCCTTGTATTAAGGTAAAAAATGTTTAGGTAAAAATCTTGCTCACTTCAATTGCAGAGAGCGGGCAAGTATAAACCTCCTGATTTTATTTAAAAAAAAAAAAAGCTCAAAATAGATTTTCAGAAAGTAAAAACCTGCTTTAATTTTTTGAGGAATTACTAAAAGTATGCAGTTTTCCTGGACTGGTTACTTGATGCAGTTCCAACAAGAGTTTTAATGGCGGAAGTGGCCTCTTTAAATTTTCAGTAAAAAAAAAAAAGCTATGAGTTATTAAAACTGCCAAGTTGTGTCCATAACAGCACAGTACTTACCAGTATTGATGAGGTTTGCTCACTGCTAGTTTCAGCAGTTTGTATCAAACTTGAAGTAAATTTTGAGCAGCCTTATGCATAGGCCTTTAGCTGTAAGCCCTTTGCCAAGATACTTACCAAGGCTTCTGGAGGAGCTTCAGTGAAACCAATGAGCCTGCAAAGTTTATTACAACAACTGATTCAAAAGACCCACATCCCTCCTATGCAATGGAGTCTTATTGCTTTAAAAAAAAAAAAAACCCAAACTATAAAAGCTCCCTTTATCAGTTTGCTTTTTAAACAGAATCTGGAAGGATAGATTTATATTGTAAAGCGCTGAACAAACTGTTGGCGCTATATAAATCCTGTATAATACTGTCCTTGTACAGGTTTTTATATGCTTGCTTCGCTACTACTCAAAAGATTAAATCTGCATGAATCTAGCACTAGGTTATTCAGGGAAAAGGACTTGCAAAGTTACTGGATGGCAAAGGATAGTCTTGAAACCTGTAGCAACTCTTATTCCCAGGTTTTTTTTTGTTTTTTTAAAAAGAAAGTGTAGGCTCCAGGGTTTTCATGAAAAGCCCTATCTTTCTATTATGTTGACCCAGAACAAGCATGTCGTTGAGGGTATACAGATTCCAACCTGTATGCTTGTTCCAGGTCTAGGACCAATCAAGGAAAGTATAGGATGACAGCACTAGAGTCTGGGTCTTTAAAATAAGAGACAGCTTCTAGATGTGATAGGCCATCACGCACAGTGTACAAAAGAAATAGAAAAGAAGCAGATAAGACTGTGAATAACTTATCTTGGGGTAGATATACAACCCCCCCCCCCCCCCCCCCCCCAAGAGAAAAAAAAAAAAAAAAAAAAAAAAAAAAAAAAAACCTTTTAAAGAAATCCTAATAGCCAAACAACTCTGGCTATAACCAATTAATGCAAGTCTTTGAAAGTAAGATATTTGCTGCAAAATTCGGTTAGGAAGATCTCTACTACTGGATATTAAGAGTGTTGACTAATGAGAAAATACCCACTCTGCCCTAGTTTTTGTGCAAGTGTAGATCAGATCAAGTGGTCAGGCTAAAACTAAAGTTAGCCATGTATAAAAGTCTAACTGTACAACCTCCTATATTTCCCCTGTGTAATGGTTAATTCCTTTGGTTTATATCCATTTTGTTTATTAGGCCTACATATTGCATATTTGGAAGATCTAAGTGATCCCATTGGAGTTCAACTTGGCCCCAAACAATCTGAAGATTTAGAGTAAACATCCTGTAAGCCTGTGGTTTATTCAGTTTATGTCCAACCAAACCAGAATAGCCACATGGAAGGACATGACCAATACAACAAAAAAGTGGCTTAGCAACACTGTCTAAATTTTAATGAAGGAACCATGAAATCACAACCTAGGTTTTAGGATACAAAATATACCAATATCTTTTGTAAATACTGACTGGATAGTGAGCTCAATTAACCTGCCCTATGTACATAGCACAAGTTAAAGCTGGCTACCTTTACAATTTCTTATATTCTCCGCCTGCCTAGTTTAATGCTTTCCTGCAGTAAGGAGGAAAAGCCATTAAAACCCCTTTTATTAAACAACCCTAAAACTGCTGTCTGAGACCTACATTGAAAAAGACAAATGGCTCAATGCATGAACAAATGGAGCAATAGAAAGACTGTTGTGCCACAAAATAACTTTAGACATCTTGGGAGTAAAGGGGGATTAAAATTTATTTAAAATATCACAATGGAAAAAATAACAACTTAAAGTAGTTAGAAAAAGTCACCACAGAACCAGACCATAAAAAAAAAAAAGTATTTACAGGAAAAACATTCTCATTTCACACACACCAGAAGAACTTTAGTAGGTTGTAGCATGGTGAATTCACAGCTCACACCCTGAGAAGGGAAAGTTTACCATGCTCAGACGCCTCTGAATAACTGGTTCCAGGGTCACTGCTTAGCATTTGGAATAAAGTCCACTTCTGGGAAAGCAACCCCCTGTGTCCACCTCAAATTCCAACTAGGGTTGTCCTCAAAGCTACGATTGTCGATGGAACAGATCATGAGTTTCAGTCTGGATGATAAGAGTTCACACCTTTACCGATCAGTCCTAAACCTCACCAGTACACGAGTTTTAGCTTTAACATAAGACATAATTAGGGTAGTGAAGATTTTCACAGAAGGGGGACCAGAAACTTTTGGCACATAAAGGTCTGTTCACACCCTGCATAGGTTAGATACAGTACCCAGGGCTGTGGTGAATGACAGGTGTAAAAAGGGCTCAATGCAGTCTGATGGAGGGTTCCCCCTGCTACTCCTCCTTGGGGGGCTCAGCAGCTGGCTCCTTACTGGGTTGGGGTTCACTCTGCTCAGCAGGGGCGGCAGCAGGCTCAGGCTGAGTGGCAGGAGCTTCTTCAGGTGCAGCCGCAGAGGTGGTACTGGCATCCTCAGGGGCGCTGGCAGACTCTGCTACATTTTCGCTTTGTGGTTCCTCTGCCTTGTCAACATTTTCTTCCTTGGGGGAAGCAGCCTCCTCCCCAGCTGGGCTCTCCTCTGCAGCTGCAGCAGCATCAGCAGCCTCCTTTTTGTTTTTGCGGAAAGGCAGCTTAAACGGCTTCTTGAAGAACTTCTTTTTCTTTCCCTGCTTTCCTGGGGGCTCCTCTGGTTTGGCATCTCCATTGGCAGGTGGGGCTTGTTCAATAGTCTCCCCAGATCCCGCCTCCTCGGCAACTGGCTCCGCAGAGCCATTGGATTCAGCAGCAGCATCCCCATTCGGCTTCTGCACAGCATCCCCGTTTGTCTTCACATGCCCATTTTCCTGTACAGAAAGATGAAACACTGGTTTTATTTGGGGGATTTTTTTTTTAATCACATCTCCTATTCATCCTGACAGTTTGGCTTCTACAGAATGAAGACTCCTAAGGAATCTTCAGTGACTTCATTCTCTTTAAAAAAAAAAAAAAGTCCAAAAGATCCCCAGCAAAAAAAAAAAAAAAATCCCTCGAAGCATTTCCCAGGTATCAGATCTAACCAGCTGATAGCTAACCACACCCCTCCATCAGACTATAAAGCTCATCAGTATGGCACATCAGTCACAAGAAGACCCCCTCCCTACACTCCACACCCCTCCATCAGACTACAGATTAAAATCCCCCTGTACGTCTGCATCAGACTACAGATCATTGAGACCCCCCAACCCTCTTATAATCCATATTTCTCAATCGACTACAGTTTATCAGTAAGGTAGATCAGCCACATGAAGATAAACCCTCCCCCGACCATCAGCCACATGAAGACCCCCCCTACACCCCACCAGTCACAAGAAGACCCCTCCTTGCACTCCACCACCAGATTACATCTCATCAAGACCCCCTGCACTTCACACCCCTCCATCAGCATATACAGCATATACAGCTCATCAGTCAAAAGCAGACCCCCTCCTTCCGCTGCACTCAGCGATCCCCCCCCCATACTAGATCCCCTCTATTCATTCCATAGAACGAGTAGACAGCATGTAACAGGTCACGTATTACCCCCAAAACAAGCAGACAGCCCCCTCCCCCCGTCTACAGACAATCGACGCGCCCAGATGACAGCCAGACATCCACTTGTAGATTTTTGATCAGCCAGAAATCTGACATCGTCTTACCTGTTCTGCTGCTTTGCTGGCTGTAGCGGTCTCTGCGTTCTGGCTCTTGGACTCGATGCTGCCCATGATTGACAAGCAACTTCAATAAAACTGTAGCCAGAGGGGGAAAAAAAAAGAAAATCTTTCCACCCCAGCCGCAGATCGCGCTCTGCACCGATCACTCGCTTTGCGCTCTTTACCCTCCCTCCTCTTTTTATATAGCTGTGTTGGGCAAGGAGGCAGCCAATCAGAGGGGAGTGCTGACCTATGAGAGGCACGGCTCAGCCAATGGGGCCAGCGAGGGGGGTAGGGGCGAGGTGTTCGTGTTGCGCTGGATACAGCGCTCACGGCTGTGCTGTGGCGTGAATTGGGCTCCTGAGTGTGGACATGGCTGAGGAGAGGGTGCAGAAGTACAGTGTAGCTGGGGGTGCTGTGTGTAGGCTCTCTATAGGGGGGGGGGCAGGCCTCAACTCACTACATTTGACAGCAATGGAGAACGTATTAGAACGGTAAGTCACACACGTGGTGACAGAAACCTTGTATCCCGACATTAAAGTTCTGAGGAGAAGACATGAAAGGACCGGGGTGCTAGTCATATAATGGGGAGTTTGGGGGGGCTGTAGAACGATTCATGAGGAGGGAGTGTTCAGTGATAGGGCTGCTCCCTGCAGCATTTGGAGGGTTAATGTGTGAAGATACGGGATGCATTCCTGAGACGGGACATTTCCTGTGTGTTCTGTCTGTGGGATAGATTATTCAGCCATCTAGGCTCAGAGCACGCTCAGCCTCTGCTTCTCAAGGAACTCTTCAACTTTTCATGGCATGCTAAACATTTGGAATGACATCGAACACTGAAGTTCCTTACTTTGTCAGTCACCCACATAAGTCATACATAAGTATGTGTTAGGATGCTCATAGACATCAGGCCAGACATGATCGAATGGCAGGAGGACCACCCTGACCTGGCAACCAGTTTTAAGGGGGGTATCGACTGTTCCTTAAAGCAGAGATCCACCCAAAACTGGAAGATCTGCTTGTTTGCCTCCTCCCCCCTCCACTGCCATATTTGGCACTTTTGTGGGGGGAGCGGGTACCTGGTTTTAACAGGTACCTGCTCCCACATTCGGCTCAGGAGGTTCGGCCTTCCTCCCAAAGTCTCCTGGGAACATTCACAGGTCCCAGAAGAGACCAATCAGGAGGCGCAACATGTGCAGTGGGCACCCGGCTGTGACGCTGCAAGCTGTCACAGCCTGATGCCCACAGTAAAGATGCCAGCACCGTGGGGAGAAGAAGAGAAGGGACGGCACGGGTGAGCACATATCTGAACTCTGGGATAGGTAAGTGTGTGTTTATTAAAAGTCAGCAGCTACAGTTTTTGTAGCTGCTGACTTTTAACAAACACAAAAACGGCTGGAACTCTGCTTTAAAAATAGGCCAATACCAGAGCTGATCTGAACTCTGTTCAGCCGCATCTTGAGTCTGGGTCACCAGTCCACAGGAAGGATGTGCTGGAACTGGAGAGAGTCCAGAGAAGGGCAACAATGGTAATAAAGGGGCTGGAGGACCTCAGTTACAAAGAACGACTACAGGCATTAACAGCTTGCTGGCCCAGCACAGTACATAATGCAGCAGGTTGGCTTGTACACAGGGATGTCTTAACCACTTGACGACCGCCCCATAGCAGATGTATTGCCACAGGGTGGCCGCACTGTGCAAAATCACGTAAATATGATGTTGCATTAGCAGGTAGGGGGCGCGCGCTATCAACTATTTATACTTTAATTCTTGAGAGTAGGTGTGTGAATTGGGCAGGCTGGTAGGGGCCCCATAGCATTACTTTGCCCAGGGGCCCATAATGCTATGAGGACTGCACTGCTTGTACAAGCACAATAACGTACCTGTACATTGTGGCTTTCTTCCGGGTTTGATCAGGCATATGCCGTAGACCCTGAAGACTGTGCTGTCATTCACTGCAGCACAAGCCGGAACCCGCTGATCGGTTCAGCAAATTACAGGAGAGCTCTGTGTCTCTTCAGACAGCAGTGATGTGCTGTTTTTTTTTCTCTCTGCAAAGCAGGAAGTAAAAACTGGCACATTGCTTAGTAAAACAGCACATAGTACACACACTAAACATTGTTAGGCAGACATTTAACCCCTTGATCGCCCTAGATGTTAACCCCTTCCCAGCCAGAGTCATTAGTACAGTGACATTGTATATTATTAACACTGAGCACTGTATTAGTGTCACTGGAGATGTCAATGGCAGTTAGTCAGTTTCTCACCAGTGTCCATTAGTGTCAGACTGCCTTCCGCAATATTGCAGTCCCACTAAAAGTCGCTTTTCACTGCCTTTACTAGTATGAAAATTACAAAAAAATCCAGCATCTATACCATAGTTTGTAGACACTATAACTTTCATGCAAACAAACAAATGAACATTTATTAGGATTTTTTTTTTACCAAAGACGTAGCAGAATCCTTTTTGGCCTACATTTATGAAGAATTAGTATTTTATTTGATATGTTTTATAACAGAAAGTAGAAGATATTGTTTTTTCTTCAGAATTTTGGATCTTTTTTTGGATCATTTATATTGCAAAAAATAAAAAATCCAGTAGTGATCAAATACCACCAAAAGAAAGCTCTATTTGTGTATTGCATGACCGCACAATTACCAGTTAAAATAGTGCAGTGCTGAACAGCAAAAAATGGCATGATCCTAAAAGGGGGTAAAATCTTCCGCAGATCAAGTGGTTAATGCCTATTACACACTATGAGAAAATCAGACGAACAATCTTTTGATTTTCCACGAAGGTGTGTATTGTGATGTAACCGACAATGGTATTAACGCATATGAACATTCTCGACCGACAAAAGCAAACGTAGCTACGTACTAGCACAGTAGAAGACGAAGTGTAGGGTCATTGTTTGCTTCTGATCATGTGTGGTTTTTTTTCTAATAGATTACATTTCCATATGATTACTGTACACATTGAGAGAGAATCAGACGTGTGCATGTACAATAAACATTTTCTAGCTTGCACCTTCGGTTTTTGGTTTCCAAATAGTCGGAATCAGCTGTCAAAAGCACTATACTAACAATCAGATAATCAACCGATGCATCCTCATGTAGACATGTTTGTCTATTATCGCCTTAAAGTGGAATTTTAAGCAGATAATTCAAGTGGAAGTCAGAAAATGAAGTCTTGCTAAATCACTTCAGGCTGGCCTATTCCAGGATTTCTCAACCAGGGTTCCATGGAAGTCTGGGGTTCCATTTGAGGTTGCTAGGGGTTTCTTGAACAATGAGCAATTTCTGCCTCTCAAATAAGTTCCCACTGACACCACTGATTTTTTTAGCTGTCTTTAATAGGGAATTCTTCCCAATGATCACAAGTGTAAGGAACATTCTTCTCAGTGTCCATCATACTAATGTATCATGAGTTGTAGATATAGTAATTATTCCTAGGGGTTCCGTGACATCGGAAAGTTATTTCAAGGGTTCCTCTGTGTTGAAAATGTTGAGAAAGGCTGGCCTGTACTGTTAAAATCAAGTGATACGCTGTCTCACCCTGCTCTGCACATGCTCTTTGTTTTTGGGCACTATAAAAAATTTGTAGAGGCTGATCTGCTGGCAGGCTAAAGATTTACTGCTGCTCAGGGGTGCTGAGGTTCAGCAAAATGGCAGCCCCCAGCAGGAAGAAACAGGAACAATGCTGAAGGCAATTTACAGCACACACTAATTTTGGTAGCATAATTATTAATGTGGAATGTATGTTTCTTGCTAAAGTACATTATTTTTATCAAATTGTTATGGGAAAAGTTCCACTTTGAACTTATTCTCCCTGGAGGAGTGACACTTAAGACGGAAAGAGATCAAAATGTACAAATGTCTAAATGGTGATTCTAATATAGGGAGAAAACAATTTAATCATAGGTCTCTAAAGAAAACACGCGGCCAATGAAGTTGGATGAGAAGCAGTTCAATCTTACAGAAGTAGGGCCAAAGCCTATTTGGCCTTACTTCTCCTGTGGGTCACAGGAGTGTACTTAGTTCTGCCATTCCCATATTCAGCCAATAGCAGGCTAAAGTCTGCTGTTGGCTAACTTCACAGGGCCAGTCCAGAATCTAGAGGGATCCTTACTTTAATGTCAGGATCCACCCAGATGCCTGACTGGCTGCTGGTTCATCCTCTCAGCATGCTGCTGGAAGCCTAAGCCAGTCACTCCCACGCCCTCCACAGTCCAGAGCTCCAATTAGTGTTGGAGGTGAAGAGCACAGAGCTGGAGACTGACAGTCACCATTCTGTGTTCAGAGTGAACTCGAGAACTGAGCAATCAGCGGTGTTTGTGTAAGAGGTTCTTTACTATTAGAGAAGTAAGAGTGTGTAACTCTCATCCACAATTGGCGATATTAGCAGAGGGTGTTGATAAATTTAAAAAAAGCTTACAGTGGATATAAAAATGCACAGTCCAACTCTTAGTCAGCGTCTCCGTATCCTAAACACCCAGTAGTGCTGATATCTTCTTAATGAATATTCTTTCTCCACAAGTGATAAAAATCCTCTTCCTCCACTTAATGCCCTCAAAGAAATATAAATTGCATATAGTGCATTATCTACAATGCATGGTATCCAACACCGACTTCATCTGAGGGCCTTAGATGAAGTCGGAAGTGACGAAACGCGTCAGTTTGTGACATCGGACGTAAACCGGACGTTACTGAGCTGTCATTTTGGAAAAGGTTTTTCATACTGCTTGCCATTTGAATACATTTAATTGTAAGCACAATTTTATTATTATTTTATTATTAAAGTAGTCATATCCCTATCATTGCCTACAACACTATTATGGTTCTACTTTGCTACATGTTATGATGCCATTGAGAACTGGATTCTCTGTAGAGTGAGAGGAGCCCTCTTCAATGCGAGTGGACTTTATCGTCTGGTAAGGTGCATAAGATAGGAGGTTGCAGTCAGTATGTGCACTGGGAGTCTATGTTGTGAGGGGAGCACAAATAGAGTGAAAGTATTGTTTGGAAGATATGACACTATATACAATTCCTTCGGAGGTACATTTTCCATACGAAAGTGGACGGATCTAGGTGCCCAACCACGAAGGAAGGTGGATTTTGTAGAAGCTTTCAAATTTGTGTGAGGGTAAGAGTAAGGATTATTATTATTATACAGTATTTATAAAGTGCCAACAGTTCGCTCAGCGCTGTACATTACAGTGGGAGACAGAACATGCAACAGTACAATAAAAATACAATGCGATACACGAGGGGTTCGAGGGCCCTGCTCCTTGGAGCTTACAATCTAGGAGGAAGGGGATAGTGGTACAGGATGAAATAGCTGTGGGGGATGGAGTGGTAGGAAGAGTGGAGGAGGTCGGGAATTAGCAGGGGGTGGGGTAGGCTTCCCTGAAGAGGTGGGTTTTCAGGGTGCGCCTAAAGGAGAGGAGAGTAGGTGATAATCTGATGGATTGGGGTAGGGAGTTCCAGAGTATGGGTGACGCCCTGGAGAAGTCCTGGAGGCGGGCATGGGAGGAGGAGATTAGGGAACTAGAGAGAAGGAGTTCTTGTGAGGAGTGGAGAGTGCGTGTAGGGTGGTACTTGGATGTTAAGTCGGTGATGTAGTTTGGGGCAGTATGATGGACAGCTTTGTACGTCAGTGTTAGGATTTTGAATTTGATCCGTTGGGCAATCGGAAGCCAGTGGAGGGATTGGCAGAGGGGGGTGGCGGAAACGGAGCTGTTGGTAAGGTGGATGAGTCTGGCTGCCGTATTCAGGATCGACTGAAACGGGGATAGCCTGTGGCGAGGTAGGCCAGTGAGGAGGGAGTTGCAGTAATCGAGTCGTGATATGATGAGGGAGTGAATGAGCTGCTTAGTGGTTTCTGGGGTTAGGAACGTGCGTATTTTGGCGATGTTGCGGAGGTGGAGTCCACATGAGTTTGTTAGTGATTGGACTTGGGGCTGGAAGGATAGATTAGAGTCAAGAATGACACCAAGTACTCTGGCCTGCGGGGCGGGCCTGATGGTGGCATTGTTGGACATGATGGAGAAGTCAGTGGGGGGTGGTGTGCGGTCTGGGGGGAAGACTAGGAGCTCGGTTTTGGAGAGGTTCAGTTTAAGGAAGTGGAGCAACATCCAATCTGATATGTTGTTTAGTAGTCTTGTGATTCGGGCGGAGACTGAGGGGGTGAGGCGAGGAGCCGAGAGATAGATTTGCGTGTCGTCGGCATAGAGGTGGTAGTTGAAGCCATGAGAGAGGATGAAGGATGGTTAGAGGTGCACACTCAGTGGAGTGATTTTTGCACGTATTAGTACTATTTTTGTAAGTGCGTTTTTTGTGTGTTGAATACCATGTGTTGTAGATAATGCACTATATGCGATTTTTATTTCTTTGAGGGCATTAAGTGGAGGAAGAGGATTTTTATCACTTGTGGAGGAAGAGTATTCATTAAGAAGATATCAGCACTACTGGGTACTTAGGATACGGAGACGCTGACTAAGAGTTGGACTGTGCATTTTGGACTTTCGGGGGAGAAAGTATATCTTGGAGTCTGGAGTTCATTGTGTTAGCACATAGTATCCCACCAATATATTTACTTATAGTGGATATAAAAAGTCTACACACCCCTGGTAAAATGTCTGGTTTCTGTGATGTAAAAAAATTAGACAAAGATAAATAATTTCAGAACATTTTCCACCTTTAATGTGACCTATAAACTGTACAACTCAGTTGAAAAACAAGCTGAAATCTTTGAGGGGGGGGAGAGTAAATATAAAAAACTAAAATAATGTGGATGCATAAGTTTGCACACCCTCTTATAACTGGGGATGTAGCTGTGTTCAGAATTAGGAAATCAGAATAAATAATCATGTTAAATAGGAGTCAGTACACACCTGCCCTCATTTAAAGTGCCTCTGATTAACCCCAAATAAAATTCAGTTGTTCTAGTAGGTCTTTCCTGACATTTTCTTAGTTGCATCCTACAGCAAAAGCCATGGTCTAGAGAGCTTTCAAAGTATCATAGGGATCTCATTGTTAAAAGGTGTCAGTCAAGAGAAGCGTACAAAATAATTTCCAAGGCATTAGATATACCATGGAACACAGTGAAGACAGTCATCATCAAGTGGAGAAAATATGGCACAACAGTGATATTACCAAAAACTGGACGTCCCTTCAAAATTTATGAAAGGACGAGAAGAAAACTGGTCTGAGAGGCTGCCAAGAGGCCTACAGAAACATTAAAGGAGCTGCAGGAATATCTTGCAAGTACTGGCTGTGTGGTAACAACAATCTCCCATATTCTTCATATGTCTGGGCTATGGGGTAGAGTGGCAAGACGAAAGCCTTTTCTAACGAAGAAAAACATCCGAGCCTGGCTAAATTGTAATGGTCTGATGAAACCAAGGTTGAACTTTTTTGGCCATAATTCCAAAAGATATGAATGGTGCAAAAACAACACTGCACATCACCAAAAGAGCACCATACCCACAGTAAAGCATGGTGGTGTCAGCATCATGCTTTGGGGCTGTTTTTCTTCAGCTGGAACTGGGGCCTTAGTCAAGGTAGAGGAATTATAAACAGTTTGAAATACCAGTCAATATTGGCACAAAACCTTCAGGCTTCTGCTAGAAAGCTGAGCATGAAGAGGAACTTCATCTTTCAGCATGACATGACCCAAAGCATACATCAAAATCAACAAAAGAATGGCTTCACCAGAAGAAGATTAAAGTTTTGGAATGGCCCGTCCAGACCTGAATCCAATGGAAAATCTGGGGGGTGATCTGAAGAGGGCTGTGCACAGGAGATGCCCTTGCAATTTGACAGATTTGGAGTGTTTTTGCAAGGAAGAGTGGGCAAATATTGCCGAGTCAAGATGTGCCATGCTGATAAACTGATACCCAAAAAGACTGAGTGCTGTAATAAAATCAAAAGGTGCTTCAACAAAGTATTAGTTTAAGGGTGTGCACACTTATGCAACCATGTTGCTTTAGTTTTTTATTTTTACTTCCCTCCACCTAAAAGATTTCAGTTTGTTGTTCAACTGAGTTGTACAGTTTATAGGTTACATTAAAGGTGGAAAAAGTTCTGAAATGATTTATCTTTGTCACATGTACACATCACAGAAACCTTACAGAAATTTTAACGGGTGTGTAGGCTTTTTATATCCACTGTAGGTTCATTTCTTAGCAAACATAATGTACAATGCTATGAAATATGGTAGTGACATACACACACACACTCAGATTGAACTGGATGGACTGGTGTCTTTTCAACATGACCAACTTTGTAACTATATAACGGGGTGAATGGTTTTATGGATCAGTTATGGGGTGGTCCAGTTTCCACCACTTGTAGTGCAAGACAGCACGGGCAGCACAGCGGCTTAGTGGTTAGCACTTTTGCAGCACTAGGGTCATTGATTCACAATCCAACCAGGACATCAGTTGCATGGAGTTTGCATGTTCTCTCTGCACTTGCTTGGGTTTATTCCCACACATTAAACATATGCCGGTAGGTAAACTGACCCTGGTATGTGATTTAGGGACTAGTGATCATACACGGAACTAATTTATATACAATGATATTGACAGTCCATTTACTGTCAAGGAGAATAATATGATCAAAAAGATCATTTGATGCACCATATACTTAAAGTAGAATTCCAGGCTAAATGTTCCCTCTCCTAACACCTATGCTAACATGTGTAGGATGTATATACTTACCTAATTTTGTGCCACTCTAATCCAGTCACATGATCCGACTCTCCTTTGTCAATCCGCGAAGGCTGCAGGGGAGAGGAGAGAGCACTGACAACAGTAGGGCCGTTAAAGCCTATGGGTGACGTCACTGCTCCAGGCTTTACCAGCAAATGTTGAGCACTCTCTCCTCTCACTTGTAGCCTCTACTGGCTGACACAGGGGAGATCACATGACCCGACCGGAGCGGCCTGAGAATAGGTAAGTATATGCGTCTTTATTACACAGCCTAGTCTGCATAGATGTTAGGAGGGGGGAAGGGACATTTTTAAGACTTGTAAGGTTTTGCCAGGAATTCTGCTCTAACAATCTTATTGATCTATCTATTTTCCTGATTGGATTTTCCATCCAGTATGCAGTACATGTCTTTTCATTAGTAAACAGATTGGATCATATTGTCCAGTTCTGTGAAGAGTCATTCAATCAGATCATTACACATATAGCCACCATTAGATTGTAAGCTCCTTAAGGGCAGGGACTGCCTTTATTGTCAGCGCTTTATAAATATCTGTAATAAATAACTTGCCCCCATTGCACTTTGTGGATTCCCCTACCAGCTGCTAGGTCACTACTATGTTCCATATTGATATAGAGGAATCACGCAGCTCAGCAATGAACTTTCTGAGTCATTCACCTGGTACAAGCAAGAAGCCAGTGGAGTCAGAGCTAAGACTGAACATATGATCAGCTTATTTGTTTTAGACCAGCAACTCACAAGGCACTAATGCCTCTAGATCAGCATAACAACCAGATATAAACAGTGGCAACCTATTTATACAGTGTATCTGTCTATACAGTTTCTTTAAAGAGATGAGCTGGTGATGAAAAATGAGATTCAATTACCCCAAGACATGATGCTATTTACCCCATCCAGCTGTTATCTTCATTAAGATAAGACTGTCTCCAGGGGTGTCTGGCCACTTACCCTCAAAGAATTATCTTGCACACTGTGAAGATCAAAGCATGCATGGTAGTGAAGCAGTCAAAAATATTATACCCCTCTTTACAGGAGGGACCAGAATCAAGTTGTGATTACATTTTCCATGCTCCCCTGCCACTATACCTTGTACATCTGGATATGAAGGCACATATGACATTTCTCCTGCCTCCTGCCATGCTTGGTGCTTCAGGAACCAATAGCCAGTTCTGGGTACTTAGGGTAGGGGGTGGTGTATGCATAGCCCTATCTAAATTTTGACATGCTCAACAAGTTTAATTAAAGCAGGCCATAAATGTTTAGGTTTTTTTTTTTCAGCCAGTGGGCTAAACGAAAAAAAGAAAAAACAGATACCTCCATCCACACTAACAAAGTGGATGGGAACCCCCCCCCCCCCTCCAACGGGGCATTGGGGGAGATTTACTGAAACTAGTACACTCAGAAACTGGTGCATGTGCATGGTAGCCAATCATCTTCTAGCTTTAGCTTGTTCAGGTAAGCTTTGGCAATAAAACCTGGAAGATGATTGGTTTCTATGCAGAGCTGTACCAGATTTTCCAGTTTGTTCAATCAACTTCTTTTGAAAGGGGATGGCCACACACGGATCCATGCTGAATTGGCCAAATTCCGATCTAAGGCCAACTTTAGTGTTGAACCCTGAGTGGTCTGTTGGTGGATCAGAGTGCTCAGGAAAGCAGCTAACGTTAAATACATGTAAATAAAGCTGACCATGGATAGCCCTAATTTTGGTATATGACTGTGGATGGCTGTTGAAATATGACTGTGGATGGCCCTGTCGGAAGGGAAAAAAATCAGCTGCAGTAACTGGGTTTTTTGACAGCTGTGGGAGCAGTGCCTGTCAAACTACAATATCCAGTAACTGGTGATTCTTCTATCCATGCTGTTTAGCATGGATAGGGGAAGCTATGGATTTCTCTCATACAACAGTCTGGACTGAATGAGAGAAATCTTCATGTGTAGGGCCAGATAAGTCCTTACAATACATGTCTTGAATTTTGACTGATTCCTGTTGAATCAAGCAAAATTCAAGCCATGGATGGCCCTGTCAGCACTACCTGGCATGACAAAAGTCAATATAAAAATCTGGGCAGCACAGTGGCTAAATGGTTAGCACTTCTGCCTGGCAGTACTAGGGTCGTTGGTTTGAATCCCAACCATGACACCACCTGCCTGGAGTTTGCATGTTCTCCCTGTGCCTGTGTGGGTTTCCTCTGGGTACTCTGGTTTCCTCCCACATTCCAAAGACATGTTGGTAGGTGAATTGGATCCTGTCTAAATTGGCCCTAGTATGGTTATGTATGAATGTGAGTTAGGGACCTTAGATTGTACACCCCTTCAGGGTAAGGGACTAAATGTACAATATATATGTAAAGCACTGCGTAAATTGATGGCGCTATATAAGTACCTGAAGTAAATAAAACTGAGAAGGGAGGAAATTGGCTGAACAGTGAATGCATTCCCCTTTAAAATACTGAAGAAATTCTGTCTCTGAAAAAAAAAATACAATACAAAAATAACTGTAAAAGAAGACAACTTTTTTTCCTGTTCTGGTCCTTGTTCACAGAATTTGTACTTTATTGCTTAGAAGAACCACCTGAAGATTCACATCCAGCACAATTCTAAGAGTGTCATTCGGATGCCTGTGTTAGGCATGCCAAATGAGGAATGCAATGTTTCGATGTCTACTTTGCATAAAGAAGGGACCCTTAACAGGTTGCAAAACGTATTTTTTATGTGACATGCCTAACTATTGCTAATAATGGTGGTTATATTTCAGAAGACCGAGTTGTACTGGCAATATATTTCCTTCTGTCCAATATAGTACCATCCTCCAATAACAGCACCACCCCACAACTGCAGGCATTCTGCTTAGGTGTGCAGTGGATATATATATATATACACACACACACACACACACACACCTGTACCTGTGTTAACCACTGTGTTTCTTTTCTCAGCCCCTACTTGAGACAATAGTGCCGTGGGGGTCATGGGGTGGAAGGTAGGCAACTTACATTCCTGAAAGTGTGCTATATGTGAAGATTCCTTGGGTGGCTTATCTCCGCAACAGATCAAAGATTCTGCGAACAAGGGCCAGCACAGGTAGGCATACATTGTCTTTTTTTACAGCTGATTTTTTAATGTGGTTGTAAACCTCAGACATGAAATATTAACAAAGCATATCCCTCTATAGTGTGTACTTATCTCAATCCAGAGCACTAAGTGGCATTTCTGTCTGCAGCTTCATTCCTCTGCTATCTGCACGAGTCACTTTTGACAAAAAGGTGACAGGGGAGGGAGCTCCAGCACGCAGTCGGTAATTGACAGCCTCAGCTCTGTTCCTGTGTGCTGTGTAAAAGGGGGGGGGGTCTCTTCCCTCCAATCAGCTCTCCACACTGAGTGTAACTTCAGCTCCCTGACCCCTGCTTTCTAAGATCTCAGAAAAGCTTTATAAATTCTGGACTTTGAATGGACGTAAAGAATAGAGGGATGCAGATGCCATTTTTTTGCGATATGGCGCTGCGTCACTTTAACTGACAATTGCACCGCTGCACCCAAATTAAATTTACGTTCTTTTTTTCCCCACAAATAGAGCTTTCTTTTGGTGGTATTTTATCGCCTGTGCAGTTGTTATTTTTTGCACTATAAACAAAAAAAGACCAACAATTTTTTACTTTTTGCTATTAAACATGTCCAGTAAAAAAATGTAAAACTCAAACTTCATCATAAATTTAGGACAAAATGTATTCTGCTATATGTCTTTGCTAAAAATTGGCGGTATGGATAATGGAATTTTTTTTTTACTAGGAATAGAGGCAATCAGCAACTTATAGCAAGACTGCGGTGGACATTCTGATACTGGGGGGAACTGATTTGGTGTCACTGACATCCCCAGTGACACCAATGCACTAATCAGTGCTAATAAAAAGCACCAACACTGTACTAATGGCACTGGGTAGGAAGGGGTTAACGTGGGGTAATCAAAGGGTTAACTGTGTGCTGTTTTACTATGTGGGCTGTGACTGTGTTTCACTGTAAGCAGGAGTTGACGGGAGAGATCTGTGGTGATTTTACACAGGTCTCTACCCCGTCAGAGATACTCGGCGATCACTGGGTGCCGGCGAGTAATCACCGGCCGGGACCCGGTGATTGATAGTTGAGGCCGTGAATGGTGTGATTTTGCGCACCCGTGCTACCCTGTAGCAGTATTTCTACTATAGGGCAGCGCAGAACCAGTTAATTTCTGGTCCTCACCTCTGTGGGTGATAAGCTGTCAGTGCCCTTGCAGCTATATAGAGGTCCAAGAATTTGAAATCTTCTCTCTTTTCCACCTTCTTTCTGCAAGGCTTCCAGGGCAGATCACAGTGATTCTGATTGGTCAACACAGGGACAAAGAATCATTCTGATCCATCCCAGAAGCCTGGCTTAAAGAAGGAGGAGAATAGCTGGGATTTCCAATTCCTGGGGCACTAAAACCAAGAAGGAAACTACAGAGGAAACCACCAAAGAAGTGGGGGGGGGGGGGGTCGGTGTTATTTCAGCTTTTCATTTTTTTTTTCTGAAAATGTGAATTAACCCTGTAACATCACTTTAAATGAGCTGGCCCAGATGAACTATTTCCATTATAGAGCAATGTGGCTGCAGGAGCTGCTGTAATATGCTATATTATCATTAGCTACATACAGTAAGCAGCGCTGTGTTCTGACAGCAGTATGGGCGTCTTCCAAAATGCTGCCAAAACGAAAAGTGAATTATGAGGAACTTATAAGAAAAAATGTACTCACCTAGGTGGCTGCAGCATTTATCCGATGCTGCATCTGTTCCCCACTGGCTCTAAGACTGAGAACTGAGTAATCAAAGACCGCTGATCACTTCTCAGTGTTCTGTGAGCAGAGAGCTGGTGACTGTCAATCATCAGCTCTCTGCTCTGTCTATCCAACGCTCACTGGAGACTGGGCTGTAGAGGTGGAGGGAGGGGCTGGCTCAGGCTCTCAGCGGATCGCTGGGAGGCTGAGCCAGGTGCTTGTCCAGGCTTTTAGATGGATTCTGACCTTATGGTCATGATCTTTACACCACTTGGACCGACTCTGTGACATCAGCCTACAGCGGGCTTTTGCTGAAAACAGGTCATAGGAGTGCAGAACAAACTGCACTCCTGTGATCCCTAGGAGAAGTATAGCCAAAAGAGAGTCAGGCTAAGTGCTTTTCTGCCATTCAGGAGAAGCTTTTTTTTTATATTAATACAAGACTTCCTCTGATTGGCCAAGTTGGAAATGCACAGATGACATCACAATTTCCATCTCAGCCAATCAGAGAAAGTCTTGTATTTATTGATAAAAATACAAGACTTATCTTGAATGACAGAGAAGCACTCTCTTTAAAGTGTATGTAACCCTCACCTTGAAAAACAACCCATCCAGGTTAAAATAGAAATGAAAGGCAAAACATTTGTGTATAGCTATGAAAAACACTATAAATTCCCTTTTTTTCCCTGTTTTATAAGTGATCATATACCCTCTAAGTTCATTATGCAGCTGACAACAGAGAGCTGGGGGAGGAGAAATAGCAGCACACTAAACTTGCCAGTGAATGGCTGTGCAGGGGGGGGGGCGTGTGAGCACAAGTCTGATCATTGGAGGAGAGCACACTAAGTTCCCATTACAGCTAGAGAACTGACCACGCTGTGTTCCCCTGACTAGTGTTTTCAGAGTTTTTAATAGGAAAGCAGATATACTAGCAGGATCACCAGAGATTTCACACAAAGGAAGCAATACAAAGAGAACAGGATACTTTTTCATACATGTACATAGTACAGCAGGCAAATATTAGGAATATGAAATGTTCAGTTTACATACTCTTCAATTCTAGTAGCAGCCTGGAAGTCGTCCATATTGCCACGAGAGCACAGGGCTCTCTACTGTACATAGCTATTGCCACTACAGCATATTATACAACACACAGTGGGCGCACCATTCTGTAATAGACATTGTTTGTTTGGGTCAGCTTGTCCCAAACAAACTATTTAAAGTGATATTAAAGCTGGGATCTACTGTAGTTTACCCTTCCTTTTGTTCTCTCTCGATCCATCCAGCCATCGGGAGTGAAAGAAAGTCCAATGTAAGCTATAAAACTCTGTGGAGTCATAGCTTACTCAGAGCTATAGACTCTCTTGCTCCCTGTGTCAGTGCTTACACATGGAGTGAGTCACATGCTCTTCTGTATCCAGAAGTACTGGGTATTTCCTTTAGCTCCTGGCGCTGAGTAGTGGCAGAAGAGAAAGAAAGGTACATACTGTATATGCTGGGGTGGGGAATTAAAGCAATCCCGTTGCCAGTTTGAATGGGCAAATCACTATATAATTATCGTATCTGAGGTATATATACAGCGTTGAATAGGTGCATACCCCACTTTTTTGGTGAACGCATCTCCTGTTATGGCTTACTTTATTTTTAACCGTTTATAAAAGATTGATCCGTAGTTTTGTTCACCCTAGTCATTTCCCTGTGTTTTGACTTTTGCTAACCATTTTTGTCATATTTTATTAAGTGGAAGCTGTATCTACTGCCATCGTAGTCTTACAGTTTTTGCAGGGTGCTGTAGTGAATTGGTGGATGGTGCCTTCATACAGTCATGAAGAAATAACAATCTTCACCAACACATTACATTACATTGAGTTTATATAGCGCCAAAGGGTTTGCTCAGCGCTGTACAATAGAGGGGGGGGACAATACATGAAACATTACAGCAACTACAAACATCACACGAGGGGTTAGAGGGCCCTACTCTTTCGAGCTTACAATCTAGGAGGGAGGGGGTAGTGGTACAGGAGGGAGTGGCTGTGGGTGATGGAGTGGTAGGAGGAATGAAGGAGAGCAGCAGTTAGGTGAGGGTGGGGTAGGCTTCCCTGAAGAGGTGGGTTTTCAGGGAGCGCCTGAAGGTGAGGAGGGAAGGTGACAGTCTGATGGATTGGGGTAGTGAGTTCCAGAGGATGGGGGAGGACCTAGAGAAGTCTTGCAGACGTGCGTGTGAGGAGGAGACCATGGAGGAAGATAGAAGGAGGTCCTGTGAAGAGCGAAGGGTACGGGTAGGGTGGTACTTGGGAATCAGGTTGGTTAGGTAGTTAGGGGCAGTGTTGTGAACAGCTTTGTAGGTCAGAGTGAGTAGTTTGAATTTGATGCGTTGGGCGATAGGGAGCCAGTGGAGGGATAGGCAGAGGGGGGTGGCAGAGGTGGAGCGGCTGGTGAGGTGGATGAGTCTGGCCGCTGAGTTCAGGATGGTCTGAAGCAGGGAGAGCCTGCACTGGGGTAGGCCGGTGAGGAGGGAGTTGCAGTAGTCCAGACGTGAGATAATCAGGGAGTGTACGAGTAGTTTAGTGGTGTCTGGGGTAAGGAAGGAGCGTATTTTGTCGATATTGCGGAGGTGGAACCTGCATGTGTTTGTAAGTGATTTGACATGAGGTTGGAAGGAGAGGTTAGAGTCCAGAATGACTCCAAGGACTTTGGCTTGCGGGGCGGGATTGATGGTGGTGATGTTAGTTGGGGGGGGGGGGCGCGGGCAGGGGGGAGGACGAGAAGCTCGGTTTTGGAGAGGTTAAGCTTGAGGAAATAGAGCGACATCCAGTCAGAGATGTTGTTTAGGAGGTGAGTGATGCGGGCGGAGAAAGTGGGGGTGAGGTGGGGGGTGGAGAGGTAAATTTGAGTGTCATCAGCGTAGAGGTGGTAGTTGAAGCCGTGGGAGTGTATGAGTTTGCCAAGGGAGGAGGTGTAGATGGAGAAGAGAAGGGGTCCAAGGACAGAGCCCTGGGGGACCCCAACAGAGAGGGGGAGGGAAGGGGAGGTGGCACCATTGTAGGAAACGCTGAAGGAGCGTCGGGATAGGTAAGAGGAGAACCAGGAGAGAGCGGTGTCTCTGATGCCAAGGGAGAGTAGTTTATTAAGAAGGAGGGGGTGGTCAACTGTGTCGAAGGCCACAGAGAGGTCCAGGAGGAGGAGAACAGAGTAATCGCCTTTGGCTTTGGCGGTTGGTAGGTCATTGGTGATTTTGAGGAGGGCGGTTTCGGTGGAGTGTAGGGGACGGAAGCCAGACTGTAGTGGATCAAGGAGGTTGTTGTCAGTTAGGTGGGCGCTTAGGCGGTTGTAGACTAAGCGCTCCAGGAGTTTGGAAGTGAGTGGCAGCAGGGAGATGGGTCTGAGGTTGTTTGGGTCAGAGGGGTCCAAGGAGGACTTTTTGAGTATGGGGGTGCTGTGCGCCCATACCTTAGTATGGTGAACGTCTTATTCTTTATTCAGATAAAGCAACAAACATCACAAGCTTGTGTGCTGGTAAAGACTCTTATTTCATTTAGGGCCCTTTCACAATGATGTGCTTTTTTGCCGCTTAAAGGCTAGGGTTACCTTTCTGAACATGTTACACCTGTAACATGTTCAGCATGCATCCCCTCTCTCCTTCTCCCTGTGACAGCAGGCACGGGATCTTCTCCCGCCATCCACACGGCCATGTCATTCATTCACAGTTTCCTGTGAATGGATAGACTACAAGTACCATCATCCATTGTGCCTGACAGCTTGTTGTTCTCAATAAACTACGAGGACGCTCGTAGTTCATTGATCTTGCTACTCGAAAGTAACTGCCTGCCCTTATGGGGGTACGAGCAGACAGCCATCCTGAGAGTTTACAGGAGCCTGACATTGCACCCATGATCTGTGCAATGCTCTGCAGGTCCCTTAGATAAAAAATAATAAATGCACATTTTTTTACCTGCAAAAAGTATGCATTTTCTCTATTTTCAAAAGGTGAACTTAGCCTTTAAGGGCCCTTTTTACATTTGATGCACTTTTGTTGCGCTTTTGATGCATTCCCATTGACTTACAATAGAATGTGCCTTTTTTGGTGCTCTTTTGAAAAACTTCACCAAAGATGCAGCATGCAGGATTTTTTCAAAAAACAGCACACCTGCAGTGTAAACAGTTACATAGGATTTAATGGGAAAGAGTCTTTGTGCGCTTTTGTCACCTTGGAAAAGCATGGCAAATGCGCACCAGTATGAAAGTGCCTTTATATACCGCACATGGGCTTTGAGATTAATAAAGTTTTCATTTTTAGAACAGTAACATGATAGCAGCATATGTAATTACTGGTGATGCTCTTCCTCTACCTGACATTTTTATGCAGTACACCAGCTGTTAAGTTCTTTATAAATATGGCCAAAACAGGCTCATAAACAGGTTTACAAATGTTGCATATGGGGAAACGGTGTACAGATTTCAGCACACCCTTGCTTTATAAAGATACATCTCTCCGTATAGCATACAAATAATTGCATTAGGAGACCGCTGTTTCCATCACAAAGGATCAGATGGATTGGTTCTACAGAAGGTTTCCAGCTTAGAATGTGATGCTTGAAACACTGGAACACTCAAAAGTGGGCAGCAACATCCAAAACTCCAGGTAGACAGGAACAAATCTGGGAAGTATGGCAGGGAGATGCATAATAAAGGAAAATATCCAGGACATATAAGAAGCCTGGGCCTAATAAAATCCAGCTACAACTAACAACAATGTGTACATTTTGAGTTTTGCTGCTCCCACTCTGTTGCCCTAGACCAGCCATTTCCAAACATTTTACATGGTGGAACCCTTGAAAAAACGTTGTGGTCTTAAGGGAAACCTTGCTAATAATTGCTATATCTACAGCTCACTGCACTTCACTCTGATGGTCAGTGGGAGGACTTTTTCCTTACATTTGTGGTCATTTTGAAGAATCTCCCTCTTTACAAATAGATAAAAGATCAATGGTGTCAGAGGGAACTTATCCAAGAGGAAGAAATTGCCAGGAACCCCTAGCGACCTCTGGAGGAACCGTAGGTTGCTCAGAACATTGACTGAGAAATGGCTGTCCTAGACATCCAATTGCATGGCACATTATGATCCTCATGATACATAGGGCTCTAAACCTATGGGATGCTTGACTAACTTGCTTTAACCAAAATATATGTATGCTGGATGGAAAAAATACCTCTTGGGTGGCCTGTCCCTTCCAAAGTTCAAAATAATTATATATTCTGTATGGATAGCTATACACTGAGACATATAGAGGTTTCAGACAGTGATTAGAGTGAGACGGTGATTGTTGGTTGAGATATGCTGTCACATATAGCTATATATCTGACTTTCTGTCCAGCCAGTACAATATAGATTGCCTTTCCCTTGTATGAAATAGCTGATAAAGTAGTAATCAGTCTGCACTCAGCAGCAAAGTAAATGTTAGTACAGTATGAAATATGTTGTCTTTCCATGGCATTATACTGCACACGAGCTTGGGTTTTAGTTTTAGTGCCTGTGATTTATCATTTGAATTTCATCTCTCTTTTCTTCATCATCGCTAATATTCAAGCATACATGATAGATGTGGTACTTCCCTGGTAAATGTGTCTTGTGTTAGCCTCTAAGGCTTGAATTGTAGTGGGAACATGTGCCAAGATAAACATGAAGGTTTTCATTGCTGATTTCACTTTTCCAAAATCCTAGTTGCCTGGGTCTCAAGTTGATCCTCTGGCTTAAATAAATTCCGAGTCACTGATTTGTAGCAAAAGAGCAGGTCAGGAGTTCTGTGACTTCACCAGCTGCATGCCTGTTCATGGTTAGTAATGCTGAAAGAATATAAACCAAAGACAGCTAGGTAATTAGTATTTTTTAAAGCAAGTTAGCTTTAAAATGAATATAATAAAGATTTGTAAAGTTAGAGGAAACATTGTAAAAGGTTAATTGTGCCTTAGCAGTACACCAAGAAATCTAATGATTGTCCTGAATTCCACTTAGAATTGCATTTCCAGATGTGTGTGGATGCCTAGGCACTTCTGTCCTGTATCCTCATAGCTGGTTATCTGCAGTGTGAGATCATCTAAGACTCTGAAAAGTTGGTTAGAATAGCAATCAGAAGCAGCAGTGAGGTGTAGAAATGTCACTACTATCCTGCTTGCTGGAGAGGAGGCTGTACTGCACATACAGTACCTCTCTGCTTCTACTTCATTCATTGTGTGGATTTTTCTTTGTAAACTTCTGCCGCTGCTTCTTGAATCTTTAACAGTCATTAGATCAATAGGTATTGGGGGGGGGGGGCAGGTCTGATATGAGGAAGCAAAGCCCTATTCCTCTACCAAGATGGCTGCCTCCACACAGAAAAATATGCATTGTAAATCAACAATGGAGGAAAAATCAGCTGCCAGGAGCTTATCGACAATATTGATGACTAGTCCCTTGCCTTTTTTGGGGGGCACAGCTTCCAGAGTTCAGGTTCTGTTAATGCTAGCATTTGTAGAATTATGCTAATGCCAAAATGTAATATCTGTAACTTAAAAAAGGAAAACAATTGCTCTGTAGTACCTCTAATATAAAAAGGCAAAATAGATGCATTGTCTACTAGCTCTACATATCCTACATATTGTGTTTGGGTGTTAGGCCTCCTTCACACGGCCGTTTAGCTGTACACACCGGATTCCAGCGTCAAGAATCAGTGGATTCTTGTGGCTGGAATGACAGTTGCATGCAAACAGTGGTGACTGCTCTGCCTGTACAAAGTATTGACAGGCTGACAGCAGCCGTCAGGGCCAGTTCTCACTACATACGTTTCAGTTGCTTTTTTTTCTTCCAAAACGCACAGAAAATAGGTTATATGGTTGTCAATTTTATAGTTCATATCAGTGCTTGCAGTTACAGTGTGTACCAAAACGCAGTAAAAACGCATGGGAACACACATGTCCCTACTTAAATTGAAGAAAAAGAGAGGGGAAAAAATGAACTGGAATGCATAAAAATGCACTGAAACACATCAAAAATGCACCGGAATGCGCCAAAAACGTGCATGCAAAAACACATCCGGAGCGCATCTGGACTGCATTTCTATAGTGTGCAGCGGCCTTCAATGTTCGAATATAGTTGCACACCAATTGGTTACCTGCAGTTAGGGACAGGTTCCCAAATCAGGCAACCAGATGAGTTCAGGTTCAGAAAAAAAGTCCTTAAACGCAGGAGACCACTGATAACAGCAATGCCTGCTGCCAGCTTTTCAGTACTTCATACAGGCTAAGCGGCTACTGAGTTTTGCTGTTGGAATCCATGTTTGTGGCTAAATGGCCATGTGAAGGAGACCCTAAAATCTGGTGTATTCTTGTCAATCATCAGGTATTGTGAAGTCATTTTAAGGCAGGCACAGTTTTTAGATTTATAATTTTTAGGAGATTAAGTCGCTGCACACCAACAAGAAGCAAAGCTGATAGACAGCTGCTAAGTCTTTCATTTTGACAAGGAAGATTGTTTCATATCAGTCTGTTTTTTAATTCATCAAGGGGCTATGATTAAATGAAGTATCCTAAATGCAGAAAGTATTGTGAAGATAATGGTATTAAGCGAAATAGAAATAAAATCCAGGAGAACGTATATTTTACAGCACTTGGGAAAGCATTGGCTTTAATATTTGGGGAAAAAAGCAAACCAATATTTTTACTATACTTTCCTCCTGCCATAGCAAGCTGTCGTATTAATATGAAAAGACCATTGTGAATATTTAATGGTCTTCTGCTGTATAAGAAAAACGGCCAATTATTTTATCATTGGGATAGCTAGCACGAGCACAGGACCTGTCCTAAGGCCATAATAGTGGGATTGGGCCCCAGCTACCTCTGCTCTAAAATAGTTAGTATGGAGGACTCAGCACAGTATTTCTGTCCTTATGGGAGCCTTACATGACCACCACTATAACCCAGGGTCATCAACAGCCTCCAGCAGTACAGTGCACAGGTTGATTTGCATTTGCAATACCGCTGTCAAAACTGAAGGTTAAAGACAACATGACATTTTTACTGGGATGAAATCATCTTATATCTAGGACAGCCATCCTTTAGATATGTGTCTTATAAAGGTACTTCCATTACAAACATATTAAAAATCACTCACCTTAAGCCTTGTCTACTGTCATACTGTATGTTGTCTCACAACCGCCAATATGATTCAGACCTGTAATGAAAAATAGCATCTGAAGAATGAATGTCTGAATCTCGTTGGGGCTATGGGCAACATAAGAAAAAGTGTACTTTTCATTTTTAACAACTAATTTCTATGAGTTGTTGTGTGTGAACTGTATTTACTGTGTGCTGTACCTATTTGTCTCATTTAAATGAAGAGCACAGAGCTTTGTTTCTCTCACTCCATATATTGCTGCGATACATATGTCCTCTTCTAGGCCAGTCGCTCTGCACTGCAGGGTACATGTCTGTCACCATGGCAACTACAGCACTGCTCTAACACAGAGATGCCCTGTCCTATCTATATCACCCAGTGTAAGGTTTATTGAAAAGCTACCCTAAACCAACCATTCAGTGCGTAAAATCAGGAACTGTTAATAAACTGACTTTTTGTTGATGCTGTTCAAATGATTTAGTAGATACAGGTACACAAGGAAATTCAAAGTGCTGCACATCACCAGAAAACAGTGGGTGATGTATAAAGTATCACCATGTGTAATGAAGGGTGCTTAGAAGTGCATAATGAGCTTTGTTGTGTGTGTGTCTGTCTGTATTTGTCTGTTTCATTCACATTCTCATTTACTTTCCAATACATCTGAGAGAGATGTGTAAATAAACGCACAGTGCTAATTGAAAGCTACAACAGTATTATTAAAAAGCTTTAATGTAATGTGTATTGACCTCTGCACAGCCCTGATAAATATCTGGACACTGTTCTAATTCCCTTTTGTGCTATATAGTGGGATAACAGCAGGATTCATTCAAATGTAATTGTCTAGACCTTTTGAAAAACATATATATGCATTCTTTGACTAATAGTGTTAAAGGGCCAGTAGACACCATTGGCACCTCTTTGTCATAATATAGCTGCCCCTGACCTCTGTCAGGAATGCTTGAAATTCAAAAGTTTTTGCCAGGGGGTGAGTATGTCATGAATAGTAGCAGTCACTACAGCAAGGGCCTTGTAGTTCTGCTAGATGGGGGGAGGAGGGGGTTATAGAAAAATGAAAGTTCTGGATGAATTTCTTTGTGAGCTCCGTTTATAAACATAATGCTTATTTTGTGGCTAAAATTCCATCTTTTTCTTTTTTGACTGATGGCGATTTTCATTGGTAGTTATGAATACAATACATATGCTATATTGCCAGAAGTATTGGAACGCCTGCCTTTACACGCACATGAACTTTAATAGCATCCCAGTCTTAGTCTGTAGGGTTCAATATAGAGCCATTGACTCTGCAAACAGTTGACAACTTCTAATAAAACAAATTGTAGTGAGCGCTCTTAAATACATACAGCAGCTTGAACACTCCAGGTAACCATAATACCTTCAAAATATATGTATATAAATGTAAATAATAACAGTGCAGCACTCAAAATGAATTAAAGGCAGTATAAAGTCTATGCGATATCCATGGTGTTGTCTGGATTTGATGAAAAACTCCCAGAATATTTACTGCTTCAAATAATAGCAATGCGCACTCACCAGAAACGCATGGATTATGCGCATGTAGGAATGATCATCCCAGATGTCAGATCCATCGAAGACCAAGTGGTGGGCATCCGTCACGGTGGGTCATCAAAGACTCCAAATCAGGTCCAGAGGTCCCCTTAACTAGTTTCCGACCGCAGATAGCCGAATGACGGCTTCACTGCGGCCGGCCAGTTCTGGGTGGACGTCATATGACGTCCCCCCAGAACGCGCTCTCCTGCGCGCCCCAGGGGGCGCGCACCCGGCGATCTCCGTGATCGCTGTGTCCTACGGACACAGCTGATCACGAGATGTGGTAAAAGGCCAATCATACCGGCCTTTTACCACGTGATCAGCGGTGTCCAATGACACGCTGATCACAGGGAAATGCATGTGCCGGTTCTCGGCTGCACTTTCCTCACGCTGTCAGATCGTGAGGAAAGTACTGCCGAGAACCGGCAGTTGTCAGAGCGAGGATCGGCACCGATCATCAGGGCACTGATGATCAGTGCCCTGATGATCGGTGCCCAGCAGTGCCACCCACAAGTTCCGCCCACCTGTGCCCAGCAGTGCGCCCACTAGCTCCGCCCACCTGTGCCCAGCAGTGCACCCACCTGTGCCCAGCAGTGCACCCACATGTGCCACTCTGCAGTGTCACACACCTGTGCCCAGAAGTGCCACCTACCTGTGCCCAGCAGTGCCACCCACCTGTGCCCACCAGTGCCACCCACCTGTGCCCACCAGTGCCACCCACCTGTGCCCACCCACCAGTGCTGCCCACCAGTGCAGCCCAGCAGTGCTGCCAGTCAGTGCCCAGCAGTTGTGCCAGTCAGTGCCGCCAGTCAGTGCCCTGCAGTGATGCCAGTCAGTGCCATCTATCAGTACCCATCATCAGTGTCACCTATCAGTGCCGCCTATCAGTGCTGCATATTAGTGCCGCCTATCCGTGACACCTCATTAGTGCTGCCTATCAGTGCCGCCTATCCGTGCCACCTCATTAGTACTGCCTATCAGTGCCCTTTAGTGCTGCCTATCAGTGCCCATCAGTGCCGCCTATCAGTGCCCATCAGTGCTGCCTCATCAACGCACATCAGTGAAGGAGAAAAATTACCTGTTTGAAAAATTTTATAATAGAAACAAAGAAACTTTTTTTTTTTTTTCAAATTTTTTGCACTTTTGTAATTTATAGCGCAAAAAGTAAAGTGCCCAGTGGCGATTAAATACCACCAAAAGAAAGCTCTATTTGTGAGAAAAAAATGATCAAAATTTCATATGGGTACAATGTTGCATGACCGCGCAATTGTCAATCAAAGTGCGGCAGCGCTGAAAGCTGAAAATTGGCCTGGTAAGGAAGGGGGTATAAGTGCCTGGTAGGCAAGTGGTTAAGGTTAGTCAGGTAATCCACACTGGTAGCAATGATCCCTCCTCTGGATGGTATAGGCACCTTCTCTGTGGGGGTAATAGCTCCACAAAGGAGCCCCAAGAAACAGGTGCCAGAGATAGTGTAGTATGTTCTTTGATACATTTTATTGGTCAACAGCACAACAGGGCAGTATGCACATCACAACATATATTAAGAAGTGAAAGACAGCAGTACTGACCCCAATAAAGATGGCCGTTTTCACCTCCTCGTGGCTCCGGCAGTGAAAATGACATCACGCTCTGCACAGCTCCTCCTTAGGCCTTTCGTGCTACAGGCACATCATCAGAGGGGAGCCTCCCTAGGTCTAGGTTCACTTTGCTGCAATGTAATTTTGATCCGAAGTTCAGTACGATTATGTAGTGCTAACTGGATGCAACTTTGATAAGGTTTGTATATTCTGTGGGGCCACAACTGGCACTGGATTTGCACCAAAGTAGTACAGGAACCTTTTCCAAAATCCCTCTGTGCTGAGTAGCATTGGTGTGAACAGACACCATTGAAAACAATAAAAAAAAGGCCGGACAATAAAAGTACGGCAAAACTAGTGGATTTTTTGGGCACAGTAAGAGACCACACAATAATATACATACAACCATTTATTAGCATAAAAGAGTCATATACCATGTATGAGACTCACGATACATACATAACTCCCAAAAAGGGGCAAAGGGGCATAGATAATTACAAAATAACTCCCTTGCATACATCATAGTCACCTAAAACATAGGTATCAGATACAGAGTATCAAAAAATGGTCAACGCGTTTTCCTGCACATTGGGCTTCTTCAGGACCGTAGCTTGAATGTAAGGGAGACTAGTGCTACCGCATAGAAAAAACATAAAAATTAGGTCTACAGACAAGTACCTTGAAATACATACAATGAACAAAAATTACTTATTGAAAAAAAATTGCTTACATGAAAGCACAGCGGACCTGCGGCAAAGTAGTCTGGGGAGCAGGCATAGGAGACCAGGATATGGGTGAGATATATTGTAAATAGATCCTATAGAGGAAACTATATGACACCGCCAGCAAGAAGTATATATTCTAAAGTACGTCAGTTAGGCATCTACATAGATTGTATGGGCCAGTACTCACAATAGTCATACACCATGTCCACTTCCAAGAGAGACACAAAACCCTACATATATGCCTATGCATAGGTGCAAAGGATGTTGTCATTAGCAATATTTATGCCCCTAATTCACCTACCAAGACATTCTTCCAAAATGACCCATGTAGCCCCCTATATCTATCTTCCGCTGTTAGTGGGTGGGGATTTTAACTCAGTCATTAATGGGCTAGAGGACAGATCCCCAAACAAACCTCTACCCGTTTGCCTGGCCCCTGCACCCATCACTTTACTCTCTCAGTTCATGGAAGCCCCGCAATTGGTGGATGTATGGCTCTTGACACACCCTGAAGGTAAAGAATACACCTATTATTCCCCCCCCCCCCTCCTTACCGATCACACCTTTTCCAGGATTGACTACATCCTTTGCAACACTGCCCTCCTGAAACACACTATTGACTCCACCATACACGATATAGCGATTTCGAATCACAGCCCAATCTCGGTTCACCTGGTAGACCTAATCCCACAAAACACAGTCAGACTGTGGTGCTTCCCCTCATATTTAGCTCATAATCAAGAACTTTTACAGGTTCTACAAGATACCTGGTCCAAATACAAATTCACCAACGCCTGCCACAAACTAAACCCCAATCTATTCTGGGAGACTGGCAAAGCGGCTAGTCGAGGCAGGATTATTTCCTTCTCGATCGGTTACAAGAAAAAAATTACCAAACAATATCGTGAAGCAAGCTTTTTTGAATCAGGCTTCCCTACTGCAGGTGGATCAATCGCTCTTGTCCGCTCTAAATGCTCCTGTCTCCACCCAGGAAGTTATTAAGACAATCTACTCATTATCCAACAGTAAAGCTCCAGGACCTGATGGGTACACATCTGAATTCTATAAGTTGGTGGCACCACGATCGTCCCTACACTAGTATCACTCTATCAGAGAGTACAGGATGGGGGGCAGTACCCACCCTCAGGTCTTCAGGTTTATATTAAAATAATTGTTAAAAAAGGTAAAGACCCATCGGAACCAGGATCTTACTGTCCAATTTCTCTCTTGAATCTGGACTGTAAAATTTTATCTAAAATAATAGCCAATAGACTAGCAGTTATAATGCCTTCCTTGATTCATCCTGCGCAGGCAGGTTTTAGCCAGGGACTCTCAGCAATGTCCAATATTCGTAAGGTCCTCAGTGTTCTGGAACATGCCAGGGCCAACCCATTTAGAGACCTTGCCATATCATCCCTGGATGCAGAAAAAGCATGCGACAACGTTAGTTGTCAATGGCTCCAACTAGTCCTGGCTTTACAGGCTCCTTTACCCACCTGATCTCTGCTATGTCCTCTGCCCCGTCTACAAACAGTTGCAGTAGGACTTGTCTCGAATAGCATTCAACTACATAAAGGCACTAGGCAGGGCTGCCCCGTGTCCGTGCTGTTTAATCTGGCACTGGAGCCCTTGTCTAGATTCCTCCTTAGGGACCCCTTGCTTCATGGAATACAAATAGGGCATCAATATCTTAGATTAGCACTATTCGCTGACGACATTCTGATTTTCACCTCTTCATTCAGACATGCCTCACATACAGGACATATTCACACGATTTTGAACCTGCTCAGGTCTCAGGATCAATTTTGGGAAAAGTTAAATTCTCCCACTATATCATGCCAGGCCTCCCCAATGGGCCGAATCCTCTTGTGTGTGGCAACTAATAACATCACATATCTAGGTATCAAAATAGGAAAAATACCCTTCTCTCCATATCACCTCAACTTCCCCCCTGTGATTACTAAAATTATAGGAGAGTTGGAGACATGGATGGGCCTCCCACTTTCCCTCTTCGGAAGATGTCACTTGTTCAAAATGGTGAGCTTTACTAGACTCCTCTACCCTCTTCAAACCATTCCCCTCTTGATCTGTCATACTGATTCACAGAAGCTACACCAGGCCATAACTAAATTTATATGGCGCAATCGACGGCCATATCTTTTCAAAAACTATGCTTTCCAAGGAGCGAAGGGGGGGCCAACCTACCTAACATTGGGACTTATAATCTGTCATGTTTACTAAGGGTATGCTTAGATTGGATCTCACAGTCTTTGAAATACTCTAATTTTGATCTCAAATCTCAAATGGCAGGCCCCTACGATCTATCCACTTTATTACACTGCAAGCTGCAATTTCTCCCACCGCACTTAAAGCATAATTCATTATTATGTGACACTCTTGTAGCCTGGAGAGAATTGAGCCTATCTCCATGGATCTCTCGCTATCTCCTGATCCATAAGAATCCATCCTTCCCTATAACTCAACATGCTGGCTATGCCACTTGGGTATCCATGGACTAATGTTTTTTCAACAATTGTTTGATGTCACCACAGGCACAGCCTTTTCTCTTTCCCATATTAGGGATCGATACCGTCTACCCTCTCACCATTTCTTAATAGTTCAACAAGCAGTGAATTATATCACCAGTTCCTGTCCAAGCAAGCCTCAGAGATTCCGGATGTCTCTGATAGATATTTTATTGGATCGTCAGACATTTAAAATCTCAGACATATATAAAGCACTGAACCTTCGCCTTTCCAAACCAATTCTTCATCAGCTGCCTCCTGGAATAAGAATCTCCATTCCTCGGATGCAATAGTCCTGATTTTGGCGGGATATAATACCACTTGTGCTTTAGTAACCAATGAATTCTTGAGGGAATAACAATTTAAAATCATGCACCGGGCATACATCCCCCATCTGACCTCTAAACACCTTCAACAGCAAAACAGATGCCCCTTATGTGATGCCCACAGACCCATAATACTCCATAGGTCATGGACATGCCTACATATATTAACCTTCTGGAATCAACTGAAGGCTTTTGCTGCCCATGTTACAGGCTACAATCCCTCCAAGAATCCCTTCATGCTCATATTTTGCTACTTTCCTTCCAACCACCTGGACCTATCCAGACTCCAGGTTGCGGTTCTTCAGCGAAACAAGGCTTGGCTAGCCACTTGTTTTATGACAGCAAGATGGGCCATCCTGAGAAGATGGATATCGTCCTCCCCTTCCAGAAACTCGAATGTCAAGCAAGACTTGCTGAGCCTACTCTGCAAAGAAAAACTGGATATGGATACATTTATTTATTTATTTCAGGTACTTATATAGCGCCGTCAATTTACGCAGCGCTTTACACATATATATTGTACATCAGTCCCTGACCCTCAAGGGGTGTACAATCTAAGGTCCCTAACTTACATTCATACATACACATACTAGGGCCAATTTAGACAGGATCCAATTAACCTACCAGCATGTCTTTGGAGTGTAGGAGGAAACCGGAGTACCCGGAGGAAACCCACGCAGGCACAGGGAGAACATGCAAACTCCAGGCAGGTGGTGCCGTGGCTGGGATTTGAACCAACGACCCTAGTACTGCCAGGTGGAAGTGCTAACCATTTAGCCACTGTGCTGCCCATCACACTGCTCAACAACCTCTCACTTTAACAAAAAGTGGGGCCTGTTCATCTCTAAGATGCTATCACCACTAGAACAGTCTACACACCTCCCTCGGCTCCAGGACTCTTGTACTGCTTTTCCTCTTCAATACTATATCCTTCACCCTCCAAAATTACACTAACCACCCAATAATTTCTAACTGGGGACCTGATACTTTGCTATCTCCAGCGCAGCCCAACGGATGACGTCAAAGTGTTTGTCTCATTATGCTACAGAGCCTCCCCCATTATGTGATCTTCTCCTCTTGCCTCTCCAATAAGGAAGTGAGTCACCAACAGGCCTGCCCCTCCTCCCCCTGGTTATGTTTTAGGTTTTATGTGTATGTTATCTCTTTCATCTGACCATTTGTGCTCTGAATTTTGTTTTCTTTTGTACTCTTGTACTTGCTGGTTGAGTTCTAGGATAGCTATTTGTCTATGCTGAATACATCTACGTGTAAGACATCCATGTCTCCATCCTTCTTAGAGTATCCTAAGATTTTTAATGTGCAGGTCAACACCTGGTTACTAGTTACATGTACCTAGTCGTGATTTATCTCTCCTTGAACTCTGTACTGCCATTGTTCTTCTTACTGTTATGTTATTTTCTAATTGAAAACTCAATAAAAACATTAATAAAAAAAAAAGGCCCAATAAAGGAAATTACAGTCAGATTAAAAAAAAAAAGTAACCTTAACACTAAGCCCAGACTCTGGTGAAGGGGGCTAAATTGGCTCCGGAAATGCATGGGCTACCACTATTCTTCCTGCTGTTTCATTTTTACCAACAATAAAGGATTATGGATTTTTAGATCAGAAAAAAAAAAAAAAGAAAAACACAATTATTCTGTAGGCCTATTAACATCTTCAGGAGCCCCTACTTGTGAACTTCCTAACCTCCATATACAGTTAGGTCCATATATATGTGGTCACAGGCACAATTTTAGTTTTTTTCAGGTATTTACCAAAACATATTCAAGCTATAGTTATATAATGGATATGGGCTGAAAGTGCACACTCTCAGGTTTAATTTGAGGGTATGTACATTCAAATTAGAGGAAGGGTTTTGGGATTACAGCTCTTAAGAGTAGTCACTCCCCCTTTTTCAAGGGACCAAAAGTAACTGGACAATTGAATCAAATGATGCTTCATGGCCAGGTGTGGGCTACTCCTTCATTATTTCTTCATCAATTAAGCAGGTAAAAGGTCTGGAGTTAATTCTATGTGTGGTATTTGCTTTTGGAATCTATTGCTGTGAACCTACATCATGAGTTCAAAGGAGCAACATTAGAAGTGGCCACATCAACAGTTTGGTACATTCGGAGGTTAGAAGAAGGCACTGGTGAGCTCAGCAACATAAAAAGGCATGGACGTTCACGGAAGACAACAGTGGTGGATTATTGCAGGATCCTCTCTATGGTAAAGAAAAACCCATTCACAACATCCAGACAAGTGAAGGACACTCCCCAGGAGGTGGGCGTATCATTGTCAAAGTCTACAATCAAGAGAAGACTTCACGAGAGCAAATACAGAGGGTTCACCACAAGGTGTAAACCATTCATAAACCTGAAGAATAGAAAAGCCAGATTAGACTTTGCCAAAAAACATCTAAAAAAGCCAGACCAATTCTGGAAAAGCATTCTTTGGACGGATGAAACTAAGATGAATCTGTACCAGAATGACGGGAATAAAAAAGTGTGGAGAAGGCTTGGAACAGCTCATGATCCAAAGAACACAATGTCATCTGTAAAACATGGTTGAGGCAGTGTGATGGCATGGGAACGCATGGCTTCCAGTGGCACTAGTTCATTGGTGTTTATTGATGATGTGAAGGAAGACGGAAGTAGCCGGATGAATTCTGCAGTGTTTAGAGATATACTGTCAGCCCAGATTCAGCCAAATGCAGCAAAGTTGATTGGATGGCGCTTCACAGTACAGTTGGACAATGATCCAAAACACACTGCAAAAACAACCCAGGAGCTTTTGAAGGAAAATAAGTGGAATATTCTGCAATGGCTGAGTCAATCACCTGATCTCAACCCAATTGAGAATGCATTTCACTTGCTGAAGGGAACACTAAAGGCAGAAAGACCCACAAAGAACAACTGAGGACAGCTGCAGTTAGAGCCTGGAAAAGCACCAGAAAGGAGGAAACCCAGTCTTTGTTAATGTCCATGGGTTCCAGACTTCAGGTCGTCATTGCCAGTAAAGACTTCTCAACAAAATATCATAAATAATCATTTTATTTGTGATTATATTAATTTGTCAAATTACTTTTGGTCCCTTGAAAAAGGGGGGATAGCTACTCTTAAGAGCTATAATTCCTAAACCCTTCCTCCAATTTGGATGTACATACCCTCAAATTAAACCTGAGAGTGTGCACTTTCAGCCCATATCCATTATATAACAATAGCTTGAATATGTTTTGGTAAATACCTGAAAAAAAACCCCTAAAATTGTGTCTGTGTCCAAATATATACGGACCTAACTGTATGTAGGGTTTTGTGTCTCTCTTGGAAGTGGACATGGTGTATGACTATTGTGAGTACTGGCCCATACAATCTATGTAGATGCCTTTCTGACGTACTTTGGTATATATACTACTTTTTGGTGGTGTCGTATATTTTCCTCTATAGGATCTATTTACAATTTTTGGCTTGCCTGTATCCTGGTCTCCTATGCCCATTCCCCAGACTACTTTGCTGCAGGTCCGCTGTGCTTTTATGTAACTCCAATAAGTAATTTTTGTTCATTGTATGTATTTCAATGTACTTGTCTGTAGACCTAAATTTTATGTTTTTATATGCAGTAGCACTATTCTCCCTTACATTCAAGCTTTGGTCCTGAAGAAGCCCAATGTACAGGCAAAACGCGTTGACCATTTTTGATCTCTTACTCTGTATCTGATACCTATGTTTTAGGTGACTATGATGTATGCAAGTGAGTTATTTTTTAATTACCTGTGCCCTTTTCCCCTTTGCCCCCTTTTGGGGGTTATGTATGTATCGTGCATCTCAAACATGGTATATGACACTTTTATGCTAATAAATGGTTGTATGTATATTATTGTGTGGTCTCTTACTGTGCCCAAAAAATCCGCTAGTTTTGCTGTACTTTTATTGTCCGGCCTTTTTTCTTTTTATTACTAGGATGTGATACTAGGAAGCTCTTTTGTTATTTTTCATTGAAAAAAATATGCTTTACATTGTCATGCAATTCTCTGTGACTCAAGTCACATCTGAAATTGCATTATTGTGAATCAGGCCTAAAGCAGCCCATAAGTGAGTCTTCTTTTTTTTTTATTCAACCAGCAGCTTGAACAAAGAAATCTCCGTTCCCCCATCTACATGCTCAGTGTCAATGGGGGACTGCTCTCCGCTAAACTATTGTGTTCTGACAGCAGGGAAACTTCCCCACCATCAGAATACAATGATCAGCATTGCAGGCTACAACAGAGGGGAAAATCTGACAAGGCAGTTGTACAGAAGTCAGTCGGTAGATCAACTTCTGTACAAGCATTTGGTCAGTCCCCACTAAACTGGTCAAATTTGAATCTATATATGGCCAGCTTTACCTTCGTTCTCCTGTGACCCAGAACCAGCTGATAGCGGGCTGTTGTCTGCTGTCAGCTGACAGGGCAAAGTCACGCCAGGCTCTGGAAGGATCCTGAAAATATTGTTGGGATACAACCCACTGTCTAACTGACAGATGGCTCTGCTTTTCAGCGAATGACTGAGAGCCATAGCCAGCTGTGCCAACCCCCTCCCCAGCCAATCGCTCCAGTGAGTGCTGGAGTAGCAGAGCAGAGAGCAGTGACTGACAGTCACTGCTCTCTGCTTGGACAGACCGAGAACCAAGTGATCATCCGTCATGTACTTGCTCAGTCCTTGGTCTTAAAGCAAGTGTGGGACAGCTGCATCTCAACACTGGGGCTGTAGCATGGAGGTTTGTTTTTTCATATCCCATACTTCTCCTTTAAAGATCCCTATGAATTCCCATATGTTTGTACAGTTTATTTCCTTTCCAGAGTGGACTGACTAATCCTGTGTTGGCTTGGTAGCTCAATTTCCAATTATTAATGGCTAGTCTAATGTGTCATTATTGGCTATTGAGTAGAACAGTGGCTAAGTGGTTTGCAGTTCCACCTAGCACCACCAGGGTCATTGGTTCAAATACGAACCACGGCGCTGCCTGCATGGAGCTTGCATGTTCTTCCTGTGCTTGCGTGGGTTTACTCCTACACTCCAAAGACATGATGGTAGGGTAACTGGCCCTAGTATGTGTATGTATGATTGTGAGTTAGGGACCTTAGATTGTAAGCTCCTTGAAAGCAGGGACTGATGAGAAGGTACAAGGGGTGGTCATGTCAAACTGGGAATTTTTTACAGGTAATAAAAGGGATGCTAGCGTGGCGGTACTACATGCAGTGGAAAGTTGCAAGTGTGTTCTATTACTAATAGGTGATACACATGTTACGGGCCAGTCCAGAGACCATTAATAAAGATGGCAGACAACAATGTTAGTGCATGCATGGAACAGCGTGTGGTGATGAAGTTTGTTGTGAATGAAGGCATACAACCCACGGATATTTACAGAAGACTTCAAGCACAGTACAGTGATGAGACGCTTAGCCGCAGTAAGACATTTGAATGGTGTAAACGTTTCAAAGATGGCCATACATCTTGGCTCTGGTGGTTCCCAGACCACAGTAGACATTCCTGTGAACGTTCAGCAGGTGGAATGCCTGATCCTGGATAATCGATGCATAACCTGTCGAAAAATTGTACAAGAGACAAATCTTTCTGTGGTCAGCATTTCAGCGCTGATGACGAAGTGAAACAGGCTGTCCTAGGATGGTTCAGGCAAGCTGACAAATCTTTCTATGCCTAAGATTTCCAGGCATTAGTTAAACACTGGGATAATTGTATAAATGTAGCAGGGGAGTATGTTGAAAAATAATTGCAGTTTGCACTCATTGAAAGTTGTTCTTTTATTATATAATATTATCCCAATAACCACCTGCACCTATGTTAATCAAACACAAATAAATTTATATTTGCAGCCGCTATCCCTTCTCAAAAAAAGATCCAAAAGATATGACATACACCTGATAGCGCTTGCAAAACAACACTCAATATGTGCAAATCTCCTAAATACATTTTTTTTTAAACAAAAATTAACTATACTGAAAATCAATCACTGTTCAAAGTCCCATTTTGGGATATTGCACAGTGATTGGTTTTGAATATAGTTAACTTTTTTTATTTAGGAAATTTGCATACCGTATTGAGTGTTGTTTTGCAAGTACTATCAGGTATATGTCATATCTTTTATTATATAAACTCAAAAGTCCCAGTGTGACTTGAATGCCCCTCGTAAAATGTATATGTAAAGTTCTGTGTAAATTGATGGCATTCTATAAGTAATGGAAATAAATAAGTAAAATATTAAACAATCAGATGCTGAGTAACAGATATTGTAGATATGTTTATATGATGGCCACTTGTTTAAGATCATCATACAACTGTTTCATTTGTACTGTATGCACCCCAGAGTCTGGCCCTGGAACTCAGTGCCAAACTCCTAAATCTCAAAAAATTCTTTATAAAAATGATGAGACATGTTGAAATCTAATTTTATAGTTTCAACATCTATATAGTTTCAGGGCCTACCTAAACAACTTATTAAACCAAGCCTTTGCACAACATTTGGTGGTGTACTTTGCTAATCTATCAGATCAAATCTAAGCAAGAAATATCGTTCTTATTATACAGGATTTATGTAGCATAGTGCTTTACAATATAAAGGGAGACAGTAAAACTGCAATAGAAAAAAAACTAGAGGATTAAGAGGGTCCTGCTCATAAGAGCGTACAGTCCAATAGGATGGGGCAAGTGGTACAAAAGGTTATAACTGCGGGGGATGAACTTGATAAATTGTCTAGTTGGAGGTGTGATAGGCTTCCCTGAGGAGATGTGTTTTCAGGGATCGCGTAAAGGCAGCGTTAGTAGTGGATAGCCGGACAGATTGAGGTAGAGAGTTCCAGTGGATGTGAGAGGCTCTGGCAAAGTCCTGGAGATGAGCATGGGAGGAGGAGACAAGGGAGATTGAGAGCAGCAGTATGGGAGTGATCTGTGACTGAAGGAGTGAGGTGAGGGGTAGAGAGATAGATTTGGGTGTCATCGGCATAGAGGTGGTATTTGAAGCCGTGGGAAGTTATCAGTGTCGCAAGCGTACACCCAGAGACTGACGCAGTCCTCCATTTTGTTAAGAAGTCCCCATGTTGTCCCTCATTCTCCCCCTTTCCTCTCTGTTAATCCACAGGGACATATGTGTGTTGGTAGGGTCACAGGCTGGGCAGGGCACAGCAGGGAACCCCAGAGCTATAAAACATTTTTGAGCGAAGGTGCCTGGTTGTCTGAGAGAGCTGTGTGATATTGCACCTCGTAAAAGCTAAGGCAAGCCTTCCCAGGAGTTCAAAGAGATTCTAGCTAAGCACAGCCCAGATAGCACTTTTAAAATCCATTTTTCCCCTATGTTTCATATCTTGGAATATGAGGGACTTAAAAAAAAACAGGCATATCGTCAGATTGGCCAAGAGGAGATGGACAATTTGATAAGTCACTCTCCTTGGCTGGGATACATAGGAAAGCAGAAAAGTAGATCTCAAACCATTCAGTGTATAATTTCATATTTCTTATCTAATCAATCCTCCGACTTGTCTGCATAATAATCTACCCGCGGGTGGAGGGTCACTTGTGCAGATGGAAAGTTATGAGCCAAAATATGAACTAGAAGAGATTTTGGCTCTAGTTTAGGTCTAAGCCCAGACCTTCACACCCTAAACGGGGTATTGGTCCTTGACTTCATAGACACCCCCTGCTGGGGAACTACAAAATGAGCTGTCAGGCCTAAGAGAGTGAAGTTGAAGAATTCTCCCGTTTAACATCAGAACCAACTTGGGAGACCGTCCTGTCGCTCTGAAACTTGATCTGCAAACCCAAGGCTGATTGGCAAGTACTTTAACCTCCTTTCTGTTACCTCTTTGCTGTGCTGTTGTTCTCTGTATGTTTATATATATATATTGGTTACATCTTTTTTTTATAAATATTTTTATTGCACCCTTTTGACTTTTTAGTAATAAATCTTTCCTTCTGAAAGTGTTGAACTGTTTCTATAGCTCTTTATTGCAATTTACGAATTCCTGCCTCTAAAAAGAGCGCTACTGTGTTTGTTTAACCCTCTGTATAACCGGCCTGCAGAGACCGTGTTATACAGACGATTATCTCAACTATTATAGTGTTATAGCTGATATTGCCAAGTTTCCTCTTTCTCTGTACAAAAAGGAGGTGGTGGCAGTGTGAAGGGTTAATTGCGTAATTAAGCTGACCCAGTAATAATCGCTCCCAGGCTGCCAGTACATAGATTGTGGTCCAATTAGCTGGAGAATCGTTGTGCAGGGTGCAGCTGGGCGTGGCATTGTTACGCACGTGACATTGCGGTTTTAGATTAGCTAGTCCTTCGGTCACAAGTTTGGTGAGAAGGTCAAGGGTCTGATGCCGCGTTCGTCACAATCAGGTGACCAAGAGAGGAGGTGTAGATAAAGAAGAGAAAGTGGTCCAAGAACAGAATCTTGGGGGACCCCTACAGAAAGAGGAAGTGGAGAGAACGAGACAGAGTCATAGGTTACACTGAAGGAGCACTGTGATAGGTAGGAGGAGAACCAGGAAAGCGCTGACTCTCAAAGACCAAGGCAGTGGAGTTTATTGAGAAGGAATGGGTGGTCAACAGTATCAAAGGCCACAGAGAGGTCTAATAGTAAGAGTATAAAGTTGTGGCCATTGGTTTTAGCAGTTAGTAAATAATTTGTGAGTTGTAGTAGGGCAGTTTCTGTGGAGTGCTGCGATCAAAAGCCAGCCTGTAAGGGGTCAGGATGGTTGTTTTCAATGAGGAAGGAGCTAAGACGGTTGTAGACTAAGCGTTCTAAAAGTTTAGAGGTGAGTGGGAGCAGTGGGATGAGTCTTAAGTTGTTCTGGTGGGATCCAGTAACGGCTTTTTAAGTATGGAAGTGATCTGGGCATGCTGTAGGGGGGAGGGAAAGGTACCATTATATAGGAAGAGATTGAAGATGTGAGTGAGAGAGTGTAGGATAGAAGAAAAGGGTTACCGTAGTAGCTGCAAGGGAACATGATCCAGGGCACAATTGGTTAGGTGGGTATCTGAGAAAAGTTTGGTAATCACATCAGTAGTAGCCAGTTCAAAAGAGGGAAGTGTTGATTGTGCTGTTTGACAAGGAATTTTGAGTGGGGAAGATATCTGTATAGTGGATGTGTCCTCACATATTGCATCAATCTTGTCTTTGAAGAGACTGGCAATCTCTTGGGCAGGGAGTGAGTTAGTGGGTAAAGATGGTGGGGGACAAAGCAGAGAGTTAAAGGTAGCAAAGAGCTGACGAGGACTGGATGGCATGGTATTAATAAGAGAGATGAAGTAAGTTTGTTTGGCAGCATAGAGGCAGGAATTTTATTTTAGGAGGACAGATTTATATAAGATGAAGTCCTGCAGGGATTTGGTTTTACGCCACAGTCGTTGAAAAGCACATCAACGTTTCTTGAGATTTCTGGTATTGTCAGTTTGCCAAGGTTGTAACAGTCGGGCCTGATTCTTCATGTAGTTAGAGGAGCAAGTGCGTCCAGTGAGGATTAGAGTGGACTGTTGTAGACAGAGGTGGCCAGGTTATGGCAGGAAAGGGAAGAGATTTTGTCATAGAGGTGGTCAGTAGCAGAAAAGAGAAGGGTTAAAGTGGTGAAGGTTTCTACAAGTAATCATTTGCTGCTTAGAGAGATAGGTGGTTGGAGACAAGGATACTGTGAAAGTAATGAGATTGTGATCAGAAAAAGGAAAGGGGGTGTTGGTGAGGTTGCCAGGAGTGCAGAGATGGGAGAATGCAAGGTCAAGGGTATTACCACTGGAGTGAGTAGAAGTGTGTGTCCACTGTGTTAGGTCAAAAGATGAGGCTAAGTTGAGAAGTTGAGCTGTAGCCAGGCTGTTAACATTAACAGGGATGTTAAAATCAACAAGAATGATAGAGGGTATTTCAGAGAAGAGAATGTAGGGTAGCCAGGCCGGGAAGTAATTAAAAAAAACCACGATACTGGTCCAGGAGGTCGATAAATCACTGCAATCCTCAGAGAAATTGGAGAAAACAGACAAATATAGTGCATCTTGGAAGAACAGAAGGATAGAAAGGGAGGGGTAGGAAGGACTTGGAAGGTGCACTTTGGGCATAGAAGGAATCCAACTCCATCTCCTTTCCATCCAGTAGGTTTGGGTCCAGTGGAGGCCACCATGTAAGAGAGCAGCAGGAGAAGCTTCAGTTTCAGTTATGGCAAGTATGTTAAAGCAATGGGAGATAAAAAGGTCATGCACATATGTGAGCTTGTAACAGGCTGAATGGGCATTCCAGAGGGCACATGAGTTTGAGGGTCTGGTTTTTGGAATCAGGGGGATAGAAATTAAACTGTGTAGATTGCGGCTATTGCAAGAGGAGAAAGGGTGCCAGATGATGGGTGCAGTAAAAGGGAGAGGGTAGGAGTGAGGATGATATGTATAAGCTGTGGGGTGGAGATGAGGGGTAAAGTAAGGACAATTTGAGGACAGAGAACACTAATGTTAGAAGGAAGAGTAGAGGTAGCATATTAGTGGGAATCAGACTTCACAGGGAAGGAAATATCAAATGTTGATTTGCTTGCTGTCCTTCCAGATTAAAGCAGAGTTCTTGTTGTATCTTTATACAGCTTTAGTTATCCTACTTTAGTCAAACTGCGGAATTAAAACTGAGACAACCCTCATTAAAGGAACACTCAGAAAAGAAATGGTGTCCATGACTAACCCCTGTCTGAGACTTCCCCATAAGCTGAACTAAATTTATAGGGAGATGGGGCTAGCAAACATTTGTCAATTGAATAAATTAGGATCTGATAACAGATACTTAAATGGGAGGGAGAGGAGAAGGAGAAAAAAAAACAGAAAAGCCACAGAGACAGATCAAACTCATAAAAGGTAATTGATTCTTTGATTACAAAGGCAAAAAAGTAGGTAAGAACCAAATTACTAGACTTAGTAAAATACAGCCTATTGCCAGTGCTTGAGCATCAGCAAATTTATAATGTTTCAATCAGGCTATGGAGCTATTTTTGCTTCAAATAGGGAGTGATTTTCAGCAGGGTATAAAAGTTGCCTAAAGTGTCCAATAATGAGCCTGTGTATGTACACCTATAGTCTTTTACAGTATGTTAGGATTTCCAGGTAGGGTAGAAAGGAACAGTATTCATAAACAATGGACTGCAGGCATAAAATCTATGAGTGAATGGAAAGTGATCAGTCACGCAACAGCAATTTAACACAGAAAAGACTGTGCTTTTCATGCTAGAAAATCACAGCATTAAAGAGCTGCCATGTGACAGCACACTGTCATGTTAAAATTGTTTTTACAGAGTTAACGTTAGTGTATAAGAAGAAAAAACATCTCCAGTGTGCTTCAGAAAAAATGTTATGCATACAAAACTTCTCTTATTTGCTCCCGTTTGGTTTGATAAATATACCATTGAAAGTGTTTTTGTTATATTTGCTCAATAGGTGCCAGAAGTATCTATTGATTTTACCTGAAATCTTGTGAGCTGATAACTTCCTTCTCTACCTGTGCACAAGGAGGGGTTATAGAGATGGGGGGGGGGGGTTAGATGATGAGGAGGGGTCTGTGTTCTTTGTAATCCATCAGAAATGAATTAGAAAGGGCTGACACCACATGCATTGTCTAAAATATTACCATTACCAGTATAATTGTTTCAAATGTTACCAGTTTTACAGTTGTCAGCTTTATGTGTGATTAAATAGTTATTGGGGGAGATTTACTAAAACTGGTGCACTCAGAATCTGGTGCAGCTGTGCATGGTAACCAATCAGCTTCCAATTTCAGCTTGTTCTATTAAAGTGGTTGTAAACCTCAAACATGAAATATGAACAAATCACTTCTTTCTATAGTGTGTACTTGTCTTAATTAAGAGCACTAAGTGTAATTTCTGTCTTCTGCAATCTGCGTGACTCACTTCTGACAAGTTTTCCTGACACCAAGACAAAAATGGTGACAGGGGAGGGACCTCCAACAGATTGACAGCCTCAGCTCTGTTCCTGTGAGCTATGTTGAGGGGGTGTGTCCCTTCCCTTCAATCAGCTCTCAGAGCTCTCCTCACTAAGCTCTGCAGTGTGTAATTTCAACTCTCCACTCATTTTTCTGAACTCTCAGACAAGCTTTAAAAAGACAGGTACAACTTAGGTAGGGGGATTTGTTTCATTTCTGGGTATCACTTGAGGCCAGTCACCTCATTGGGTATATGTGAGGGTTTACAAACACTTTAAGCTTTGGCAATAAAACCTGAAAGCTGATTGGTTGCTATACAGATTTGCCCCAGATTTTGCACGCTCCAGTTTTAGTAAATAACTCCGATTCAGTCTTCATGTTTTAGGACAAAATATGTGTTTTAAATTCCCTGTCAATAACTTCCTATTTCATAAAGGATGATATGAAATGGGGACAATAGGGAGAATTCCCCTCATACAGTACTGTGAGGAAGAAGGCAGCAGAATTCAAGTAAGAGGGGAGTATTCAAGATGGCCGTGTTTAGGTAAAAAAAAAACATCACTAACCATTACTCAAGAAAATGTGGAGAAGATGCATGAAATCATTCTGCAAGAATCCGCCTGTCTGTTTTTAAGGCAGACCCGATCCGACCATCCATTGCCCTATATGGAGTGGCGGATGTAAATGGACATGTGTCTGTTTACACCTGCCTGCATCCAGTCCGATCCTATCTGCTAAAAACTGTTAGATGGGGATCCCAGTCGGTTGGATTGGATGACAATCAGATGTAAACGGACAGGCGGTCAGTTTACATCTGACTGCCTATAGGGGACAGTGGGCTGTGTCCGTGTCCTCTCTGCATAAGCCTGCTTAGCAGGGATCTGTCTGTTCAGTGGGGATCAGGGGAGAGATTGCCCACTGAGCAGGCATATCTGCTGCTGAAATCTGTTAGTGTTAAAGGGGCCATTGTCTTTAAAGCTGAATTCCAGTCTTACCATCAGTCTTGCACATTTGTACAGGCTCCTGTCTTTACTGAAATTGCTTCCTCTAATTTCAGTGTACACTGTGAACTTCTCACAGTGTGCATTAGAAGCTGCAGCAAGTAGGTTACAGCCTGCTTCATTTCCTGGCTGGGGGGCATCAAACATCATCAAGTCCTTTCTTACAGAGATTTACTATCCATGGCCTTTTCCTTCCAATTATTGGATTACATTGTTTTCCATTATGGAGGCTCAGATTCAAATTTGGTTGTTACAAGGGTGGTCTGCTTGAAAATATTTATTTATTTCAGGTACTTATATAGCGCCGTCAATTTACGCAGCACTTTACATATATATATATATATGTATATATATATTGTACATTCACATCAGTCCCTAACCCTCAAGGGGTGTACAATCTAAGGTCCCTAACTCACATTCATTCATACACATGCTATGGACAACTTATACAGGATCCAATTAACCTACCTGCATGTCTTTGGAGTGTGGGAGGAAACCGGAGAAACCCGGAGGAAACCCACGCAGGCACAGGGAGAACATGCAAACTCCAGGCAGGTGGTGCAGTGGTTGGGATTCGAGCCAACGACCTGCCAGGCGGAAGTGCTAACCACTAAGCCACTGTGCCACCCATATACAGTGGGGATCGAAAGTTTGGGCACCCCAGCTAAAAATTTGTATTAATGTGCATAAAGAAGCCAAGGAAAGATGGAAAAATCTCCAAAAGGTATCAAATTACAGATTAGATATTCTTATAATATGTCAACAAAAGTTAGATTTTATTTCCATCATTTACACTTTCAAAATAACAGAAAACAAAAAAATGGCGTCTGCAAAAGTTTGGGCACCCTGCAGATTTTATAGCATGCACTGCCCCCTTTGCAAAGCTGAGACCTGCCAGTGTCATGGATTGTTCTCAATCATCGTCTGGGAAGACCAGGTTATGTCAATCTCAAAGGTTTTAAATGCCCAGACTCCTTTGACCTTGCCCCAACAATCAGCACCATGGGTTCTTCTAAGCAGTTGTCTAGAAAACTGAAACTGAAAATAGTTGACGCTCACAAAGCTAGAGAAGGCTATAAGAAGATAGCAAAGCGTTTTCAGATGTCAATATCCTCTGTTCGGAATGTAATTAAGAAATGGCAGTCATCAGGAACAGTGGAAGTTAAAGCAAGATCTGGAAGACCAAGAAAAATATCGGACAGAACAGCTAGCAGGATTGTGAGAAAAATAATTCAAAACCTACGTTTGACTGCACGATCCCTCCAGAAAGATCTGGCAGACACTGGAGTTGTGGTACACCATTCCACTATAAAGAGATACTTGTACAAATATGGTCTTCATGGAAGATTCATCAGAAGAAAACCTCTTCTACGTCCTCACCACAAAAATCATTGTTTGAACTTTGCAAATGAACATATAGACAAGCCTGATGCATTTTGGAAACAAGTTCTGTGGACCGATGAGGTTAAAATTGAACTTTTTGGCCGGAATGAGCAAAGGTACATTTGGAGAAGGGGCACAGAATTTAATGAAAAGAACCTCTGTCCAACTGTTAAGCATGGGGTTGGATCAATCATGCTTTGGGGTTGTGTTGCAGCCAGTGGCACAGGGAACATCTCACGAGTAGAAGGAAAAATGGATTCAATAAAATTTCAGCAAATTTTGGATGGTAACTTGATGCCATCTGTGAAAAAGCTGAAGTTAAAGGGAGGATGGCTTCTACAAATGGATAATGATCCTAAACACACCTCGAAATCCACGGGGGATTACATCAAGTGGCGTAAACTGAAGGTTTTGCCATGGCCTTCACAATCTCCTGACCTCAACATAATTGAAAATCTATGGATAGACCTTAAAACAGCAGTGCGTGACAGACAGCCCAGAAATCTCAAAGAACTGGAAGACTTTTGTAAGGAAAAATGGGCAAAGATACCTCAAACAAGAATTGAAAGACTCTTGGCTGGCTAAAAAAAGCGTTTACAAGCTGTGATACTTGCCAAAGGGGGCAGTACAAGATATTAACTCTGCAGGGTGCCCAAACTTTTGCAGAAGCCATTTTTTTGTTTTCTGTTATTTTGAAAGTGTAAATGATGGAAATAAAATCTAACTTTTGTTGACATATTATAAGAATGTCTAATCTGTAATTTGATGCCTTTTGGAGATTTTTCCATTTTTCCTTGGCTTCTTTATGCACATTAATACAAATGTTTAGCTGGGGTGCCCAAACTTTCGATCCCCACTGTATATAGCCTTCCTAGAAACTCCCGCTCTTCCAGACTGACACACACCCATCAAGAAATTGGATGTAAAAAGCAAGAGTTGATCCCATTATGAAAGAATATCTCGTAATAAAAAAGGTGTCACAACTCCATGCACATCAGAAAAAGCTAAATAAGATGAAACATGTCACAGGACAGTCTTGCACTGTCTGAAGTCAATGCAGATACATTTCTTAAGGTCTATAACAATGGATGGAACAAAGTAAAATCACTAAATTCCTGAGTCAAACAAAACTCTGGAAGCAGCCAATCTAAAGAAAGTGAAATTGGTTGCATTTGCTGGAAAAGGTGATAACAATATTGCTGTACAATGTGGAGGGGGTAGCAATTGGTCATTTACTTTATAATGGGACACACCGTCATTGGAGCATACTGTACACATTTTGTTATGAAATATTTCACAGAATTTGAAGGATAAAGTTGGCCAAAGGTGTGCAGCTACATCATCATAACAATCCAAGCTACATTCCAATAGCTGCCATGGCTGTCATTAATGTGGAACTAAACATTGTCAACACCCTCCCTAGTCACCTAGTCTCGCCTACTCTAAAAAAGAACTTATCTGGTGGACATGCTGGGCTTGATAAAGATGTTTCTGATATTGCAGAAGGCTATTTTGATATTGCAGAAGGCTATTTTGACACCCTTGACAAATTATTCTATTTGAAGCAAATACAAGGGTACTGCTTGTGGACTTTGAAGAGAACTATGTAGAAACACAAACCCATTCTTCATAGCGAGGTTATAAACTTAGTCACCAGTCACACTGCTGCGATTTAAAATCACATGATTTGAGTGTGATTTCAGATGCGATTTCTGAAAACTTTATTGCTACTTGTGAAATGTTTAATGATTTCTTGCAATTTGCAGTGCAATTTCCATTATATTCTATGTAAGTGAAATCACAACAAAACTGCAAAAAAAGTAATGCAAGAACTGCTTTAGAAATTGCGCTGCAGCAAATCGCACATAATAAGCAGGAGTAAAAGTGAGCGCTAAAGATAACCTGCTGTACACCGAAAAGCACCAATAACCTCCTAAGACCAATAATAATCACAAAGGTGCAGCACTAAAACCTCAATGAATAATGTATGATATTATAAAGTGCAAATGCTTATAACCTGAGAAGTCACCCTGTCATACGCAGTATGTCAAAAATTATTATATAGCCATATTGCACATATATATCCACTTGCAGGAGAAATGCATAAAATAGATAAAGTGACAGTAGTGTAAACGCACATCCACAATAGTGACTGTTGGTGCTAAAGTGACAAAGTCTATATAACAAATTCATAGGATGTGAAGCTTCAAATCAAGTGATCCACTGTACGTCTTCTGGTGATCAAATAATAGAATTACACACTCGCCAGATGCATAATTCCATCATGCATTTGAGAAAATAAAACATCTCAATGGTTCAGTAGGATCCTCTTATGGACACATCTATCCCTTCTGGGCTTCCCTTTGGATAATCAGATTGGATATAGCACCTCTCAACTCCTTTTGAAACGATATCACACCATTTTGGCATCCTTTCTTGGGACTCTTGTTGAGTCCACCACCCACAGAGCCCACAGGGAGAGGAGTTGAGAGGTGCTGTATCCAATCTGATTATCCAGAGGGAAGCCCAGAAGGGATAGATGTGTCCATAAGAGGATACTACTGAACCATTGAGATGTGACTTCTCAGGTTATAAGCATTTGCACTTTATAATATCATACATTATTCATTGAGGTTTTAGAGCTGCACCTTAGCAAATCGCACATGTTAAGACACTGACATTCACATTTATTAGATTAGATTTCAAGTGCGATTTCAATTCGCAAATCGCACCTGAAATCGCACCGGTGTGACCCGGCACTTATGAGACAGTTATATGAAAATATTGGCATTGTAATTATCAAGCATATGGAAAACACCATACCTATCACATACTTCATTGCTTAATGTATGGTAAGTGACCAACCATTTAGTATCCAATCATATATCAGTCATAGGGTGACCATACTCCATAAACTTCATTCTCACCAGAAACGAGAGATTATGAAACATGTGCTTGCCCTTACATCTGCCAGGACTGGCTGTGTTTTTCTGTGCAACTCATTTGGTGCTTGTTCTTGGTATATGCACAATTAACATTTCCTTCCCTTTACTCCTCGGAGGATTTCCGAAAAAAATGAAAATCTCTATTTGTAATAATGAAAGCTTTCTACGATCTTAAGCAGTTCTTATTTCATTCTCAGCAAGCAGTACATGAATACTTGTATTAGTCTGGGATCAAATCGCAATATAGCCAGCCTTTAAAATAAAACAACTGTTGCAAACATAGCGAGTTCAGACTAAGTATGTGATGACAATCTGTATAAGCAGATATAGACATAGGCAGACATATCCAAATATGCAAAGTGTGAATTGTCCAGGTTATGTCAAATTTAGTTTAAAATATACTGCTAGTAGATTAATTGGCTCCTGCCTAAATTGGCCCTAGTATTTGTATGTATGAATGTGAGTTAGGGACCTTAAATTGTAAGCTTCTTAGGGGCAGGGACTGATGTGAATGTATGATATTTATGTAAAGTGCTGCATAAATTGACAGTGCTATATAAGTGCCTGTAATAAAATAAATACTGTATGCCCAGACTTTTCACTCAATACTTTAGGTAGTTTGGGTCACCAACCCTAATATGATGAAATGTAAAAATGTAATAAGTTGAACAGAGCTCAGTCATAATGGGCAAAAAGAGAATATTTTGATTAACTTCTCTTTAGGTAATAAACAGACTGGTACTGGGACATTAAAATGAGCCTCACATATATTCACAATGCCATAAGTTTCATTTTTGTGAGATATTACATTAACCACTTCTTGACCATGCTGTAGCCGAATGATGACTACAGCACAGTCCTCCAGTTCTGGGAGGTTACCATATGACATTGCCACACCCCCAACCCCTCCCCCCGCTCTCCCAGCAGCTCACACCTGGCACTCATTGCACGGTAAAGGGCCAATCACCGTGGCCTTTTACCACGTGATCAGCTCTGACCAACCACAGCTGATCACCATATCAACACACTTGCCACAAACACACTCTCACAGCATGTGGAAAGTACTGCCAATAACCAGCAACTGTGAAAGGAGACATCTTCACTGATAATCAGTGCCCTGATTATCGGTGCAGCCCCAAAAGTGCCCAACAGTGGTGCCCAGCAGTGCCGCCAATCTGTGCCCATCGGTGCCACCAGTCAGTGCCGCCTATCAGTGCTGTCAGTCAGTGCCCTTCAGTGCTGCTTCTTAGTGCCCATCAGTGCTGTCTATCAGTGCCCATCATTGCTGCCTATCAGTGTGGCCTCATCAGTGCCCATCAGTGCAACCTCATCAACGCACATCAGTGAAGGAGAAAAATTACCTGTTTGAAAATTCTATAATAGAAACTAAAACTGGATGTCGTTTCATTTCCTCAAGTTAAACCTGTCCAAAACCGAGCTCCTAGTTTTTCCCCCAGCCTGTGCCCCCCCCCATCCTCTCCATCATGACTAGCAACGCCACCATCAATCCCACCCCACACGCCAAAGTCCTGGGTGTCTCCCTGGACTCAAACCTTTCCTTCCAACCTCATGTCCAATCACTATCAAAGTCATGCAGGCTCCACCTCCGCAACATCTCCAAGATACGCACGTTCCTCACCCCAGACACTGCTAAACAACTCGTACACTCCCTCATTATCTCACACCTACTGCAACTCCCTTCTCACTGGCCTACCCAAACAAATGCTATCCCCACTCCAGTCTATCCTGAACTCAGCGGCTAGACTCATCCACCTCTCCAACCGCTCCACATCTGCCACCCCCCTCTGCCAATCCCTTCACTGGCTCCTGATTGCCCAACGCATTAAATTCAAATTACTAACTCTGACATACCCATTCACAACGCTGCCCCAAACTACCTAACTGACCTGATACCCAAATACCACCCTACCCGTAATCTTCGCTCCTTACAGGACTTCCTACTCTCCAGCTCCCTGGTCTCCTCCTCCCACGCCCGACTGCAGGACTTCTGCAGGACTTCCCCCATCTTCTGGAACTCCCTACCCCAATCCAGCAGACTGTCACCTACCTCCTCACCTTCAGGCACACCCTGAAAACCCATCTCTTCAGGGAAGCCTACCCCACCCTCACCTAACAACCGATCTCCTCCACTCCATCCCCCACAGCCACTTCCTCCTATACCACTATCCACTCCCTCCTAGATTGTAAGCTCGAAAGAGCAGGGCCCTCGAACCCCTCGTGTATTGTATTGTACTGTATTGTCTCATGTTCTGTCCCCCTCGCTAATGTACAGCACTGAGCAAACCCTTTGGCGCTATATAAATACTGTATAATAATAATAATAAAGAAAAACATTTTCTTTTTAATTTTTTTCCAAATGCTTAGCAAAATATAAAACACCCAGTAGTGATTAAATACCACCAAAAGAAAGTTCTACTTGTGTGAAAAAAATGATAAAAATGTCATATGGGTACAGAGAAAGATGGACTGAGCTTCATCAAAACGTTGACAATAAAAACACTGCTGTTTTTGATCTTCCTACTCTGCAAGACCCGTGAGTGCCTCTAAACCAGTTTTGGATATACTGTACATCTTTCTCGTCTTGAGAAAGAAGGGACTGAGCTTCATTGAAATGTTGACAATAAAAACACAGGTCTTGGTACACACTATGCTTTCTTATGACCCTAACTCACACGATGTAAAATCACAATCACCCTTCCTGGTACAGAACAAGCTTCTCAACCTCATGCATCATCGTTTGTCCCAGGTAATAACATGGCTTCATAAAAACCAGAGTATCTTCAGTATTATTGAGGTTCTTTAACTTCCTTGCACAACCAAGTAGATATTTTATTAAACATCGGATGTGTACCTGCTTAATCACCATATATATACGGACTCAGGTGGAAGCCATTATACCAGTATCATGACTGAAGCTGCAACCATAATTCTGCCACCATTTTCTTCAGCTGGCAATAGGCTTTCATGTGAAAGTGATATGAGTGGCTGTACAGCCACCTGATCGCTTTTACAAGCTGTATAAGGCCTCCCCCCACCACCGCCCATCACATTCCTGGGATCTACGATGCCATCAGAAAGCCCAGTACTGCTGAAAGTGGTTGGATCAGCTACTGACAGACGTCAGGAAGGATCATCCCATCCTCTGTGATGAATGAAGCTGGAAGCAATATGTATTATGTCACTTCCAGTTTCAGTTCTTTTGGCCAGTAAAGTTGGTTTGATTGGTTGCTTTGGAGGGCAGAGGCAAGAACGAGGGTCCCAGATCTTTCCATAAAAAGAATCTGTCACTCCCCCAAGGGATGTTGTTCATTTCTTGTAACAGCAATAAAGTTAAATACAAAAATTAAAGAGAAAGTGCAAAAATACATTTAAATTTAAAAAACTATTTTAAAGCACCATTGTTCCCCTGTGCTCACTCTCAAAATCGATTACACATGTAGGTCCCGCACACATATGTAAGCGGTGATTGCACCGCACATGTGAGGTATTGCCGCTATCATCACAGTGGGAGCAATCATTCTAGAGCCAGAGCTCACATTTAATTCTAAACTGATAACCTGTAAAGACTTTTAAAGCATTACCTATGAAGATTTTTAAGTATTGTAGTTTGTTGCCATTTCATGAGCATATGAAATTTTAAATCTTTACATATTTGGTATCTATTTATATTTTACCAAAAAACTGGTTAATATATTGCGTTTATATGCACTAAAATATATTTTAATGGGTTTTTTTTCTGCAACTTTGCATTTGATAAATTTAGCTGTGGAAATATCATGCAACATAAAAAACCCCCCACCATTTTATCCCCCAGGGTCTCTGCTTTCGGAAAATATATAATATTTGTGGGCTCTAAGTAATTTTCTATCAAAAACAAAAATTGCTGTTTTTAAGTTAAAATTGGCCTGGACAGTAAGTGCTGTTAAACAACCTGAGCAAAAACCCTGTGTGAGCTCCAGCTTCAGACACTCATCAGCAATAAATAAGAATGGGATTGTGGTATCAAAAGAGCACAGACACTACAGCCCACATTAATTTTAATGAAGTGCACCCTGAGGCTATTGCTTTGCTAAGGGCATGTGTGTGTCCAACCATTTAAGTCAACAAATGCTGTCTGTCCAGAGTTCTGAGAAGCCATGGAAGCTCCATTTCATACAGGATTTACGTTATTGTGGCGAATATGTATTTTGGAGCTCTGTTTGCAAACAAAATCTTGCTTTCAAATCATGGTGCTATAAGCATTCTTATACTGTACATACAAGATTATGTGTAATTCCATTATTGTTTTTTTTCTTATACCTGTCCTTTTTATTTCCTTTCCCCTGTGTTGTCCCTCCTTGTCTTTATCACAACTTCTCTTCTTTTCCCTGTAATCCTACACTCCTATCCAAGGTTGCGGCTGCCCTTTTATCATTTCTAGGAGTTGCTCAATCATGGTTTTGTGAAAGATACAAAGTCTGATGAATCACACTCTTTATAGTTTCCTTTTGTCCCTGAGGTGTCACACAGCCCTTTAGCAAATACCTGAGTGACATCATCGCCTGGGACAGAAAATTTCTGTGATTCATAAACTCTGACATAGTTGTCTGAATATTTTTTTTTTCTTCTAAAGATGAATAATCATTATAATATTCGATTTTTCTGGTTGCAGTGTTTTTTTTTCACAGCCTAACCCTGAGTCCACATGCATTTTACTGCTAAGTGGCTGCATGTACATTTTCACAATACAAACTTCTGAATTGTTGGAGGCATCAATTGTTTTAAAGGCTTTTTTTGCCTAAACACAATGTAACATTTCTAGGCAATGTGCATTAGCACAGAAGCTTATTTTTTTCTTTGGGCAGGCATGTGATCTGATTTGCAGAAAGGAGATTGCAGGAGACAGGGGCAGAGAATTTTCACACCACACTCCATTACACTGGTGCCTAAACAAGGACCTGTATATCAGTATCACTGATGTTATATGACATTTTAGTGGTTGGTTCACATCTACTCTATCTACAGTAATTTGCCTCTTTGGCCATACCGCTAGAAGTATAGACACCCAATGACTTCTACAGTGGAGATGGTGTGGCGCTCCTCTCTCCCGCTTGGACGATCGCGACGTCAGATCCCAGCCCTTCTCACCAAACTTGTGACCGAAGGACTAGCCAATCTAAAACCACGATGTCACGTGCGTAACAATGCCACGCCCAGCTGCACCCTGCACAAAGATTTTCCAACTCACTGGAAAACAATCGATGTACCGGCAGCCTGAGCTCGATTGTTACTGGGTCAGGTTAATTACGCAATTAACCCTTCACACTGCTGCCCCCTTTTTTTTGTACAGAGAAAGAGGAAAGTCGGCAATATCAGCAATAACACTATGATGGTTGAAATAAAAGTCTGTGTACCACTGTCACTGCAGACAGGTTATACAGAGAGTTAAACACACACAGTAGCGCTCTTTAGTGGCAGGAATTCGTAATTTGCATTAAAGAGCTTTAGAAACAGTTCAACAGTTTCAGAAAGTAAGATTTATTACTAAAAGGTCAAAAGGGTGCAATAAAAATATTTACAGAAAAAGATGTAGCCAATATATATATAAATATACAGAGAACAATAGCACAGCAAAGAGAAAACAGAAAGGATTTTAAAGGGTTAAAGTACTTGCCAATTAGCCTTGGTTTAAGTAGTTTCAAGTCTTATGAGCTCAAAAAGGATTTCTTGTCTCGCACTGTCAGTTTCGATGTTAAATGGGAGACTCTTCTTTCTCTCACACACCACACACTAAGCATAACAGCCCTTTTCTAGGATCTCAGCAGGGTGTCTCCTTTTGGGGAGTAAACCAATCGTTTCCTTTTGGGGAGGGGAGGGGAGTGTAGGTGGAGACTTAAGTTATAACCAGAAACTCTCATAGCTGCTATTAAGATTCAGAACTTGGTCTAGAGGCATTTGCTGGCCTGGTCACTAGTATATTAATTCTCAGCTGCATCTGCGGAATGGTTAGAGATGACACATGTCATATACACTTGAATGATTCAGGAGATATACTTTTCTGCTTTTCTATGTATGCCAGCTAAGGGGTATAACATACCAGGAGAATGGTCTCAAACTGAGCCTTCCGAATATGGGCTCTGTGTTTAGGTAATTATGTCCTACGTGAAGATATCAACTTATATGAAAAAGTGAGTTTTTAAAAGTAAGTCTGTTTTTATGACCCCTTGGAAGGTCTTTTGAAGTTCAGTGAGGGACTTGGTTTACACTTTTACGATATGCCAGATTGCACATCTAGCAGACAGCTAGGCCCCAGCTCCCTTGGGGGTTTTATAGCTTGGAGCTCCCTGCTGTGCTTTGGCTGCCTATGACCTCTCTCATCACTCAGGCCACATGTCACCCCACAGCGAGGGAGGGGGATGAGCAAAGAGGGGGAGAAAGATCTACAAGATAGAGGGTTGGAGCAAAATGGTTGAACTGCGTCCGTTTCTGTGTGTACGCTTGCTACACCGCCCATTCTGCTCCATGGTTTCTGGGCTCTCCCATTTTTCCTGGAGCCCAGGACCACAACAAATGGTCTCAGAATTTGGGGAACATCTCTGAACTCATTTATTTATGAAGCTGGAAGTCAACTCTGAGTGTTTCCGTTTTAACAGCTAATCAAACACAATCTGTGCTTACTGCAACCGATTTGATTGATTTTGGCATTGCTCAAATTAGAAAAATAAACATAATCCCATTGTCCTGCACACACCTGCACATGCAAACGTGAGCACAGGGTGCACACATACAGTATATGTAAACCACAACTGCGCCACTGCACTGCATATGAGGTATCACCAAAATGTTGAAGTGACAGCAACAATGCTAGGACCATAATTCATGGTCAACTCTAAACTCATGAGCTGTAAAGGCTTTTAAAGTGTCACATGAAGAAGTTTGTGTACCATTGTTTTTTGTTATATCTTCAGTGCATGGAATTTTTAGATTTGACAAGTTTGGTATCTATTAACTTGACACAATTCTACATTTTATATTTTACTAAAAATTGGGCATTAAATTGTGTGTGCTTGCACTGAAATTCATTTTAGTATATTTTAGTATATTCATAAATATATTTTTTGATAAACAGTTGCACAAGTATCATGCAACACAAAAAATTGCAAAAAACATACCACAAGGCCTCTGCTTTTAGAAAAAAATACATATGTTCCAGGGATTTTAAGTAATTTTATAGCCAAAAATAACAATATTTTCATGTGTGAAAAAATGGAAAAAAATGCATTAGAGGGGAACTGGTTAATAAACCTCCCACCATATAGGGAAATGACAGACAGGCAGGAGCTCTGTTGTTCTGGGAGGAAGTCTTATAATGTCCTAGTACCCTCAGTGCATGGTGATCGGTGGTGCACTTTGTCCCTTGGACACAGCGGATCACTGATCGCGATAAAGAGCCAATGACATAGGCTCTACCATGTGATCAGCTGTGTCCAATCACAGCTGACCACATGTAAACAGGAACTGTCCCCTTTGAGGAATGCAGGTGAGGAAAGGAGAGCCAGTAAGTGGCATTCCTCAAAGGGGACATATACACTGATAATCAGGTCACTGATCATCAGTGCTGCCTTTCAGTGCCCATCATTGCTGCCGATCAGTTTCCATCAATGCCACATATCAGTGCCCATCAGAGCTGCCTTTCAGTGCCCATTAGAGATTCCTGTCAATGCCCATCAGTGATGCCTATCGGTGCCTCCTCATCAGTGCAGTCTACCAGTGCCCATCAGTGCCACCTATCGGTGCCAGTCAGTGCCACCTATCAATGCCCATCTCTGCCGCCTATGAGTGCCTATCACTGCCCCCTATTGGTGCCAATCAATGCTACCTATCAGTGCCAGTCAGTGGTGCCTATCACTACCCATCAGTGCTGCCTATCAGTGCCCAGTAGGCAAGTGATTAAAAAAGAAGTATGGCCAAAACTCTTTTGGTCATACATCTCATGTAGGTCACAGGAGTGCTCTCCTGAGACTCAGAATCAGCCGACAGTGGGCTAAAGCACCGACCTGTTCCAAACTCTGGAAGGATCCCAACATTAATGTTGTGATCTACCCAGATGTCTTACAGGCAGCTCACTTAGTCTCTCAGCGCATTGCTGAGAGCCTAAGCCAGCCACTCCTGCCCCTCCACAGCCTAGAACTCCTCTGAGCACTGGAGGGCAAATCAGACAGCTGGTTACTTACAGTCACTGCTGTCTGCTCAGTGAAGGACAAGAACTGAGCGATCAGTGGCATTGGATCACTCAGTTCTTGGCCTTAGTGCTGGTGGGGGACAGCTTGCAGCATCAGAACAATGATGCAGAAGGTAGGTATGTATGTTTGTTTTTTTTTATAATCCCGCACTTCTCCTTTATGTTCTTTGAATTGCAGTGCAGGTGTAAAATTTCCTATGTGCCCTGACTGTGTGTACATACAGTATCTCTACACCTAAAAATAATTTTTAACTGTCTGTAGCAACTGATTAACAGCTATCTTTTTGATAGTCAACACCAGAGCTACCTTTTTTTCTGTTATATTAAGTATTTTATTCTTTTTTATTTTATTAAATTATAACTTTAAGCTTGCAATGAGTAGAGTACATTGACAATTTTTTTTACAGTTTTTTTTTTAATTTTATTTAAAAACTCTTTATGCCTTTACTAATATGCATATGAAAATAGTCAGTATGAATTAAAAGAGCACAATACAAAATATACAACTATTTATTGTGTTCACAAAAAGCTATTCAGTAGCTGTCTAAACACACTTAGGCCTTACACAGTTAGATGCATAAACAGATAAAATATTTTTGTTTCTTCCCTTTTCCACAGCAAAGATAAAAGCTAAAAGACCACTGACCTCATGTCTTTTGATTAAGACTTAAAAGCGGAACTAAAGGCTAGAAATAAAGAAATTGTGAACAGTCAGGTTCCTTATTGCAGAACGGCCACACAATGTCCCCTCTGCAATAAAATACACTTACCTGCCTGTTCTGAATCCTCTGTATAATGTACATTGAGCTTTGTTTACATTGTGACATCATTCCACACTGGTGAATAAAGATGTCTGAAAATCAGCACTTTGAAGAAGCCATGGAAAATATGTCATCAGTGCCCATGATGGACCATTGGAGTTTAGATAAGTATTCCTGCCTTTAGTTCCACTTTAAAATGTGTCATAGATGTAGCTATTGGCATGAGGTCTCTCCTTTCTTGCTGCATGTGTTGTTTCAGGTCTGGGATATGTAGGAATCAGTGGAATTCATCTGCTGATTTTTATTATTATTATTATACAGGATTTATATAGCGCCAACAGTTTGCTCAGCGCTTTACAATATAAAGGGAGACAATACAAAAACAATACAGTTCAATACAAGAGGGTTAGGAGGGCCCTGCTCCTTGGAGCTTACAAACTAAGAGCATCCACAGGATAAGTCCCTGCTCAGCCTGTCAGTCAAACTAATTAGCTGTGCTCAGAAGAAACATTTGTTACTTGAGCATTAGGTTAATTTCCTAGCCCCAGTCTATGTTGTTTTCTATGTTCCTCTTTCTTCAATTGCCAACTTCAGCTTATATCTGACTATGTTTGTTTGCAGCCCACCATGACCTTTTGTCTGTCCCTGTTTTCTGATATTTCTGTCAACTGTGTATTACACATTGATTCTATTCCTATTCAGCTGCCATCTGCACAGGTGTGTTTGAGGGCCAACACCTGGTACACTGACCATATGTGCTGCTGTGGTGCACGCAACTGTACCACATAAGTATGTGAGGATGTGCTGCAAACAAAGGGCAGCTTTAACAAGTGCCCACTGGCAAAGCCCTGTTGTGAAAGGGCAGCCAGCCTATGTCCTTAGGGTTTACTCCAGTAGCTAAGCCCACAGTGCTGGAGAACCAGTCACTATCAGGAAATCTAACAAAGAGTTTATTTGCACCACATCCTCATAGTGGGCCATTTTGGTCTGTGGCACTAGAATTCTCCTCCTCCTAACCACCAGCATTCCAATACTCCTCCACTTTATATTCCTTATTTTCCTCCTGCTGCCTCATGGCATTTTGCATGTTGGTGTAGGCCAGGGATGGCCTTCTATATAAAATCATGGTGCTGGCCTTAGACCTGGTCAGATAATTGTGGCTGGGTGTCCACCACTGAGGTGTCACACAGACCCCCAAAATAGGGTGCTTTAGCGGTCCAATAAAAATTTGTTTGCTATATGCAGTTGGCGAGGAGGAGAGAAAGGCTCATTAGGAGGCAAAAGTAATGACTGATATGCATTGTGGAGGAGGAGGAAAAGGGTGCATTAGAAATCCAAAAATAGATGGCTATTATGCGATCTTGAGGTGCATTAGCAGCACCCTCCTCCGTATCACTAGCACCCCAACTCTTCTCTTCCTTATATTCCTCATCTCCTGTCTCATGGCATTTCTCATGCTGGTGGAGGGCAAAATAATGGCGGCTGAGTACATAACACTGTGGCAAACACAGGCCACAAACTACTGTGAATGGGACAGTTTTTTTCTTCTGCTTCCGCAGCAGCACTGCAGAGGTTTGTTGCTTGACCCTGGGGACAGCAGCAAAAATATTCTGTGCACCCTTGAGTAGGAGGAAGAAGACATGAGCAGCACACTAATAAAAAAAAACATATTTGAGGACAAGGAGGACAAGTGTCTGAGTAGCACAGTAAAAAAAATTGTCTATTTGGGGAAGCGGATGACAAGGACACATGAGCAGTACAGTAAAGAGATGGTTGCTTTCTGTTCTTTAGAAGGAGTAGGGGGAGGAGGAAAAGGTTATTTATAATCGTATGCCCCAAAAATATGGCTTTTATGAATCCTTGAGGAAGAGAAGAAAAAGAGCACCATAAACTTTCCACTAGATTTTATGGGAAGGGTTGCAGTGAATAGAATTCGGCCAAATAAAAAATAGCTGCTAAAAAATAATAGTACAAATGCGGCGCTATAGCGTATTTATGGTAGACAAATGATATCACAAAACAACAAAAGTACAGTCTTGAATATAGTTCATGAGATATAGTGTGACTGTGGTGACACAATAAGCAACAATTAGCTTTCGTGACTGCTGTGGCTGGAAGCAATGAGCGTACTATGCACTAACCAGATAGCACAGATTAATGTGCGTTGGAGTATATAAGACCTACTCCTAGGTACTCAGGGGGTGGGAACTCTGCATGCGGATGAGGTCATCAGGTGGGGGTGCCTCACCAGGTGTCATCTATCCAGGGCAGGTTTCCTCTCTCCATCAATGCGTGAACATCTTAGGTTAGCTGCATCCAGCAGTGCAATTTCCAGCCATCAGGGGGATCATACATTCGGGTGGGAATCCAGATAGGTACAGAGACGGCCCTGTTGGTCTTCAGGATGAGCTCAGACGTAGCACAGCCATCTACTTCCAGGATCACAGTGAGGGGTTTTCAAAAAATAGCTGCTATTTGCTCTTGTGGAGGAGGGAAGGGATGCATTAGCAGGCCTAACAAAAATGGCTGATATGTTCCCTGGAGGAGGAGAGGATGGGAGAAATCACTTATTACCAGCACTCTAGTGCAAAGCTAAAATAAAATGTTTGGGTTGGAATTACACTTTAGCAAGAAAAATAAATCTGACAGTTCTTATATTTCTAAACTGAATAAGGGTACAAGGGTCCAAAATCAGGATATTTAAAAATCAGATTTTTAGGACAGAAAACAAATTAATCAAGTAATCCAAGTTACGTTTTTCATTTTCGGAGAAAATATTCACACAATTGCAAAATCATTAAGGCACAGGGGATAAATGTAAATATGTTACACAAATTGTAATGTTTGACAGTTTTAAAAGGCACGAGGGACAAAAATGTGCAGTTTAAGTCTTTAGATGAAGTGGTCACATTAGTTTCCATTTTTTAACTTTTTTTCCATTTTATTTTCACCTGGTGTTTCTGCCAATAACACGCTTCCTACCCTAGGGAGACACCCACTGACTGCATCCATGAAGGAGCAGCGTTGTCACCCTAAGCTAATTTGGACTGCAAATACCTGTACCTCTTACCTATCTACCTGTCTTACATGCCAATGATGAAAAAAACATTAAATGTAACTGCCACTGATGTCTATTAGTGGAAAATGGTTTGAACTGCATCTACTGACATGTGATACAGATAGAGAGGAGCCTATAAGAGCATCTGTTGTAATGAAATGGTGACAAAAAACAAATTGAAACATGCTCACCTTAAGCTGTTGCTGGGAGCTACACAATACAATGCTCAATGGCTCAAAGCACTTAATATCCCATTGCTCCCCAGTGTCACTCTCCTTATTAAATCTTCTCCCATCAAGTGTAACCTTCAGACATGGGGAAATGCTTCTCTGGAAGTATCAAGATGGAATCATCATGCTGTTCTCTGACAGCAAAACAGCTCACCTGGCGATATGGCTGGGTCACATATACACACACCATGGCAATTACAGCTTTGTGTTCAAAGCCTACATGGCTACTGCCAGACCTCTAAAGGAAAAACAATATCAATCAAACGTGACAGAAAAATTTGATCACCTTCAGCAAAATTGTAATTTTATTCCTGTTGCAAATTAATTTCAGTGTAATCTTTTGATTAACTGTATCGAGGATATACATTTATTGTCTAGTTTGACAGTTTTTGAAGGTTTTGTCCGGATACTGGTGGTCAGTCAAACTTTGAGTGGTAGGTTGCTTCATTTCAGGTGATAATTTGAAATTGCTTTTCCAGTGCCAGGTTGCTTGAAAGTGGTTGAAATCTTTGGATAAAAAGGGGTAAGGTTAGGTGCCCTGTCAGGTTTATACTGTTGTGTGCGGGGGTATTTACAAAAGATTTTCTCTCAATTCCTGCACTGTGAAAATGGCAGGCAGCACCTAACAGCATATAGGTAAATATATACTGTGTGTATATTGTGTGTGTGTGTGTATATATATATATATATGTATATATATATATAGTGCTCATTGTAAATGAGTACACCCCCACCCCTTCTGAGCAGTAAGATTTTAATCAATATCTCAATGAACACAAGAACAATTTCCAAAAATTTTACAAAACTGAGTTTTATAGGACATTTGTTTAGCTCATTACATGAAAGTAAGGTTAATAATATAACTTAGATTACAAAATCTTCAGTTTTACTCAAATTAGTTGATGCAAAAATGAATACACCCCACAACAAAAACTACTACATCTAGTATTTTCCTTCACCTCGATGATCTGTAAGGACAGCAGCAAGTCTTCTAGGCATGGAATTAACAAGTTGGCGACATATTGCAACATCTATCTTTTTCCATTCTTCAACAACTACCTCTTTTAGACCCTGGATGCCGAATGGAGAGTGATGCTCAACTTGTCTCTTCAGAATTCCCCATAGGTGTTCTATTGGGTTCAGATGAGGAGATATACTTGGCTACTGAATCACTTTTCACCCTGTTCTTCTTCAGAAATGCAACAGTAGCCTTAGATGGGTGTTTTGGATCATAGTCATGTTGGAAAAGTGCACGATGACCAAGGTCATGAGGTGATTGTAGCATCTTCCCTGTGAATTCATGATAGCATCAATGAAATGCAGCTCCCTGACACCAGCAGCACTCATGCAGCCCCACAGAAGGACACTGCCACCACCATGTTTCACTGCATTTTTCTTTGTACTCCTCACCTTTGCGACGCCATACAGTTTTGAAGCCATCAGTTCCAAAAACATTTATCTAGGTCTCATCACTCCAGAGTACAGAGTCCCAGTAATCTTCTTCTTTTTCAGCATGGGCCCTGGCAAATTCTAGGCAAGCTTTTTTGTGCATGGTCTTTAGGAGAGGCTTCTCTTTTGGACGACACCCATGCATGCCATTCCTCTACAGTGCACGCTGTATTGTGTCACAGGAAACAATCACCTCACTTTCTCCTTCTTTAGCTAACTGCAGTGAACTTGTATGGGGATTTTCTTCAACCCTTCTCAGCAGAAGATGCTCCTGTCAAGGTATTAACATCTGTGGGCGGCCTGGAAGTCTCTGTGAGATGGTTGCAGTTCCATCTTTGTTAAATTTTTGTAACAATTTTGCTACAGTATTCTGATTGATAAGTAAAGCTTTGCTTATCTTCTTGCAGCCTTCACTCTTCTTGTGTAAAGAAAATATTTTATTTCCCAGACCTTGCAACATTCCATGTGGTACCATTGATGACAGCATGAAATGGGAAGGGGTTTTCTTTAAGTATCACCCTTTTAAAATCAACTGTATGCTGGACTCCTGTTTAATGAATATTTAGACTCACCTGTAGTTGAATTCTTGTTAATTAGAATTTTGCTGTCTAAAATTTAACTTTGCTCCTAAGACTTTCATTGGGGTGTATTCATTTTTGTAACATGGAGTATTTTGTAGTATAGTGTCCCATAGAAAATGTTGATTCTGAAAGGAAAGTAAAGGTTTTCTGAGAAATCTGTTGGTGTGTGCTCATTTACGCTGAGCCACTGTATTTGTGTGTGTATATGTGTGTGTGTATATATATATATATATATGTATATATATATATATATATGTATATATATATATATATATATATGTGTGTGTATATATATATATATATATATATATATACACAAGTTACAACAGGTAAGACACAGTTGCATCGATGCATCGCAGAATTGACCGATGCACAATATACAGATTGCAATTATAACACAGGAGTGCTGGACCAACATACAGTAGTGTTATAAGTAATAAAGACTGTTCAACCCCATGAGCCACTTGGTATCTGTTCTCAACAAGTCTTTTCCAGTATGATGTACCCACTCTGTAATCAATTAACCAGGGATAAGGGCAGGGGGATATGGAAAGGTGGAAGGGATAAAGCCAAATGAAGAAGGAGGATTGGGGGGGGGGGGGATTAAGAGAAAAATGGTAGGGGCGGGAAAGAGTGTGTGGGTATTGGTGGATATAAATGGGGAGGGGTATTAAACAGCACAGTACCATAGCCAGTGGAAGGTCATATAACAACATATTTGTAGCAGAATGAGAAGGTGAAAATATATGCAAGGCAACAATCCAAGCAGTTATGGCTGGTGTTGGGCTTTGGCGCATGTTGTTTACACCATATTCAGGATGGTAGTAAAATGTATCAATGTTGCCCAAATATTGAAAAATGTGTTATATTCGTCTTGACAGAAGTGCCCTTATTTCTCCGCCTCCATAATATAATTCACTCACGTAATCCAATTACTTACAGGGTGTATGTGTATGTGTTATTTTCCACTAAAGTGGGATCAGACTTTTAGCAGCTTTAAGTAAATCGATTCGAATCTCAACCATGGCACTACCTGCACAGAGTTTGCATGTTCTCCCTGTGCCTGCATGGGCTTCTTCTGGGTACTCTGGTTTCCTACAACATTCCATAGGCATTCTGGTTGGTTAAATGGCTCTTGTCTAAATCGGCCCTAGTATGTGTACAATATGTATTATTATTATTATACAGGATTTATATAGCGCCAACAGTTTGTGCAGTGCTTTACAAAATGAAGGTAGACATTACAGTTACAATACAATTTGGTACAAGAGGAAACAAGCGGGCTGGGGGGAAAACTAGGAGCTCGGTTTTGAAGAGGTTCAGTTTAAGGAAGTGGAGCGACATCCAATCTGATATGTCATTCAGTAGGCTAGTGATTTGGGCAGAGACTGAAGGGGTGAGGCGAGGGGTCGAGAGATAGATTTGCATGTCGTCGGCATAGAGGTGGTAGTTGAAGCCGTGAGAGTGTATCAGTTGGCCAAGGGAGGAGGTGTAGATGGAGAAGAGAAGGGGCCCGAGGACAGAGCCTTGAGGCACCCCAACAGAGAGGGGGAGTGAGGGGGAGGTGGTAGCATTATAGGTAACGCTGAAGGAGCGTTGTGATAGGTAGGACAAGAGCCAGGAGAGAGCAGAATCTCTGAGGCCAAGGGAGTGTCGTTTTTTGAGGAGGAGGGGGTGCTCGATTGTGTCGAAAGCTGCGGAGAGGTCGAGGAGTAGGAGCACTGAATAGTGGCCATTAGTGAGTTTGAGTAAGGCAGTTTCGGTGGAGTGTAGGGGACGGAAGCCGGACTGTAGGGGGTCGAGGATGTTGTTGTCATTGAGGTGGGAGCTTAGGTGATTATAGACTAAGCGTTCAAGGAGTTTGGATGTGAATGGCAGCAGGGAGATGGGTCTAAGGTTGTTCGGGTCGGTGGGGTCCAGGGAGGGCTTTTTAAGTATGGGAGTGATGTGCGTGTGCTTCAGAGGGGAGGGGAATGCGCCAGAAGAGAGGGAGAGGTTAAAGATGTGGGTGAGGGAGCGTAGGATGGAGAATGAGGACGATCGTAGGAGTTGTGAGGGGACAGGGTCAAGGGGGCAGGTGGTGAGGCGGGCTTCAGAGAAGACCTTAGTGACCTCCTCAGTGGTAGTAAGGTCGAAGGAGTGGAGTGTTGAGGGGGCTTCAGCGTGAGGGATGTTAGGTGCGGTGGAGGTCTGAACAGTGGTGAGGCCAAGGGAGAGGGGTGTTCAGGGGATTGCTGTGTGAGAGGAGATAGGCGGGTTGGAAGTCTGGGCAGCGGCGATGTCCCTGCGGATTGTGTCAATCTTGTTTTTGAAGTGATTGGCAATCTCGAGTGCAGTAAGTGAGGTACTGGGTGGAGGTGGGGGCGGAGAGAGTAGAGAGTTGAAAGTAGAGAAGAGCCGGCGAGGATTGGAGGAGAGGGTATTGATGAGGGTCAGAAAGCAGGCTTGTTTGGCAGCGTGGAGGGAGGAGGTGTAGGTGTGGAAGGCAGATTTATAACGGGTGAACGCTAGTTGGGATCTGGTTTTGCACCATAGTTGCTCCAGTGCACGACTGCGTCGTTTGAGAGTTTTGGTGTGATCAGTCTGCCAGGGCTGGAGCGGTCAGGGTCTGATGTTTTGTGTGGTTAAAGGCGCTAGCGAGTCTAGAGCGGTTGACAGCGAGTTGTTATAGGCAGTCGTGGCCAGGTCGAGGCAGGACAAGGGAAGGATGCTGTCGTAAAGTTGATCAGCTGCAGAGTGGAGGGGGGCAGGTTCAGGTTGCGGAGGTTTCGGCTGGTAATAGTTTGACATTTAGAGGGGTAGGCGTTTGAGGGCGAGGAGACAGAGAAGGTAATAAGGTTGTGGTCAGAGAGAGGGAGGGGGTGTTTGTGAGGTTGTGGGGAGCGCAGAGATGGGAGAAGACAAGGTCTAGGATGTTCCCGTCGGAGTGGGTGGTGAATTGTATGCACTGTGCGAGTGTAAAAGAGGAGGTTAAGTGGATGTGTTGGGATGTAGCCGGGTTATTGATGTTGACAGGGATGTTGAAGTCTCCAAGGATGATGGTGGGTAGCTCGGAAGAGAGAAAGAAGGGTAGCCAAGCGGAAAAGTTGTCAAGGAAGCGGGATACGGGTCCAGGAGGCCGGTAGATTACAGCAATCCTCAGAGGGGTTGGAGAGAATAGTCAGATGCAGTGGGCCTCGAAGGAGGAGAAGGATAGAGAGGGAGGGTTTGGGAGGACTCGGAAGGTGCTCAGTGGCGACAGGAGTAGACCAACCCCACCCCCTTTTTGACCATTGGGTCTGGGTGAGTGGGTCCAAATGAGACCTCCTTAGGAGAGTGCTGCAGGGGAGGCAGAGTCAGTGGCTTGGATCCAGGTTTCCGTGATCGCTAGGAGGTTGAGGGAGCGGGAAACAAAGAGGTCGTGGATGGTGGTGAGCTTGTTGCAAACCGATCGGGCATTCAGGAGTGCACACGAAAATGGGGGGGGGGGTTTGGACAGCAGAGGGACAGGTACTAGGTTGAGGAGGATGCAGCAGGACGTGGAAGTGGGAGATATATTAAGGATAAGGGTGGGAATCCTGTTGGCTATATGCCAATAAGGATGTCTTGATACCTGAAGGGTAACTGCATCTCATAGGACTATTTGGCCTACAATTTTCTACTCTGACTCTTTTTCAATCAAAGTTTCTTAAGCTGGGAGGTGCTGACAGGATGTTCAAATATCAGCTTATTCAGCAGGACTTGGTCAAACTTCGAGCTATGTATGGGTAGCTTAAGAGCTCTTTCACACGGACGTTCCAATCCTGCCCGTTTTTTAGGTGAACCCGACTAGAACCTCCATTCTCCTCTATGGATCAGCGGGTATAAATGAACAGGTGTCCATTTACACCCAACGGCATCCGATCCTCCAATAAAGGACAGATGGGGATCCAATTCCCCTTCCGTCTGTCGGATCGGGTCAGATGAAAATGGACAAGTGGTCCATTTTCATCCGACCTCCCATTGAGGGGAGCGAATCTGCTCTACAGCAGTGAAGCAGGCACAGAGCTGTCATCTTCTTGCTCAGTGGAGATCAGTGGAGAGATCCCCCCGCTGAGCAAGCCAATCCACTAAATGGGTCCTTCCTGTGTGAAAGGACCCTAAATAGGAACTTTGCACGTATAATAACAATTACAGCGGAGGCACCTTTAGAACTGTTTAGTTATTGTAGTCTATAAACAGATACTTAAAGATAATATAGATAAAATATAGATTATTGATAATAGAAAAAAGACTTTTTATTCTTTCCATAGCTTATTTTTATTTTCCTTCTGATTCTTCCAACGGTGGCCATTATCGGATGAATCCATTTCCCTCACTTCCTGGAACTCTGACTAGTACTCTGCCAGGTCTACCACCTGGAACATTTGTGAGAAACTTCCCTGATCGCAGCTGTGAGGCCATCATTTTAGCCTCAAGAAACCAGGAAGTGGAAAAACAGTAATTATAAGTAAAAGCAAAAAAAAGGGTGTTTAACTTATGAATGTAAAATGATTTTATATCAGCATGTAGAGCTACATGCTAATGTGACTTTTAGTAATGGGGGAAAGGTTCACTTTATGTTTGAGAATGTTGTCTTTCTGGGAATTGGACCTTTCCCACTCCTTGAAAAAACAAAGGTCTACAGATAGTTGGATGTAAAGGGAGGTTTTATTTGTGATCGATAGCAGGCCCATAGTGAATGATGTGGCAGTACACAGAAATTCAAACAAAATGAGAAAATGTGTAGTTCTAATGTATGTCAAGTTGGCAAGCGTGAAGTGTTGTTGCATATACATTCACCTCTCCAGTGGGAATATCCCATATATGTTTCTGAGATCTTCTGAAGGCTGTAGCTGACCATTAGGACCCATTCACACCAGAAACTGCACATAACTGTGCTTGGCTTTCTTCTATTTCCTTTGAGGTCCCTATTTCTTTGTAGTTTGTAGAGAAAAACATGTCCCATCATTGGTACAGGCAGAAGAGGGATCCATGTGATTCTGTGTTCTGGAAGACTTTATGACTGATATGACTATCCTGATAAACACATGCAGTAATCAACTTACCAGTGTTCTCCTTTCTGTCTATGTCCATTTCTTCATAATCTGGGTAAATTCTTGCTGTGTTTTTCTCTCAGATCTGCCTTTTTCTACTGTTGTCCTTATAGTGCTTATTATTATTATACAGGATTTATATAGCGCCAACAGTTTGCTCAGCGCCTTAGCTTATGTCTGGGCACATAGAGTACAGGGTACTCCAGGGCCATTGTGATGAAGTCCTCTGCATTTATGTGTGCCCTATATGCCAATATGGCTGTACACTGGCTGTGCATACACACCACATGCAGAGATCAAGGAAGTGGAGTGGGGAGGGACAGGTTATAGAGGGAGGGACAGGTTATAAAATTAAGTAAAATAATAACAGTGCGGTGAAGTGCAGTGCATTTGAAGCACGTTTGTAGCGCATTTGCAGTGCTTTCAACTGCATTTGCAGTGCAGTAAAATGCAGCATGCTCTATTTTTTTTAACTGTGCTGAACTGCACGGCAATGATTTGAACTATGCCTACAGGATTACATTGATTATGACGGTCTATGCAGGTGGAGTGCAGTCCAAAATGCAGCCAACTGCATCCTACTGCTTTGGGTGTGAAAGGGCCCTTATAGATAAATTTAAGGACGATTGTATCACCATCTGTGGTCCAAGATTTAAAAAGGAAAGAGGTTCACCTAGCAGGAACCATAGGAACTCACCCAAGAAGGTAAAAGGGGACCTTGGGGGACAGGTTAACAGTTTTATTGACACTGTCCCAGATTCTTAGAGTATGAATGGTAATTGGTGACAGCATAGTAGCTGGTTTCCTCACACACTCCAAAGACACGCTAGTAGGTTAATCAGTTCCTGTTTACATTGGCCCCAGTATGTATATGTATGAATGTGAGCTAGGGAACCTTAGCTTGTAAACTGCTTGAGGGCAGAGACTAATGTGAATGTGCAATATATTTGTAAAGCACTATATAAATTGATGGTGCTCTATAAGTAATAATAAAATAAGAGATGAAGTCATCTACAAAAGTCTCCAATGGGCTTGAGGGATCCATGGGACATGGGCTAAGTTGCAACCCACCATGCATTTCTCCAGGGATACCCATGCTTTCTGCTTCACATTGAAGCATCAGTTTTGGCTAAGATCAAGTGTAGTATCTGTTCTTATCAGTGTCCAGTGGGGGTGCTCCCGACCATTCTAGTTTACGGGGATGGTTGTTGTATAGTACCCTCACTGGTATGATGGGGGTCCGGAAGGCTAGTACCGGAGGGACAGAAACCAGGGAGCGCCATGATTCGTTCTGGGGCCTTGGGAGTAATTCCTCTGGGGAGACCGGAAAGACCCAGTACCTCCTGATTTGAACGTGCTACCTTGGTCTGGCCTGGGGCTGGGGACGCAAAAAGTCCGCAAACTCAGTGCCCCCTGGGGAAGACGCTCTCAGGGGTGTCACTAGTAACACTTGGGTGTGGGACCCCACGGTGTGAAGATGACACATGGCCACTGTTTTTCACCTCTTTTTGCACAGCGCCCTAAGGACCAGGTCTTTTGGCTAAGTCCAGGGCAATTTTTGCTACAGGCCTCAGGGCCTGGTCTGTGCACTATTAGGCACGGTACCACTTTTTTATTTTATTCTATTTATTTAAACCACTCCCACGTTTTGTCACTTTTTGCTTTCTTATGTGTGTGTTTTTCACGGATGGAGGGTGTGGGTCCTCGGGCCTTACCTGAAGTCTAGGGGGAGGATGTGTGGCCATACGGTTCCTTCCTCCCCTGATCCCTAGGGGGTTTTCTCTTCGGGAGAACCCCCTCGCCTAGTACTGGATGTCCGGCTTCGGCTGGGCATAAGGAACGGTGGTCCACCAGGCCTTTTGGCCAGGAGGACCAAATGGGAACCTTGTCCCTGTCAGGAGCTTCGTGCCCCGGGGGATCGGGTGAACGGTCCAACCCTTTCGGGGGTAGGACAAACACACCCCTAAGTGCACGTTTTTAGTGTGTGTGTTCTTGCACTTGCACTTTTTTGCGGACACTTACGGGTTTTTACGTTATAGTTGCACGTTTGCGGACTTAAAAAAAAAGTTGTAAGTATAAGGGTTAGGGAGCCCAAATCTTCCCTCAGTTTTGGGTTTAGTAAGAAAATGGTAGGTCTATCTAGGTTTCACACCTTTCCAGATAAAAAATCATTAGTAGCCTTTTCAATTTCAACAGCCCTGGTCAGCACCTGGATCAAGTGCGAGCATTATGGGGAGCTGCTGACAAAACTGACACCCAGCGATTTAGCACCCATCAACTACAGTGACTGTGTATAGAGCAGCCAGTGAGGAAGTCCCGGAAAACCAGAAAGAGCTGGGAAACTGATGCTGAAAGCGGGGTCGAGTCACAGAAGATTACCTATGGTGGAGGATGGAAGCCTGCCACCACTTATCGTTTATCCAGTGATGCTGCTGAAGGCCCAGTAGGAACCAGCAAGTGTCCCAGAGAAACCAGCCTCAACTGCACGCCTTGTCAGCCCCACCTGGAAGGAGCCAAACTACAAAGACGGCTCGTCTCCAGGTGAGTCAGTTTGGAGTGGCTGTGTTAGATTGGGGGTCAATCAGACTGCAGGCAGAGTTTGGGCCCCTGGAGGCAGACTGTGATGAGTAGTCCCCAAAAAGCGAGTCAGAGGAGGAATGGCACTGGAGAGACACTCCGGAAGAGTCCCGGATCACTGACAGGACCATCAGAGAGATCTACCATACCAGACTTAGCTGGAAGGCTTGGGAGAGTTGAGCAGCTGCTTGATGCTGAGGAACTACAGTTAGAGCCAACCCAAGTTCAATCACAGGTCCAGTTGGGACCGTCAATCCCCTGGGCCAGGATTAAGGCCCAGAACCTTTCTTTTAAACAGTAGATAATTTGCTCCCCACAATCCTGTGTTCATCCTGAACAAGGCAGAAAGCAGGAGCTTCCCAAATTCTCACGTTTTCTAGGAGAGGTCCAAAAAAGGGCTGCCCTGGAGTGGGAAATGGACTACCCTAATATCCCGCAGGATGTAATGGACACTGTTGAGACCTCCAGATCACAGTGAGAAGCTGAAATGTTCTGGGTCTATATGCACATCCCCAAGCCTTTGTGGGGTTCTCACAACCAAGAAGCCTGGGTTAGATGTCATGACATCACCTTAGAATAGAGTCTGGGCAGGCCATTTACAAGGACTGTGTAATGGTCAAAGCTAGGTGGCCAAGTTAGAGTTTTTCCATTGCTAGATTTGTTAGACTGCCTATCCCCAGAATGTACTGTTCAAAAAAAAAACAGCTGACGCAGGATTCCAGCCCAACGGATTCAGAAAGACTCGCTGTTAATACCTTCCTGGGTTTTTCTTTGCGCATGGAATAGGCCAGAAAAAATTCACTCACTTCCTTTCAGATGTGTTGATTTCAGAGAAGACACCTGGGTGAAACCTAGAACTTTTACTTTGTTGCTATGGAGGGGCTCCTCCTTAATGTTTCTTTATTTGAGGACACATGCTGAAGTACCTTATGTTCCCTTTCTATTGGCAGGATGATAACCCCCTGCTGGTAGAAATAATTTAGCCAGTTAGTTAGTGTGGGGGCTTGTGTTTTATTGTTTTCTGCTTCTGCAGGTACATCAAGGATGGCTGTCCTCCTCCTCCTGCTCAAGAATTGGACTTTTGGACTTTCTTTGCTTACAGAAGGCTTCCTTCCAGGAGGAGGTGTTCCACAATTATGAAACCTGTGCTATTGTACATATGTTCTCATTTATGTTTGCTAGCTACAGGGAGCTGTAGTTAGGTTGCACATATGCATATACTGTTGCTGTACATATTTAAACTGTATATATTCTATTTTTGATACCAGTTATTTATTTGTATATAACCCCTAACCCCTTCCAAATTTATTCCCCTTCCACCTCCATGTTTTTTTATGGGATGCCTTTGCTCCTGGGCACAGGAGCCATTTTCTCTGCTTTTCCCAGCCAATGAGGACATGGCTGTTTTCTAGTGGAGGGTGGATGTAACACCCTCCAATGTAGATAGGTTTTTTTTGTACAGTTAGAGGCTTGCTAAAAGCCTGGGTATTCGTCAGTCTGGGAGTGAGCCAGCGAGCTTACTTAAGCTTAGGACTGGAGGGCTCTACAGTTCTCTGATACCTCCCCCTGCTCTAGAGACTTGGAGAAGTTTCTAGAACAGCAATGGGCAAACTACGGCCCGCGGGCCATATACGGCCCGGCGGACCTTTTAATCCGGCCCGCGGAGCTAGGCTCCCGCTAGGCTCCTCTCACAGTCCGCCCTGAAGACCGGTGTAGCATGAAAATCTGTCTCCTATGAGGATCTGTCCCCCTCGACGTATCTGCGCATGTGCCAGTTTCCGGCATTAGCAGCCGATCGGCGATCTCCGGGACATGCGCAGATACGTCGAGGGGGACAGATGAGAGAGCCTGGTCAGTGGGGAAGTCAGCGAGAAGATGGAGTGAGAAAGTGCTGCTGGAGTGGAGCTGGGGAGGGGGCTCTAGAAGAGGAGGTCTGCCTACAGGCTGGAAGCTAGAAAGAAGGAGCTCCTCTGCCCCACAGTCTCCCGGGGAAAGACAGACTGTCAGCGGGGGAAGAAGCCAGTTCAACGTAAGGCCTGAAAGCAGCTTCAACCTTTAAAGCTACAGGAACAGTACGGTGTGAGTACTTCTACACCCCCTGAGCCAAAGAAGGGAGAGGGCAGTCAGGTGCAGTACCCAATTAGCTCTCCAAACACTGCATTATTTGTGTGTCTCAGAATGCCTTGCCCTGGCATATTCTCAAGACAGCCACGTGGATGAGGAGATTTTCATCTGGGGTCTGAGGAGGTTCATTAGAGGGGACCAAGTTCTCCTTGAAAAGACTATGTGTTGACTTGTCAAAAGGAGAGAGCCACTCCCGAAGGAGTAGACAGCCTAGGATCTGGATGTTTGTGCTTCTTGCTGGATTTTTGCATTTTTTGTGCCTAAAAAGTTGTCCTCCAAGTTGTTTTAGTTCCACTGGGTATCCTATATACTCCTAGACCCCATCCAAGTTGTTAACCCCTAATAAAACAACAAAACCAAGCTGATGGACATTTTACTGACTGTGGATGCAAGTGTAGAAAATGCATGTTGCCTGGCTGTGCAGAGTACTACATACTCATGCAGACAGTTTGTGTTCAGTGGATCTCACAGTAACCTCATATATATAATTTTACGGAGTAGTGCTTCAAATATGAGTTCAAATAGAATGGGAACAGTGGGCAGCCTGTCAGGTACCATTCCTAATCTGGAAAGACTATTAAGAAGGTCATTTAATTGCACCCTTGTGGGTTTACTATAAAAGACATGCAACCAGTTGAAATTTTGGGGCTGAGCCTCAAGGTTCATAGGATTTCTTCTAGGAAAGACCAGACCACGCTCTCAAATGGAGATTTTATGGACTCGACTGACCACCCTTGTTTTCTCAGAGCCCTGGCCAGCATTCTTCCTGATTTGTTACTGTAGAACCTATGGACTTTACATTACATCTCAATTTTGTTAGAACCTTTTGTTCTAGGAGTTGTGATGGGTTTTGGCACAGAGTCTCCAAAGCATTTTCCGATTTCTAGCTGCATTTTGTCTATTCTCAAACAGTTGTATTTCAGCAATGAGCTGTTTAATATCCTTAGTTCTTTGCCTTTTAAATTGAGAATCATGGGAGCTATAGAATAACTCTTATCACTGCTTTGTTTTCTTTCCAGACCTTAGCAAATTTAACAGCTTCAGAAGTAATCCAGTTGCTCACCTGATTCAGTCAATTTGGTGCTTGCAGGACCACCCATGGATCGAATTTGGGCTGATTTAGCAGGAATTAGCTAAAAGCCAAGCTCTTTAAGTAGATTTGGTCAGTGTAAAAGAGACCATTCCTGGAGTAGGTCTTATAGACCTTTGAATACTAGCTTTAATCATGCTGAGAGGAATGAGCTGTTCTCCAGCAATCAATATGGTGCAGACAACTTTGTACACTTAACTACTCTGCTGACAAGATTTCCAGTACTTTAACAAGCAGATGGTAAAGGCAGACTTTATACAAATGACAAGCAGATAATGACCACTAAAGCTAACAATGTACTGTTAATGAAGTTAAAGATGCAAATTACCAGTTCATTTTGTACAAAGGTGTGAAATCAGTACCATTTGGTAGTAGTACATTCTTTTGAAAAGCAAAGTATAATTTAAGCAGGTGTTTTACAACTAGATTTTCAAACTATGTAACTAGGTAACCCATTTTGTAAAATAAACCTTTTTGTTTGTCGTGTTTTTAAAGATTCACCTATCTAAATCTAAAGGAGACTGTATAAGGATTGTACAATTAGACTGTGACATGCATTGCTAGGTTGAATCCATTCCATTTTCATTTCTCTTTTTTTTACCTATATGTCATAGTTAATTTTAAGTGTGCAATGAAGAATGGAGGGAAGAGGACACCCTCACATGGTACTGCCTACCATGGAAGAAACAACTGGAATTGTGATTGGAAAATTAGTCATTGTCTGAATTTTACAGTTTTCACCTTATACAACTGGGCAGCACAGTGGCTAAATGTTTAGCACTTCTGCCTGGCAGTACTAGGGTTGTTGGTTCAAATCCCAACCATGGCACCACCTGCCTGGCGTTTGCATGTTCTCCCTGTGCCTGTGTGGATACTCTGGTTTCCTCCCACACTCCAAAGACATGCTGGTAGGTTAATTGGATCCTGTCTAAATTGTCTTAGTATGTGTATGTATGAATGTGAGTTAGGGATCTTAGATTGTACACCCCTTGAGGGTTAGGGACTGATGTGAATGTACAATATATATGTGTAAAGCGCTGCGTAAATTGATGGTGCTGTATAAGTACCTGAAATAAATAAATAAATAATACAACTACCTGGGATGACCATATGAATAGTGAAGTACACTGCAAACAAGGATTTAATTTAACTTCTTTTAAGGATAAAATGCAGTATACAGTAAACATTTTCTGGGCTGCAGAACAAATTCCAGTTTGTGATCTATATTCTATTACAAATGCTTTTTTGTTTTCAACAGTTACTCATATAGATAGTTGGGATTGTCTTGCACATACTGTTGAGCTCGTGATACTCCCTGACGCCCAGTACAGTGATAGTCAATGGTTAAAACTGTTCCTATAAGGGGGTGGGGATCAGGAAATTTGAGCAATGCCAGGGTCAGAAGGAAGTGGAGAGAGGGGAGTCAGAAGGTTAGGAAAAGGATGTGATTAATGAAGGGGCATGATATGTGGGTTAACTGACTCTAATGAGGGAATATAGTAAACAATTGAGGATGAGGAGTTTACAGCAAATCTATAGCAATCTAAAAAATTAAAGGTCTTATATTGCTTACTTGCATCTTTTCCTAAGATATGTAAAGGGATAACATATGTAAAGGGATAAAATATGCATAATTCAGTGGGTGGAGTAGCCACAAAATACACATATTAAAACATAGAAGGGATCTGTTATGCATGCCATAGGAATTGCATATCTGTTGATCCAGTCCTGAGATTTACACAGCTCTCCCCAGGGGGCAGGAGACCTGATATTTCTCTCCTTAGTGACTTTTTATCATTTTCCTCCTCCCACTAACCCCCACCCCCCTTAAACACAATCAGATATTAAATATTTTGCAAAGTACATATTTTGCAGGTCCTAGCCCTGCACTTCCAGCTTTTTTATCTAGACAAGAATGTAATGCCCCCACCCTGTAATACTGACATCATATCAGGAGGCTTCAGGTCAGTCTCCTCCAGGCAGTCTTTGCTGCACTGCACATGTGCCACTGTGCGTCACTGGTGGTGGTGGTGGGGTTGATGACATCACAAGAAAGGATTTGGTTTATACCAGACAACACTGGATTGACTGTGTATGTTTTTGAAGTACTACACAGTGGACAAGGCAAGAAGGGAAAAGCAAATTTAGGTAAAGAGCCTAGTCTTATCCCGTCCCCAGGCTGAGTGGACAGTGAAAGGATGACCAGTAAATTGATGAGCTCATTTCCCTGTCACTCTTCTTTCTCCTCCTATCAGTTAGTTCCTTATAAGCACATGAACTGCAGAACAATATATTGGCTCCTTACACATTTTTTTCCTCCTCCACATCTGAGTGGTGCTCCAGAGGGGATTGCAAGAGACTGTACTACAATCTTTATGAATGAAACGTAATCTATGAAGGGAGGACGGGTGGATGATTGAAAGGTCTGCCTCTCCCATTCATAGACAATTTTTCATTCATAGAAGTTGTAGCCTAACTTCTATGAATGAATGAACTGAGCAGAAAGGAAGTTTATAACTGGGCACTATTGATTAGAGCCTGTCGCAACTCCCTCAGTTCTTGTAACCCTTGCTATGCCAGAAGATTGTGGTGGGATTATGAAGATCAATGGAAGAGGATTTTAGCTAACAGAGGAGACAGCAGCATAAGGAATACATCTTACTGGCTGTAAATAATGTTCCTAGTACTGATTTTTACTTTTTCTATTTTGACTAAACTTTAACTCCTTGGCACCGGCCGCACACATATATGCAGCCTCTCGATGAATGGGCCTTAACGGTGAGAGGCCACAAATATGTGTACATAAAGATAAACATACCTGTGCCGAGAGTGTGCGCCCTGCACACTCCTGGCACAGTTACCACGCAATCAGACGCTTTCCGATCATGTGACCGTTGTGACAGCCAATCACGGCGGTCATATGATTACAAACCCCACCTCCCCACATGTTAAACCCCATAAAAGGCTGGGAGGCTCTGGCACCAAGGGGTTAAAGTAGAAGTCTGGTCAAAACCTAACTAAGCTTAGACTTGGTCCCACCCCATTCTAAGCCCTATACTAACTACCCTGTAATGGTACCCTGTACCATGTGTTTTTGTTTTTAATAAATATGGTTTTCCCTTTTTTATCCCTTGTTCCATCTCAGTACTGATAATTTCCAGCAGCCTCATTGCAGCCTTTTTCTATCTACATGCATGCCCTACAACAACTACGACATGCCATTTCTTAGGATGGGTTTTCTGATGGTGACAACAGTGAAACATGCCTGCAACATGTGCATCAGCATGACAACTTGAAGTCTCCATTGGGAGAGCATGTGATAGAGTGACAACTCAGGAGAGCAATTATTTGGAAGATAACTTCTAGCAAAAAATGCCAGAACAAGGACCTTCATGGCAGGATTAGCAGGTATTATTTTAATGAAAGCTGTAGATGGAAAGACATTGATAATGACTTTTGAAATAACACTAACATATTACAGCTTATATGAGCTTTCAGTGACTGGATTTACATATACTTTAATGAATGATTCATTTCAGCTCAGGTACGCATACTGTATGACTCTTCATTTATTGTGCTCTGATTTGATCTTAATAAATACAAGTCTTTTATTAGTATCATTTGTTTTGATCTATCCTTTGTGCCTTTGTATAGGAATGTTTACATCGTATATTGTGAGGTAACCACAAAGCACCCTAGTTCGTCTTGTTTGCAACATTTACTGCATATATTGCATTTCACATGCTATAGCAAATCCCAAGTTTATGGTCAAGTGAAGAAAATTTAAAAATCACAGAAATGTTCTTTCTTTTTCTGTTTGTTCTCTTAAAAGGGTTAATCCACTGAATGTGCACCACACATAACAGTAAATTAGGATTTAGGGTCATCAGAGGTAGTGGCACTTGCTGGTCCTTTAGATGGGCAGAGCCAGCTAGTGACCATAGGAACTGTCCAGGTATGCAAGTAAACATGTTTTTCAGCAGAACATTTCCTGGGAATGGTTGGCTTATTTAAATAAAAACAAAATCTATGATAAAAGAATATGTTTTTCCTTGGAATGTGTACGTTTTTGGCATCATACAAAGTGGATTGTTTACGTAGATGTTTCACATTCTGTCGCACTTAACTAAGTATTTGCGATATGTAATGGGTGTGGAGCCCCATCCAATGTCTACACAGCGGAAGCAGAGTTCTGTGTGGTCGTGAAGCTGGCAGCCTGTGTGAAAGGGCTCTCCATGATCTGGAATCCACTTACTATACTGCCTAGTCTGTATCATTTACCTGCAACTACAAATCCTCTGTTTTCACATGCTTGACTTTATTGAAGATATCCCTACTTACTATCCTAGTCTGATTATTGTGATTTGTAGTCTCTTTTACAGCAACTCAGATTTACACTTTAAATTGAATTTGTGTTCTCTTTAACACTTCTAAGATGAAGACAGGCATGCTTAGCAGATAGTTTGGAGTCTGGGCACATGGTTAGACATCTTTCAGAGCTCCGTGGAGACTCAAAGCTTGGGTAGTACAGGTATGCAGTGTCTGACCCTATGTTCGCCAACCTCTTGGGAAGAGGTGGGAGAAGGGAAAACCCCTGGCAGTTTATTTTTGGCTGTGTGTGTCCTGTTGGGGAGATTTCTCTTCACCTCGTAGTCCAAATATACATCAGGATGCGATAAAATATCTCTAAAAAATGAAAGAAATTCCCCTCTAATGCAGGCCATAGACGGGTTGTTTATCGGCCGAATTTTCATCCGAACTAAAAATCGGCCAATATTCACACCGTTAATGGGGCAATGCCATTGGCCGTTTTTCGTGGATCTTCTTGTTTCTTTTTATCGGTCATGCTGGAAAATCCACGTAAAACTGAGGTTTTTCGTAAGCATTGGTGGTAGCATCCATAGCAGCAACGACCGATTTTTTGTTTATCGGCCAACAATTCGGCTGATAAACGGCCCGTCTATGGCCAGCCTAAAGCTGGCCACACACTGTTAGATTTTTTGTTTTTTATTTCAACTATAAAAAAAAAAAAACAGATCTCGCCATGCACACAAAAAGGGGTTGGATTGCGGAATCCTCCCTACCAGCATATTGTATTCTGACAGCGGGACCCACCACTGTCAGAACACACTGAGCAGCGGCTGTAGCCCTGGATCTACAAAGTTATAGATTTACAGAAATCAGTCATAAATCTACAAAAAGCTACAGATCTACAGAAGTCAGTCACATGATCAACTTCTGTTGAGCAGGGATGACCACACACTGCTTAAAATTTGTCCGGCCCCTGCTGCATCGGCCACATTTCAATCAGTGTATGGCCAGCTTTAGACAGTTTTCATAAAACAAGTGTGCCTATTGTAAAAAAATCACCATCAGTTATTGTGCTGGTGACAACTCTAAAATTTTGGATTTCTCACCACTATCTATCTCAGTGACAATGGTCAGCAGATTAAAGAATAATAAATCTATCTAGCAGGGACACCATCATCTATTAAAACTTGACAGTTTTAATCTTTCCCTACTCTATAAAAAATGGCTATTATACACACAAACAGTTTCAGCTTTCCAAGATTTTTTTTTCATATACACATGCATGTCTGGATTGCCTGAAAGTATATGCATTTCTTTAGAGCTCAGCCAGACACCTTTACTGCTGTTTTTTTCTTGGGGAAAAATACCCATACAGGTATACAAAATAATCAGTCACTATATCGACAGGAAAATGAGGGCTGGGACAGTCTGGTGTCTGCAGACAAGGAAATCAGCAGGATTGACTGACAAACATCTCATGTATGTTGATGCCATCAGGCATCAGGTCCAAAAACATTAGGATCAATGAAGGAGAGAAAAATCTAATTATTGAAAACTACCAACATCCACCCCTTTTTCTTTAACCAATTCAAGTATTGGCATTTACTTTTTTACAACTTTTTTTTGTCTTTTACAAACACTCCTGCGCCTGGTCACAGCCTTCAGTTTACCATTCGCTTTGTTCTGAGAAAAACACTGATAAAGACATCCCCATAAGGACTGAAGTAGGCAAACATGGAGACATTCTGTCTTTGACCCCTGGAGCTGCCTATTCAAAGTTACTGGATTTGCAGTCTGTCTTGTTCAAGGGAAAGTAGAGGAGGACACAGGCATCTCCTAAATGGCTACCAGATGTAGTATTGAGTCTTTACAGAGCTACGTTTGGAAATCATACCTCTGCTGCTACACTGACCTATAATGGACAAGAGAAAAGAGCTGCCTATAGAATTGGGCTGGTGGGGAGTATAGCTTAATGAAAGCCACACAGGGAAGAACTCAGGGGAGTCCCCAAATGGGTTCAATGCTTAGGGCTCACATGAAGCAGAATCTGAACTAGATTCCTTTAAACCAGCCTTTCTCAACCTTTTCAAAGGAGAGGAACCCTTGAAATAACTTTTCGGTCTCATGGAACCGCTGCTAAAAAATGCTCTATTTACAACTCACTTACATTGGTGTGATGGTCAGTGGGGAGAATGATCTTTTTTAACTTATGTGGTCATTGGGAAGAATTACCCTCTAACAGATGGGCACTTATCTGAAACATGCTCAAGGAACACCAAGCAACCTCTGGGGGAAGCCTTGTTGAAAAACCCTGCCTTTAAGTAATGCCTACAGTGATTAGTAAGGTATCACAGTGATGACCAGCTGGCAGCCAAGGTTCAATCTGATGTGGACTCTGATGTAAGGGGGGACTCTGATGGACAGGTTGATGTAAAGAGTGAATTTATTTTTGTTCAACCTTTTATTAATGGCTCAAATTTGTTTGGCATTGCTTTGTTTCATTTTACTGTTATTTGCAATCATGTAATCTGTCTGGCTATCTCCTACTCTCTCCACTTTTAGGCAATCCTGGAAAACTCATTTCTTCAGGGAAGCCTATCCTCCCTTCTGCTAACTATTGAACTTTCACTCTTCTCATCAGCTCTTCCCTCCCAGTTATCATCTTTTGTACCACTTACTCTTCCCTCAGGTGTTGGACCCTCCTAACACTCTTGGACTGAATTGTATTGCAACTGCACTGTCTCCCTTTATATTGTAGAGAGCTGTGCAAACTGTTGCTGCTATATAAATCCTGTATAATAATAATAATATATTGCTGATTACAAAAAAACCTCCAAGGTAAAAGTATTCATTAATTTATAAGACTGTTTTTTTGCTTTACTTTTATTTATTTTTTTTAATTAGCAACAGTTGTACCAATGTTTTATTCTGAGGTGTCAATAACTGAACATGAGGACCCCAAAATCTATCAGGTTGTTCATTACTGTGCCAACCCAGTGCAGTTCAAGGTACGGCTTAATCCATCACGTAACAATAACTGATATTTTGTTTTATGATCTATTAATTTCTGTTTATTTCTCAATTGATACTGTATGAAACTTGTATAAAAAAATAATAAGTAAAAAAAAAAGTTTACACGCACAAAGTAAAATGTTAGCATTCCATCCAATATATTAAAATCTGGCTGCACTTCTGCATGCTCATGTAGTAAACAGAGCTGCAGATCAGCACACAGTTCAGCCAGTGTCATTTGTTTCCAGCTGGTCTGAAAGTGTCAGCTAGCTTTTTCCATGTGGATTGTTTCCTAGAAAATCTTTTAACCCCTTTGTGTCCTGACCATAAACTACATTTGATTGGCCAATCCACCATTCTTCTAGATAAAAGATCTACACCACTGCTTACATTACCTTTTTGCAGAATCTGGAAATTAATCAAAAGGCTTGGAGGATCAAAAGTGGGCTGCAGAACGAAAAAAGGAATTGAGTTGCCATTTACATTTCCACATTGAAATATATTAATATTCACATTAAGCAGCTGCAAACAATTCCGTTTTTTTCTAGCTAAAACAGAAATGAAAAGACATCTAAGCATAAGAATTGATACTATCTACCGTAATATGACTAAATCTGGCCATATACTGCTAGATTTTTGTCCGAACATTCATCAATACATTTACATCAACAAAGACCTGAAGAATGGTATTCACAACATGTCATTTTCTATCAACATGCAATTTTGGTATAAATGGAATTTCCTTAATGAAAACCACATTACTATTAAAATATTTGTTGGTTCAAGAAAAATTTTCCATCCTGCCTCTACGAATTTTCTCGCCACTCGGTCAAAAACGAACGTCATTTTGGTCCCACTAACCACTAGAAAATCAAATGTTCTGAAAAGAAAACAAAAAAATTCAAATGAAATTCTCCTGGTGTATGGTCAGCTTAAGTTAATATGCATAGCACCATCTGATTAACCCTTTCCAGTGTGAGAATAAAGTAAGCGCACTCTGATCATCTCTTATTTACTGTTGTTTATAGGCTTAGGGATCATGGCGCCAGTGTACATATGCTGCTTTCTAAATTCAGAAAATAACTCTATAAAACCCATGCGGCAGAATATGGTTCTTTTTATATAGCGATGCTCTGCTGCCTCAGTAATGTTGGAATGAATTACATCAGAGACTGTCATGGTAACAAAGATGCTGTTGCCATGGCAACAGTTTCAGGGGGGAGAACATAGAGCCCCCCAATAACTGCATCATGTCTTGGTGATGGAAGAATTCTAAACACATGGATTGCTAAAGGGGGGTGGAGAAGAGGATATGAAGAAGGAATGGAGGGGAAGGGTAGGAAGTGGGGGTGGGGGAAAAAAGGGAGGAGGGAGAGAGACATGGAATGCAGGATAGAAGACATGAGGTTTACAGACAGCGAACGGAATGAGGGGGAAGGGCTGAAAAAAAAAAGACTAGTACAAAGAGATATAAAGAAGTCCTATAGGAAGACAGGTAGAGAGAGAGAGAGAGAGAAGGAGGAGATGGAGGGAGGGGAGAGAAGTGAAGAAGAGGAATATGAAGAGCTGTGTACTGAGGATGCTCTGGTCCAGACCTGTCACCATAGCAACAGTTTTCTCTCTACAGCTCAGGCAAATCAACTGTGTAAAATTCTTCGTGGAACAGAGCAAAGTCACTGCATGAATATTTCATGTCACATATTCACTCTAATACACACATTTACTGTATATAAATATATAGTATATAAATATAGTCCTGGACGAAAGGTGACAAGGTCAGAGAACTATTATAGATTGTATGGTTGGGGAAGTGATGTGTGGCGATCCAATATATATATATATATATATATATATATATATATATATACATATATATATATGAGCATCAGAGAACAGTTAAATTAATATATAATGTACAGATGGATCTCTGAATGTCAGGATGTGTGCTGGTCTGATATATATCCATACAGTCTATATTAGTCCTCTGACCATTTCACCTTTCATACAGCATTATACACACACACACAAATATATATATATATTTGTGTATGTGTGTATAATGCTGTACAAAAGGTGACACGGTCAGAGGACTAATATAGATGGTATAGATGGGGATGTGGGCAGCACAGTGGCTAAATGGTATAGATGGGGATGTGGGCAGCACAGTGGCTAAATGGTTAGCACTTCCGCCTGGCAGTACTAGGGTCGTTGGTTCAAATCCCAGCCACGGCACCACCTGCCTGGAGTTTGCATGTTCTCCCTGTGCCTGCGTGGGTTTCCTCCGGGTACTCCGGTTTCCTCCCACACTCCAAAGACATGCTGGTAGGTGAATTGGATCCTGTCTAAATTGTCCCTAGTATGTGTATGTATGAATGTAAGTTAGGGACCTTAGATTGTACACCCCCTGAGGGTTAGGGACTGATGTGAATGTACAATATATATGTAAAGCGCTGCATAAATTGACGGCACTATATAAGTACCTGAAATAAATAAATGTGTGCTGATTCAATATATACATACTGTATATCTGAATGAGCATCAAAGAACAGAGAAACTAGTATTGGATGGATTGCCTAGATGTCAGGATGTGTGCTGATCTGAGATGTATATATGAATATATATATTTTTAATACTGTACGAAAGGTCAGCAAACTATTATAGAAGGTATAGATCTATGGACGTGTGCTGATCCAATATGTTTATATGTATAGTGACGAATAAAAGGTAAGAAAGTCAGAAAAGTAATATAGAATGTATACTGTAGATCTCTGGATATACACTGAGCTATTTATATAGAGGCATTTTGAATGTATAGATCTCTGGATGTACACTGATCTGATATTTATACGTCTATTTATAGACAAGTGAGCGGTAATAAGGTCAGAGAACTATTATAGAAGGTATAGTATGATATGCATGTATAATATATGTAAAGCGGTGTGTAATATTAATGGTGTTATATAAGTACCTGTAATAAATAAACTATTAGCTCTCTGAATATGTGCTGATCTGATATATATATATAGATGAAAAGTGACAAGATCAGAGAACTATTAAAGAATGTATGGATCTCTGAATGTGCGCTGATCTGATATATATATATATAGATGGAAAGTGACAAGATCAGAGAACTATTAAAGAATGTATGGATCTCTGAATGTGTGCTGATCTGATATATATATAGATGGAAAGTGACAAGATCAGAGAACTATTAAAGAATGTATGGATCTCTGAATGTGTGCTGATCTGATATATATATAGATGGAAAGTGACAAGATCAGAGAACAATTAAAGAATGTATGGATCCCTGAATGTGTGCTGATCTGATATATATATATAGATGGAAAGTGACAAGATCAGAGAACTTTTAAAGAATGTATGGATCCCTGAATGTGTGCTGATCTGATATATATATATAGATGGAAAGTGACAAGATCAGAGAACTATTAAAGAATGTATGGATCTCTGAATGTGTGCTGATCTGATATATTTATGTTTGTATAAAGTGTGTGTATATATATATATATATATACAGTTGTGTCCAAAATTATTCAACCCCCAATGCTGTAAAGGGGTTTAGGGACTATAGTGTACATTTGGAATTGTATTCAGAATCAAATCCTACAAGGACGTTGTAACTACCCAAATGCAACTAAAATGACATCAATTGTTTATGTAATACAGTAGTAAATGGTTCTTATGTGGTTTCTTCATTGCCACAATTATTCAACCCCTTAAAGACTACCACTCTGAAGAACAGAGGTTCATACAGGTGCTTTCCATCAGGTATTGAAAACACCTGTGGATGTCACCGAGCAGCAATCAAGCATAATAAGCACCAATTAGGCAGCTTTAAAATGACTGTGATACTCAGCTCCTTCTAGACATTTACTGGTGTGGTTACAAACATGGTGAAGGCAAGAGAATGGTCCAGGAAGACAAGAGAAGAGGTGATTTCTCTTCACAGGAAGGGCAATGGCTATAAGAAGATTGCAAAGATGTTAAACATACCAAGAGACACCTTAGGAAGCATCATTCGCAAATTCAAGGCAAAGGGCACTGTTGAAACGCTACCTGGTCGTGGCAGAAAGAAGATGCTGACTTCGACTGCTGTGCGCTACCTGAAGCGTAGAGTGGAGAGAAGTCCCCGTGTGACTGCTGAGGAACTGAGAAAAGATTTGTCAGATGTGGGTACAGAAGTTTCAGCCCAGACAATAAGACGCACACTGCGTAATGAAGGCCTCCGTGCCAGAACTCCCAGGCGTACCCCCTTGCTGTCTCCAAAGAATAAGAAGAGTCGACTGCAGTATGCCAAAAGCCATGTGGACAAACCACAAAAGTTGTGGGATAGTGTTCTGTGGACTGATGAAACAAAATTAGAACTGTTTGGGCCCATGGATCAACGCTATGTTTGGAGGAGGAAGAACAAGGCCTATGATGAAAAGAACACCTTGCCTACTGTGAAGCATGGTGGAGGGTCAATCATGCTTTGGGGCTGTTTTGCTTCTGCAGGTACAGGGAAGCTTCAGCGTGTGCAAGGTACCATGAATTCTCTTCAGTACCAGGAGATATTGGATGGAAACGTGATGCAGTCCGTCACACACCTGAGGCTTGGGAGACGTTGGACCTTTCAACAGGACAATGATCCCAAGCATACCTCCAAGTCCACTAGAGCATGGTTGCAGAGGAAAGGCTGGAACATTTTGGAGTGGCCATCGCAGTCACCAGACTTAAATCCGATTGAGAACCTCTGGTGGGACTTAAAGAAAGCAGTTGCAGTGCGCAAGCCTAAGAATGTGACTGAACTGGAGGCCTTTGCCCATGAAGAATGGGCGAAGATACCCGTAGATCGCTGCAAGACACTTGTGTCAAGCTATGCTTCACGTTTAAAAGCTGTTATAACTGTAAAAGGATGCTGTACTAAGTACTAAGATTGAATGTCACTTGGGGGTTGAATAAAACTGATAATGCTGTGAGCACAGAAAAGACATTTGTGGTTATTTCATTATAACTGTTATGTTATATTTGTCTGACCTACAAGTGCCTCTTTAATGTAAATGTAAGCAAGATGACTGAATGATCAAAAGCAATGTCAAACTGGCCAAAACACTCAATTTCAGTGGGGGTTGAATAATTTTGGACACAACTGTATATTGGTAAATAGAAGGTGACAAGGTCATGAAGTCTTCTGGAAGGTATAGATGGTGTGGATGTGTGCTGATGTGTATGCTTCCAGCAGACAAACATATGTCCATCCAGCTGATATGTCAGAATGCGGAAGGATTTCCCGAGGGATGTGTGCACAGCTGTATCCTGCCTGGGACAGGATATCCCTCTCTCCAGCCTGGGACAGATCCACATTGCCCCTTCCCACCCGCAGCCCGGTCACGTCACCAGTGTCTGTACGTGCATGTCAGGCTCCCAATATTTCACCCAGTGACAGCACACTGCTGGAAACATTCGCTGAACTTCTGCCTCCTCTTCCTCCTCTATGGGGGTGTGCCAGGCTAAGCAGAAGATCGGGCCACCATGTAGAAAACTGAACACCTATTGATTCTTGTCTTCCTCTATAGATCAGTAGATATCTTTTAACCCTGGACTTTAGTACATAGGCGCTGGGAGCCATTGCACATTACTTTTTACTAATTGTCCATCATCAAAGAGCATCAGGCAGTTTTTTTTATTACCCAGCAAGGCCAGATCATACATATGCATTTAGCAGAATTCGTTTTTCTCCCCTCTATATAGGATTATTGGGGAATACAGATCCTGCAAGCAACAGTTAGATCAGCACAACCACATTCAAGACATCCACTCCATTTTAGCACGGTAGCTTAACCAGATTCACATATTATCAATATATATATATATGTATATATATATCAATTATACGTAATAAATGACATATAAAATAATGACAGGCATTCAAAAATGTATAGAATGCTAATTAAAGGCAATGATCACAGACTGTCTAGGAAACGTGAACTGATCAGTATTATCATCACAAGAGATCTTCATGTTACTTATCTTTCTGCTATTTGATTTTGCGTTTTCACTGAAAAATTATGATTCTAGGGTTTTTTTTATGTTTATTAACAGCAAATCTGTATGATCTACAATAGTATATTCTGCGCCTGCTATGGCTGGAAGCTGCTCTCATCGTGTCGCCACCTGATGGTTATAAGGGGGTATTTTTGGTGCTGTACTGCTGATTTCCTGGAGACAGTTTTATATTGGCTGTGGGTGCTATAATATAATCTGTAAACAAGTCTGTCAAACGTTCACTGTTTGGCATTTACTCATCAGCAGCTTAGTAGCGTACACTGCATATGAGACATTATTTCTGCCAGTAGGAGTTCTGTTTGATTTTTTCCCTTTCATTGGAAGAGTACTGATCAGAAAAGACATCTACCTTTTACAGTCAAGATACATTTTAAGGTCCCTTTCACATGGGTGGCTGGGGGTGGCATAAACAGCTGATTGAGATAGGTGGCAGATTTGCTGCTCAACCTGCTGCTTATTCAACCCCCAGCCATCCATGTGAAAGAGGACATGGGTACATTTATCCATCAATACATTTAAGAGGACATGAGAACATTTATATTGACTGAAAAAGGTAGATGTCTGTTCTGATCAGTAGCTCTTCCAATAAAATGTGCTGTTCACATGCAGCAGCCACATTGCCAATTTAACATGGCATGACGAGTTCACAGGCTGTAATTTAGGCCAGTGGGGTACGCTGCAACCGTGAGCCAAAAGCTTGACCCCCACCCCCCCACTGTAAGAAGGCATTTTTCCTTCTGACCAATGTAGGGGCATTTGCCCTGCTGGTCCCCAAAAATTGGTTTTGCAGGGATTCCTGGAAACCTCAAAATTGTTTGTAGGGTTCCTCTGGAGTAAAAAGGTTGAGAAAGGCCATTAGAAAAGAAACACTGACCCTTTATGAACCCTGGATTGTTATTCATTGGTTTGTCTTTTGGACAGTAACACCCCAGTCACACCAGGTGTGACTTACCATGCAATTTGCCAAGCCACGCGAGTTGCAAATCGCAAGGCAACCCTATTGTCCGCAATTAAAGTGGTCAAACCGGTGAGATTCCGACTTGGTAGGATCCGAACCGATTTTTAAAGTAGTGAATGCACTACTTCAGGGGCGACTTGCGTAGACATCTGGGCAGATGTCTTGCAAGTCACAGCTGAAGGCGGAATGACATCTAACTTTGAAATTGTGCGACTTCGCTGGAAGTCACGATTTCAAAGTCGGATCGCTGTGACCGGGACCTTATTGTGTTTGTCCTAATGAATTTCTCACAAGATGAAAGAAATATATTATCAGGCCAGACAATTTATTATGAACACTAGTGTATATTATTATTATAATACAGGATTTATATAGCCCCAACAGTCTACGCAGCGCTTTACAATATAAAGGGGGACAGTACAATTACAATACAGAAGGAATAGGAGGGCCCTGCTCATGGAGTTTACAATGTAAAGGGAGGGAGAGGTGGCACAAAAGGTAATAGCTGCAGGGGATGATCTGGTGGAGGTGACTCAAGTACAGTCCAATTTGTCATCCTTGCTACGATTTAGCAGGAAACCAAGGCCACATACATATAAACTAAATAAAGAATACATTTATTTATTTCAGGTACTTATATAGCGCTGTCAATTTACAGTTGCAAGAAAAAGTATGTGAACCCCTTGGGATTACGTGGAGTTTTGCATGAATTGGGCATAAAATGTGCTCTGAACATCATCTAAGTCACAACAATAGAAGAACACAGTCTGCTGAACATAATACTACACAAACGTTAGATGTTGCCATGGTTTAATTGCACATAACATGTAAACATTCACAGTGCAGGGAGGATAAAGTATGTGAGGCCCTAGCCTAATGACTTCTCCCAGAGCAAATTGGAGCCAGGAAGTGAGCCAACCTTGACTCCAATCAGTGTGATGATATTGGATGTGTTGCTGACAGTTGTGCTGTCCTTAAAAAACACACACCTGTTCTTGGTTTACTGGTTTCAAGAAGCACTGTCTGATGTGAACCATGCCTCGCAGAAAAGAGCTCTCAGAAGACCTACGATCAAGAATTGTTGACTTGCATGAAGCTGGAAAGGGTTACAAAAGTATCTCCAAAAGCCTTGATGTTCATGTGTCCACGGTAAGACAGACTGTCTACAAATGGAGAAAGTTTAGCACTGTTGCTACTCTCCCTAGGCGCGGTCGTCCTGTAAAAATGACTGCAAGAGCACAGCGCAGAATGCTGCATGAGGTAAAGAAGAATCCCAGAGTGTCAGCTAAAGACCTACAGAAATCTCTGGCACATGCTAACATTTTTGTTGACACATCTACAATAAGGAAAACATTAAACAAGAATGGAGTATATGGGAGGACACCACGGAGGAAGCCATTGCTGTCCAAAAAGAATATTGCAGCACGTTGAAGTTTGCAAAAGAGCACCTGGATGTTCCACAGCACTACTGGCAAAATATACTGTGGACAGATGAAACCAAGATTGAGTTGTTTGGGAAGAACACACAACACTATGTGTGGAGAAAAAAAGGCACAGCACACCAACATCAATACCTCATCCCCACTGTAAAACATGGCGGAGGGAGCATCATGGTTTGGGGCTGCTTTGCTGCTTCAGGGCCTGGACGGATTGTTGTCATTGATGGAAAAACATATTGCAGAGTTTATCAAGACATTTTGCAGGAAAACGTAAGACCATCTGTCTGCCAACTGAAGCTCCACAGAGGATGGGTGATACAACACGACAATGACCCAAAGCATACAAGTAATTCAACAAAACAATGGCTGCAACAGCACAGAATACGCCTTCTGGAGTGGCCCAGTCAGAGTCCTGACCTCAACTCGATTGAAATGCTGTGGCATGACCTTAAGAGAGCGATTCACACCAGACATCCCAAGAATATTGCTACACTGAAACAGTTTTGTGAAGATGAGTGGTCCAAAATTACTCCAGATCGTTGTGCAGGTCTGATCTGCAACTACAGGAAACGTTTGTTTGAGGTTATTGCTGCCAAAGGAGGGTCAACCAGTTATTAAGTCCAAAGGTTCACATACTTTTTCCTCCCTGCACTGTGAATGTTTACATGTTATGTGCAATTAAACCATGGCAACATCTAATGTTTGTATAGTATTATGTTCAGCAGACTGTGTTCTTCTATAGTTGTGACTTAGATGACGTTCAGAGCACATTTTATGCTCAATTCATGCAAAACCCCACGTAATCCCAAGGGGTTCCCATACTTTTTCTTGCAACTGTACGCAGCGCTTTTACATATATATTGTACATTCACATCAGTCCCTAACCCTCAAGGTCCCTAACTCACATTCATATACAAGGGCCAATTTAGACAGGATCCAATTAACCTACCAACATGTCTTTGGAGTGTGGGAGGAAACCAGAGTACCTGGAGGAAACCCATGCAGGCACAGAGAGAACATGCAAACTCCAGGCAGGAAGTGCCGTGGCTGGGATTCGAACCAACGACCTTAGTACTGGCAGGTGGAAGTGCTAACCATTTAGCCACTGTGCTGCCCACATGAGGATCTCTTGTTCATACTACACAAATTTCATCTTTTATTGTATGGAAATTTCAAATAACGAATTGCTAGGTAGAAAATTCATTTTCCTTCAGATTTTTTTCTTGCTTCAGTTATATCAAGTAATCATGTGCTTGGGAAGGCTTCTGATGACTTCTGTCACTGATGAGGAAATGGTGGGCATAACCTGAAAGCTGACCATACACTATCTAATCTAATTATAGAGTCTCCTTGAGATCTACTATCAACTATGTAGTAAAAGGATCTGCCTGAATGTATATTAATTGAATGCATTGTTTAGGTTTATTCTCATTTTTATAGTTTTGGTAAAACTAAAGCAGATTGCAGAGATTGTACAACCAGATTGTATAGTAGTAGACTCTGTTCTTGGACCCCTTCTCTTCTCTATCTACACATCCTCTCTTGGTCACCTGATCACCTCCCACAGCTTCGAATACCATCTCTATGCTGATGACACCCAAATCTATTTCTCTACTCCTCACCCCACTCCTTCAGTCTCCACTCACATTCCAACTTATTAACTGACATATCAGCATGGATGTCACACCACTTTCTTAAACTAGATCTCTCTAAAACTGAGCTGGTAATAATTATAATAAATAGGGGGCAGAATGTATAAATTTGTACTAATAACCCTTTTACACTGGTAAAGTATGTGTATTTATTTATCAGGCTCTGAGTTTGGCTGGCTAAGAACATGTAAAATAATTGCCTCGACACTTGGTTGATTCTGGCTGATGAGCCAAAATTCAGCCTGTAAGTGGCCCTGCAAGCACCACAAGGTTCAACAAAAGTCAGTTTAAAGCCTAGTACACACAGTCAGAAAATTGTACGCAAAAAAACCGCTTTCAAAGCGATCGTACGATAATCTGATTGTTAGTACACAGCTTTCGTCCGAAACTGATTGAAGGGACAAGCACAAAATGTTTTCTCATATGATACCAGATTGTATGATTTTCATTTAATCAGTACAGTTTTTGTCTGAAAATACAATACAAATACATTACATCACTGCCGAATTTTTATTCTGTCGTACAAGAATTCTCATAACTTTAGTAACCTCTTCACTTTCGATATGAGACTAACATGCAAAAAAAACGGATGATCATTCAGCCAATATTCTCATCGTGTGTACAGAGCTTTAGGGTTAACTTTTGGTCCATCAGCCAAGATGTAGAGATAAAACCGTTCTGATTACTGCATCCACAATAAACTGCATGGATGGAGAAACAGCGATTATTGCTAGCAGATATAACCGCTGGCAATAATTGCATGTGAAAATCTGACATGTTGGTTGTACCCAAATCGATTAGACTGAGCTAGGTGGAAAATTTGTGGCTGAACAGTGACCACATTCTAATATCTATGGGTGCTATGGCTCCTGAATAGATTCCTCCACAAATGCTGTTTAGTGTGACTAGTAAAGTCAGCTGATTTTCTCTTGTTTAGCCTGGGGGAGAAAACAAGTGGCCTATGGTTAGCATCACATTAAAATCAAAGCAGCCAGACTTACAGTAATGTAAATAAGATAAAAACAAAGTCTGATAGTGTCACTAGTCAGGATGGGAATCCACAAACCCTCCACTTACAAACTCTCACCAAAGCAAAGGACTAGGAGCTCAACCAAACAGCAGGGATGCTTTCTAATGATAGTGTATCTATTCCACATCCTCAGCACAGTGTAAGATGGCAGATATCACTGTTCTGATTGACCTCATTGAAAACCCTGCAGTTAAAGCAGCTCTGTACTCAAATGTTAAAGCCCAACTTCAGGCACAGAATTTTTTTACGTTTCGATAAAGTGTGGTGGAGTTAGAATATATGACACGTCTTTAAATGAATATGTGCTTTGCCCATGCTCGACCTGCAATACAACAGTTAATGCCTACCCTTGCAGCTGTTTCGTGTTACCTGCCCTGTTCCTCCACTGATCATTTGGGACACAGGAGTAAGGAGGAGGCGCCCTGTGTAAGCTGCAAGTTGAACCTAACAACACTTGCCTAAGTGGCCAACTTCCATGTACCAGAGCTGTCACCTGGGAGGAGATAGAGTAAAGCAGGCAATAGATGATACAATTTTGTTGCAGGAAAGAAAATTGCTCGATTCCACCATCAACACAGTCAGTGTTTGTATGCTGGTGCAGTTTGTTTTCTCTACTGTAGGAGGCATTTGAGTAGTTCCACAGCCAGGGGAGGAAGTCCAAGGGAAAGCAGAGTTCTGGTTGGCTATGTTGTGGCTATCTTGTGTCAGCAGGGTCTATTTAAGTCCCTGCCCCTAAGGTTTTAGCCTGCTTTGTGTGAGTAGCTAGTGTAGGGAGAGAGACCCCGCTTGTTAGGGAAAGTAACTAGAGGTAGGGAAAGGTCCCTGATGAGGAGTGACAGGTTAGGGACTCACTATCCTGGAATGGAGCCTCCCCTCTTGGGACTGGACTGGCCAGGCTGCACTTCTCCCTCTGAAACAGACACTGTCAGCACCTCTCCTTCGCCACATCTGATTGCATTGAATTGTGAGTTGTTTCCCTAGTGGCGCTCTCCCATAGGGTGTTTGTAATGTTGGCATTCTGTTAAGTACAAGTTCCTTGTTTTACTGCAACCGGACACTGTGTATTTACTGCTGCACCTCATGCTGATGGGGGAATGGATCCTGTGGAGATATTGTGTTCTTCCAGCAGAGGGGTGTTGCAGGGAATGTTCCTGTTGGGAAAACACAGTGGTTATTGTTAGCAGCTGTGGCTGCTGGCAATAATCACATGTAAAAATCCAACATGCTGGTTGTACCCAAATCCAGTGTTTTTTTTCTCAGAGAATAGGTGCATGAACTGCCTCCTCTAACTTACCCCTTGTCTCTGTCCCTTTTGTACCTCTGAGTACTGTAGCACCCCTTTTAGACCCCCCACCCCAGCAACAATGGACACCCACAACAAGCTACCACCCCAGAAATATTAGACCCCCTGCAGCAACAACAAATCTCCCAGCAGCCAGCATTAATAGAACCTCCAGCAGCCAGCAAAAGAAGACCTTACCCTCAACAGTAGATCCCTCTAAGAAACATAAGATCCCCAGCAACAATATATCCCGCCACCAGCAACAATATACCCCCATGCAAAAAAAGGATCCCCTCCAGTGACAATAGATTCCTCAGCATCCAGAATCAATAGACCTTCCAGGACCCCTGGCCATTACATACACTCAGTGCTGGAGGTCCCGAAACTGTGTTCCCCCGTGTTCCCGCAGAAAAAAAGCCCTGCCAAAATCGAACAATTGATTGACTTAGGTACAATCAGCCTGCCCATAGATGGTTCAAATCTGGACTGGTCCTTGCTGAACTGGCCAAGAATCAAACCATGTATGGCAGCTTAAATCACTCTAATTCTGAAAGTACTTGGCATGTCACTGAGGAATAGAGTGCTTTGTGAGCAAAGCAAAGGTAAGTATAAGCAGCTGTAGGGGGCACCATTAAAGGCTAACTCCACCTTTTGCAAAAAAATAATATATGCACCCATATTTGGAGCACAAAAATGTGCATTTAATATTTGTTTTTGCAAATGAGCCTGCAAAGCATTGCAACTACATACAGTAGATTGCAGCTGTAATGCCCAAGCTCCTGCAGACTCTTTGTCCACCTACTTGATCAGTTAGAGACCTGAACTATAAGCATGATAATCACTGCATTTGTACTACATTGAGGCTAGGTTCACTCTCATGCAGTGCAGTACATTGTATGTGATTTGCATAGGAACCGCACCGCATTCCTGTGCAAATCAGATGCGAATTGTGTGCGGGGTGATTTGAGTGATACATTATGTATGGCTCAAATCGCACCGCATCCACACCAAAAAGGTGCAGGACCCTTTTTTGGGTCCACACTAGAATCGGATTTCATAGGTATTCACACCTATGCATTCTGATTCTGCACATTGCACCGTATTTTGCGGACCGATTTCGAGGTGTTGTTAACTTAACATACACACCCGCAGCGGTTCGCATGAACGAGGTGCGATTCTGATGCGGTGCAGAATTCGCACAGAAAACACTGTGAATTCCGTACTGCGTCAGTATGAACCCAGGCTCAGAACTACAAGTCTGTCTGCTGTGGTGGCAGACACGGCTTTATTCATTTATTCATTCACAAATCTCTGTGAATAAATGATGTGGCTGTGTGGGTGGAGCAGTTGGAGCCCCGCACAGCTGAACATAATTAAAAAGTGACAGCTGCCATGGGGGAGAAGAACCCCTGTATCTTTTCAATGGGGGTGGTGGTGGAGGTCAGCTTACAACCATGTTACACCAGAAATATATGTAACATGGTCTGAAAGATAGAGTTATCCTTTAAAGTGAACCAGTGACTTTACCATGAATAGATAAAGCACAGGTTCACTTTAAGTACTATCCCACCATTGGAATTTTTCACCTTACTTCCTATTTTGTCTGGCACTTATCAAGTAAATGAAGTGTGGAGAAAAACACAGCAGAAAGTTTTAACAAATTGTAGCTGTTTAACACCATGAAAAACGAAACTGAAATTTTAGCAAATAAATAATGTGTCGCGCTGCTAGAACAATTATTGTGAAAATAAATTAGTGAAAATAAGGACAAACTAAAACGTGACTAAAGTCCACCCTAGTACTGCCGCCTGGCAGTACTAGGGTTGTTGGTTCAAATCCCAACCACAGCACCACCTGCCTGGAGTTTGCATGTTCTCCCTGTGCCTACGTGGGTTTCCTCCGGGTACTCCGGTTTCCTCCCACACTCCAAAGACATGCTGGTAGATGAACTGGATCCTGTCTAAATTGGCCCTAGTATGTGTATGTATGAATGTGAGTTAGGGACCTTAGATTGTACGCCCCTTGAGGGTTAGGGACTGATGTGAATGTACAATATATATGTAAAGTGCTGCGTAAATTGATGGTGCTATATAAGTACCTGAAATAATAATAGTCTTCCTACTAGTGACTGCACCCAGAATCCCAGTGCTGCAAATCCTCAATATAGTGAATCACCACAGCCAACATAGAGATCCAGGTGGACCCTCACGTTCTCACATGGACCTGTATATGGACACAGGTCAAATAGGCATCTCCCCTAAGAGGGGAACACATAACTTGTTCTCTGTGGGCAATCTTCCCCTTATGAACCACTGCTGAATCTTCCAATAGCACCTGATATCAGTATAGCCGGCTCTGTGGGTAAAGCTCGACAACCACAAATATGACCATAGTGCAGCACGCTTCTTAAAATGGCATATTGTTTATTAAAACATATACACTCACATGGTAACCCAGTAAAAAACGCAATGAAATCAAAGACAAGAGCAGTCAGTAGAGAGCGGTATCCTGCCTGTCAAATCGACATTACTGCGCTGACATCACCCGACTCCTCCCCACGCGTATCGTCACGCACCACGGGACTTCATCAGAGGTGAATGTTATAATAAACTACATGCCATTTTAAGAAGTGTGCTGCACTATGGTCATATTTGTGGTTGTTTAGCTTTACCCACAGAGCCGGCTATACTGATATCAGGTGCTATTGGAAGATTCAGTGGTGGTTCATATGGGGAAGATTGCCCACAGAGGAACAAGTTATGTGTTACCCCCACTCTTAGGGGAGATGCCTATTTGACCTGTGTCCATATATAGGTCCATGTGAGAAGGTGGGAGTCCACCTGGATCTTTATGTTCATTGTGGTGATTCACGTATATTGAGGATTTGCAGCACTAGGATTCTGGGTGCAGTCACCAGCAGGAAGATGCTTAATTCTTTTTGGAATTTTGAAGAGTTCGTCTCATCACCTTCACCCTGTGTGGACTTTACGTTTTAGTTTGTCCTTATTTTCACTCATTTATTTTCACATTAATTGTTGTTCTAGCAATGTGACACATTGTTTATTTGCTACTGTTATATGAGAACACACTTAGTACGTGTCCGCAGCAGATCATTTTATGGTTTCTTGTTTTTGGGATTTTTATTTAGCACATTGGCAGCACACAATTCCTCCTTTCTTTGTTAAACTAAAATTTTGCCTAGAGCTGGATTTACAATATTTCTGGAATGGATAAAGAAATGTTATCGTGTGTTAGAAAATCTGTATATAGCCCCAAGGGCCAGTTCACACTATGCCCTGATATGAATCACACAGAAAAGAGTTGTGCGTTCCTGTGCGATTCATATGCGGATCTATGCGGTGCAATTTCATGCCCATTCATTTGAATGGGATGAAATTGCACCATACCACTCTAAAAGTAGTGCATGCACTACTTTAATTAAATGCATGGCAACAGTATCGCATGGTACTTTGTACCATGCAGGCATTTGCAACCTGCGTTTGGGGTATCGTAAACTTTAACTGACCCCCGCAGCAGATCACAAGGGCATTGCGATTGGAATGCAGTTTGGGAAGCCACAAGGGAACGGCGGCTCTCCTGCACCGCATTCCAGTATGAACGAGCACTGAGTACAGACAATGCACAGTCCACATGTGATTTTTTTTCCTTCACTGCAACAAGGAAACAAGAAACGTTTTCAAAGTATATAGATCTTTAAAACTTATAAACACTGCCAACTACTGATGTAGTTGTTGCACAAAATACATGAACACTGTATTCCAACACCATGTAATTTTCTAAATTAATGTCAGCAGAACATGTTGGCAGATTACACAATTTAAGGCAGAGCTAAAGTATCATTTTGGTTTTTTTGCAAACACTCTGAAATTACAAATGTGCAAATTAGCATGAATACTGAATTAGCATTAGCATTAGCATGTGCCATCTTGTACAGTCTATTTTCCAGGACTGGTACAGGGGTGTTATCATTTGTGATGTAATAATTTTCTCGCAGAAAGTTTTTGAAGGTACTAATTTTTTATTAATTGTTAAGAACCCTGTATGTAATAGGGTAGTTCCATCCCCACCCAGTCCTTCCTCTCATGCTTTTTTATCAGCAACTGGTTTTAAAAATGAGGTAATTTGAGAAGACAGAACAGAGGACAGAACTGGCAGGGACCACATGGGTATGTGACAGGAGGGAGGTATGGAAAGCCTTTGACCTCTGAGCTGTTAAAGTCAAATTAAAGTAAGCAAAACAACTTTCAACCAAGCAATAATAGATTATACATGACTCCCAAATATCCCTCAGTTGGAGGGACAATCCCTCTTTTGGGACCAAGTCCCTCTGTCCCTCCTTCTTCTTAATTTGTCCCTCATTTTTGGCATGACTTATAGCTATAAGATACATATGCATATGCACAAAAATGTATCGACATATGTGCAGCTCTGAGTGTTTGAAGAACAATTTCATGCATTTTCTTATACTGCTTTTTACTGTCATTTCCAGAGGAAAAAAAAATTTTTGGAGCAATTTTTGTGTCTCTTTTGCTAATCTCGGCCATTTTAACAATAGCAGTGTTCTAAAACTGGAGTAGGCAAAAAAGGGGAAATGCTGGGCCCATCACAAACTGTTAAAATATGTAGAAATAGAAGAGTTCTAGGTTTTCTATTAAGCATATTATATTACACTGTATACAAACATAAAACACAAAAAAGAAATCTTAAAATCAGTCATTATTTATTATTCAGCTGGACCTGTGTAGGTCTATTTTTAATCTCAGTTTCTTGGTGTGAAAAGTTTGTGACACTATGGCTTGTGACTTTATGGTACATTCTATGTAACTTTATTTGTTACTGACCACAGAAGTTAAGTGTTGATGAAGTTGTGATGATCTACACGACAGACAAATAGCTGAAAGAGAAACGTATAATTTTTGGTCCTTTTTAGCTTACTTTTATTTAAAAGTTTACTAGTTTATAGCTTTCATATCATTGTTTGGTTGTTTGTATACATTTGCCATTGGATACAAACATACAAAAAAACATACAAAATTACAGTGGTTTATGTATTTTGTCCAACTGTAAATTCACAGGACTTTAGATATACGAACAACAATTTAAAGCATAACTCTCTTGTTGAAAAAATATAGCAAATAAAATAAATATATAAAAAACACAGCATATAAAATCGCTACACAAGCAATGTTGTAATTTAATGTTATTAAAAATGACCTTTTCTTTTCAATCTGCAGTGCTGTAATTTTTTTGTAAAATACAATCCAGTATGGCAGCCTTGAGGCATTCTTTACATCATTTCTTGCTTGATTGATTTGGCTCACTGATATTCCTTTGAGTCTGCACTTTGATACTAGTCAAATTTTAGACATTGCTTGCTATAGGAATTTCAGTTTTGGTGAGATACTCCCCTAGGGTTAAATACTTCTAAAGGGATGCAGACACTGTAACTTTTCTCACTAGAATACTGACAGTGCTCCAGCTATAATGAATCAGACCCTCTTAATAAGATGCAGTGGCTGCAGCTGCCGCTTTGAAAAACAAAGATTCTGCACAGTATTAGTAACACTCAATATTGCCACAAATCAATTCCACCAGTTTAACCACTTGCTGACCATGCTATAGCCCAATGATGGCTACAGCATTGTTGGCTGGTTCTGGGAGGGTGTCTATTGATGTCCTCAGTGAACCCTGCACCCCTGTGGCACACAGGGCGTGTTCTGTGATCGCTGTGTCCTTCGGACACAGCTGATCACAGAGAGAGGTGAAGGGCCAATCAATGCGGCCCTTTACCACATGATCAGCTGTGTCCAATCACATCTGATCACAGTGTAAATAGACTTGCTGGTTATTGTCAGTCTTCTCCTCATGTGCTGTGACAGCATGACGAGACGAAAGCTGGAAACTGGTGATTCTCACAGGGGCATCTACACTGATAATCAGCGCACTGATCATCAGTGTCCTGATTATCAGTGCAGCCCCATAAGTGACAATCAGTGCAGCCTATACAGTTGTGTCCAAAATTATTCAACCCCCACTGAAATTGAGTGTTTTGGCCAGTTTGACATTGCTTTTGATCATTCAGTCATCTTGCTTACATTTACATTAAAGAGGCACTTGTAGGTCAGACAAATATAACATAACAGTTATAATGAAATAACCACAAATGTCTTTTCTGTGCTCACAGCATTATCAGTTTTATTCAACCCCCAAGTGACATTCAATCTTAGTACTTAGTACAGCATCCTTTTACAGTTATAACAGCTTTTAAACGTGAAGCATAGCTTGACACAAGTGTCTTGCAGCGATCTACGGGTATCTTCGCCCATTCTTCATGGGCAAAGGCCTCCAGTTCAGTCACATTCTTAGGCTTGCGCACTGCAACTGCTTTCTTTAAGTCCCACCAGAGGTTCTCAATCGGATTTAAGTCTGGTGACTGCGATGGCCACTCCAAAATGTTCCAGCCTTTCCTCTGCAACCATGCTCTAGTGGACTTGGAGGTATGCTTGGGATCATTGTCCTGTTGAAAGGTCCAACGTCTCCCAAGCCTCAGGTGTGTGACGGACTGCATCACGTTTCCATCCAATATCTCCTGGTACTGAAGAGAATTCATGGTACCTTGCACACGCTGAAGCTTCCCTGTACCTGCAGAAGCAAAACAGCCCCAAAGCATGATTGACCCTCCACCATGCTTCACAGTAGGCAAGGTGTTCTTTTCATCATAGGCCTTGTTCTTCCTCCTCCAAACATAGCGTTGATCCATGGGCCCAAACAGTTCTAATTTTGTTTCATCAGTCCACAGAACACTATCCCACAACTTTTGTGGTTTGTCCACATGGCTTTTGGCATACTGCAGTCGACTCTTCTTATTCTTTGGAGACAGCAAGGGGGTACGCCTGGGAGTTCTGGCACGGAGGCCTTCATTACGCAGTGTGCGTCTTATTGTCTGGGCTGAAACTTCTGTACCCACATCTGACAAATCTTTTCTCAGTTCCTCAGCAGTCACACGGGGACTTCTCTCCACTCTACGCTTCAGGTAGCGCACAGCAGTCGAAGTCAGCATCTTCTTTCTGCCACGACCAGGTAGCGTTTCAACAGTGCCCTTTGCCTTGAATTTGCGAATGATGCTTCCTAAGGTGTCTCTTGGTATGTTTAACATCTTTGCAATCTTCTTATAGCCATTGCCCTTCCTGTGAAGAGAAATCACCTCTTCTCTTGTCTTCCTGGACCATTCTCTTGCCTTCACCATGTTTGTAACCACACCAGTAAATGTCTAGAAGGAGCTGAGTATCACAGTCATTTTAAAGCTGCCTAATTGGTGCTTATTATGCTTGATTGCTGCTCGGTGACATCCACAGGTGTTTTCAATACCTGATGGAAAGCACCTGTATGAACCTCTGTTCTTCAGAGTGGTAGTCTTTAAGGGGTTGAATAATTGTGGCAATGAAGAAACCACATAAGAACCATTTACTACTGTATTACATAAACAATTGATGTCATTTTAGTTGCATTTGGGTAGTTACAACGTCCTTGTAGGATTTGATTCTGAATACAATTCCAAATGTACACTATAGTCCCTAAACCCCTTTACAGCATTGGGGGTTGAATAATTTTGGACACAACTGTAAGTGCCCATCAGTGCAGCCTATAAGTGCCCAAAAGTGTGGCCTATAAGTGCCCATCAGTGCAGCCTATCAGTGCCCATCAGTGGTGCCTATAAATTGCCCATTAGTGCTGTCTATCAGTGCCACCTATCAGTGCCCTTCAGTGCCGCCTATCACTGCCTCCTCATCAGTTCCGCTTATCAGTGCCCATCAGTGCTGCCTATCACTGCTTCCTCATCAGTTCCGCCTATCAGTGCCCATCAGTGCTGCCTAGCAGTGCCCACTAGTGCCACCTATCACTGCCTCCTCAACAGTTCCACCTATCAGTGCCCATTAGTGCTGTCTATCAGTGCCACATATCAGTGCTCATTAGTGCTGCAAATCAGTGCAGCCTCATCAGTGCCTCCTCATCGGTGCAGCCCATCAGTGCCCATCAGTGCAGCCTCATCAGCACATATCAGTGAAGGAGAAAAATCATTTATTTGCAAAATTTTATAATAGAAACAAAAAAAAAACTTTTGTTTTTTCGTTTGTTTAGCAAAAAATAAAAAAAAACAGTGGTGATCAAACACCACCAAAAGAAAGCTCTGTCTGTCTCAAAAATATTGTAAAAATGTCTTATGGCTACAGTGTTGCATGACCGCAGAATTTTCTTTCAAAGTGAGACAACACTGAAAGCTGAAAATTGTGTTGGGTAGGAAGGGGGTGAAAGTGCCCGGTATTGAAGCTGTTATAAAACTAACACTAATCAAAGTAAAAAAAAAAAAAAAAAAACATTTTATATTTTTATTGTCTTTTTTACTAAAAGATAAAATTATTTTGTAACATAATAAAAAAAAGAAAGCAATATACTGTATGTATTACTTTGTTATCCTAAAATGGAACTAAAGTCCAATATACTGACCTCTCTAGCAATGGGACATCCACAACCTCCCTCACCAGCACCCACAACTTTCTTCAGGGTTCAGAATCTTCAGTCATCTTGACTGACTAGCCCTGAATGTTGTAATTCCCATACATACACACAGGAGTTATTTGATCCCAGCACCAAGGAATGTCGAGAATGTACACTAAACTGCATAGTATATCTCTTCTGCAAAGCAAAACCTTCCCAACTGAATTTTTTAGGTAAAGTTCCATTTTAGGTGATGACAAAGTTCTTTCTGAATCAAAGTCCAATAGCAGGCATGTAAACATTGCTTTGGTTCATAAGGGTTATACCGGATTGAGAGCTGAATTGAAATACAGCAAAGAGGGACTTCAATTACTGTTAAAGCTGAGCCCAAGGAGAGCAGAATGCCGTTTTTGGGAAACTTGCTGTCTAATAGTGCATGCTGTATTCACCATCCAGATTAGCATAGAGAATGCAATCACAGTTACCAGGTGAGAGGAATGGATAAAATATGAAGTAGCCATTTGGTACGCAGACTTCAACAGATGAAATAGAATAGATTTTTTTTTTGGTTCTGCAGGGGAAAATTTTCCCAGTAGTAAGTAGTTCTATAATTATTTCCACTTGGAGAAAAGTTTTATAGGTATTTATAGATGTTATACAGATATTTAGATACATATTTTGGAATTTGTTTTTTTTTAAATGGTATAGTCCTATACTGATAACCTGTATTTTATTAAAGTAAACTAGAAATGTTGGACCCTTTCAACTGGAGTCTAAAATCCTTTCATCAAGGGACATATCAGACATGTGGATTATAAACCCTACCACAAGGAGGATGGACACTACCCTCGGAACAGGAAGCTGGAGCTCAGTCTAGGTTACTGTCCCAGGAGGCAGAAGATCTTAGTTCTTCCTGTATAATGTTTTCCTGCTGGAGACTAAAACTATAAGATTCATTGAAGAAAGTTATTCCTATTACAAGGCTTCTGGCAGTGTAATACCAGGCCCCATCAGCAAAGTACTGAACACCTATGTTTAGAAGTAATTGTGGTCTAAGGCATTCCTGTCTGTGCTCTAAAGTGTGTCTCAGGGATGAATCTCTTATGTTCTCCTGATTTTGCCTTTCTGGTACATTCAGCAAGGTAACCCACAATTTGTGGTGAGAGTACCTTTACTGGGGATTGGACATCTGAGTTGCAAATGTACTCAGTTGCTAACAAGTAGATCTAGGGAAATAGTCCATTCACATGGAAGTGTCTTAATTGTTAACTAGTGGGACATCCTGGGAGTCACCCTGATGATGCCTTACCTCAGCCGTTGGGTCTTTAGGTCTGTAGTTCAGTCCAGAGTCCCCCTTGCCCCGGCTGTCAATGCTTTAGGTGCTCTCTGGGTCCTATACTGTATGGTTTTATAGGCTCTTCTTCTTCCAGGGTAGACTGGAGGGAGTTGACACTATTCCTATAGCATTTGATGGTCTTGGCTATGCTGAGAGATGGTAGTACCCTGTCCAGATCCTAACTCTAGGGCCATTTCTCCGTCTCAGTTGTTGGTTTTAATGAGATATTGCAGACCAGGTGTAGAAGAAACAAAGGCTGTCTGAGTCTTCACCTTCTGCTTCTAGTCATTCTAGCTGTGTGGTTAGTACATCCTTGGCTTCCTTGCATCAGGATTCTGTCTTTCAGATTTAGAAACCTGCCATGTAGTCTTTGAATCATACATTTTCTGATTGCTTCCATGTTGTCGTGGAAAGCTCAGTCCGAATTTTGCTTACTGCTGACCACATTTCTTGAGTGTGGTACAAAGGCCACTTTCAGACATATATGGTGGGGATGTCTTAAAACCAAACTGGTTTGGAATTAGTTTATATAATGAATTTTTGTTGGAGAAAGCTATTCTGAATGACAACTAATTCTGAATAAAAAATCCTAATGGTTGCATCAAGAGTTCAAGGTTCTTCGTTCAGTTTTCACTACAGCTAAGCTAGTAGCACCTGTTTTTATTTTTACTTGAGGTAAAACATATATTTCCCTGGACTGTGACAAGCAAGAAGTTGTCTGCTATTCTCAGTGAATTTGTGATTCAGTGGGCACAATGGACAGAATGCCTTACCAACTTTGATTTATCATCCATCTGTCCTCAAATTCCCCTATTATCTTTTACCTTTTCTTTTATTTCCCTTTTTTTGTTCCGTCGTATTTAACTTTATTTCTCTTTTCTATGTTCTTTAAATAGTTTTTTTTAATTTCATACACATCAAGTCAATTTAGATTGATCTTGCAATTTTTAGAGAACTGGATTCATCAGTAGAAGTGAGCAACAGATTAATGGAGAAGAATAATGGTGTGGAAAATATGGGGAAAATTGGATGTGAAAGGATAAAGTGTGGCAATAGCCAGGAAACAGAGTATTTACAAGTTGTGGTGGCAGTGCGGGTGGCAAAAGCAAGTATGGGCATTCTAGCCTGTTCCTCAGGATCTTGTTGTATTGATTAGTTGCAAATGGTGATGCCAGCGATGGTGATGTATGTATTCTATTGCACCAGGGATGGGTAGCAAAAAGTCTACTCAGGCCTTATTTATTTTGATGGATGTCAACTTTTCGATACTTGTGCCCTTTAGCCCACCTTTTACTATTTAATTAATAAGCTGAGCAAATTGAATATTCACCCAGTGAAATAAACAATATTATACACTCAGTCAATCAGCTGAGATTTTTCCATTATTCACTTACCTTTAGCAGCCATTAAAGTTAGAACCTTTAAATTGTCTAAAAACTGCAGAGTGCTAGGAAACTGGCCTACTGCAAGTATAGGAAAATGTCAGGGATACATCAACCTTGGGGAATACGAAACATCAAGCCCCATTCCTGTAAAGTGGGAGACTTTCCATGTCAAACCCAGAGGGCTATATGTAAAACACAATATTACATCTACACCATCTAGACTATTTCTTGCACCACTACAAACTTCCAGGCCACACAGTTGATCAGTGCAGCAAGGCTACCACCTGCAGCACTCAGTGGACACTCTGACTGGGGTTGTCTGGTTCTCAACCCCTCCTCTCTGCACACATACACCAGTTTTCACTTACAAGTCTCAGTGCTTATCTTGGGAGGCATCATGCATCCTCCAAGTGTTCCATCCATTCTGACCTCTCACATGGAGGACCAGCTCTGAACGGCATACTTGGGGGGAATTAACAAAGACTGACACATGTGGAAAAAGTGCTCCAGGTCCTACAATGTGGGTATTCTATGCATAGTAAAATGATGAGATGCCCAGCATTGCTTTGCAAACATATACACTCTTTTATTAGTTCAATGTCATATCAGTCAAATAAGCCACACAGGGTCTGTGCTTTAATCAAACAGTGAACTTCAGCTTTAGTAAAAACTAGTGGTAACAGTAGCGGCAGTAACTTCTTTAGAGCCCCAGAGCAGCGTCCATTTTAAAAGTAGGCAAGGTGGACTAAGCTCTTTGTTCTCTTTGCTAGACCTGCAGCCGACTTCGTAGCACCAGAGGGGGTTAAACAGCACCAAGTCTCTAAGATCTTTAGGAATGTCTGTACTCACAAGGCCCAAGAGCAGATGGATACTTTCCTCCATGATACCAGACCAGATCCTCCATAGACAGCCCCTCAGTCAGTATAGCAGAACCTGGGTCTCAGCATTTATGCCCTCGGGTTGCCCACCTGAAGCCGCATGACAGCAGCTGCCTGGGAAGGCAACGTGCCCTCACCCAGGCTGGATCAGTCCTGGACAGGAAAGACCCAGAGCCCCCATGTGCTCACTGAATATATACAGTTACCCAGAATGCCATCAGAGCCCTTCACTCTGGGATAGGCTGAGGCTTTATCAATATTCATGCTACCATCTGCTTAGTTCCACACCTATCATCCAGAAACTTTGAAAGTTTCCTAGATGTAGTGGAAGCTAGGCAGACTGGTAGCAGCTAAGCTCCCAGAGCAGACCTAACTAAATGATTACAGCTCACCAAGTATAGTGCGCTAACTATGCTTTTTCCTAACAAGTATGTACAGCTACTCTGACTACAGAGTGGCAACTAAATTTGCCTATCAGAAACATAACTAATTCTATCTATCTAACCCTAGCACCTAGCTAGGAGGGTGCTACAGTTAGAAATATAAAGGCACCCAAAATATGGGCATTTGTAACCACCATGGTCCTTTTCAGCTGGCAGCCTTGTCTGGGTGCAGGCACCCAACTACCGATGGCACATGAAGCCTACCTCTTCACCTGCTCTTGGTGCCTGATTCTGCAGCATGGAGGGTTGGGAGTTGTAAAGTAAGTATCCCAGGATGCTGCGGGATCAGGGACATGCCTAGAGGGTACTCATGGGGTATGTCCAACTGGAGATTATCTGTTCCCAAGAATAACTGTGTAGCTGGTGTTCTCCTTAAAGCTGAACTAAACCTTTCTCCTTTACAGCTAAGGAAGCTGCCATCTTGCACATGTGATCATTTATGACATCAGCCTTTTGATGGCTTGACAATTCGTTTGAGAGCACATACAACAATGACACCGATCATTAACAGCATGCTTTGAATGTAACAGTGTAACATGGATGTAAAATGTAACATGGTGCAAATGCCTCCCCATCACCCTCCCCCTGTGACTGCAGGCAGGGGTTCTTTTCACCTGCAGCTGCTGTCACTTTTAAAATTGGCATGGCTGAAAGGGACTCCGCCGCCACAGCTGCATCATTCATTCACAGGGATCTGTGAATGAATAAACCATAAGTCATGTTTACCACTGCAGCAGATGTACTTGTAGTTCTCAGTAGACTATAAGTGTGGTAATCAGGGCACTCGTCGTCCATTGCATTTTCCTCCAGCTCTCCACCTGACAGTCCATACTGGCAGAGCTAGAGGAAGAGTTTGCAGGAGCTTGACATTGCATTCGTGATCCACTGATCACAGATGCAATGCTTAGCAGGCTCCTGTAAAAAAAATATATAATAAATGCATATTTTTTTCCCTACAATAAACGTGTGTTTTTTGTGTTTTTTATAAAGGTGAACCTAGCCTTGAAGCCAGATGATCTGTTCTTAGGACTGCACTTGTGCCACCTTGTGGACTTATTTGAGATTACAACACAGGAACATTCAAGAGTGTCTGTGACATCACCAAAAGTAGATCTAAATTCAGCATAGTGCAGTGGAACCCTCACTCTTACCGCATAGGACTCCATTCCCGTAGATTAGAGACTGATACAAACCATGCATTCCTTTTTTGTCCTCCTCATGAGACCTAACAAGATTTGCTGCAAACATGCTCACCTTAAATGTCTGGGATAAAGTTTCAGTCATCCAACTGTTGTTTCCCAGGTGAGGTCCCTGTGTATAGACCTTAAATAGTCTCTGTTTGTGGACGTGGCCCGGAATCTTGTCAGACTACCTGGCTAAGTGGCAAGTCTGCTTTGGAAGAGACTTGGTGTCTTCTTTAAGTTTAATGCTTCTTCCTGGTGTTCCATTATCTTTTCCATTTGCCTCTTTCTGCTCCTTCTGCAGAAATTAGCTGGTTTATAACCCATTCAGCTGGTGTTTGTTATGGGCAATGGAATTATTCTGGCAAGTGGTGGGGTAGAGATCTGCTCTGGCCTCTTCTGGACATGTACAGTAGTGTGGCAGCTGGAGGTCTCATTTACCCACACAGAGCAGTTGAGGTGTCCATAACTTGTAGCTACTGGAATTGTGCCTTGGCATTACCATAGCAACAGCACGTAAGCTTCCAATCCTCACGCTTCTGCAGTAAATCAGCGCTCCTGCTTGCTGGCACAATGACATCACCTGCTGAGTGGGCTATATAAATGCAGCCCTCTGACCACTATGTTGAGGTTTAACCCTTATTTACTGCACGGGACCACAGTAGTTGTGGCTATTATTCCAGTGGATTCCTTCTCACCTGCTAGAGGTATACTGACAGATATGCTTGGGATATCTTACCCTTTATCTTCTCCTTTACCCTCTTTTTTCAGAGATAACTTTTTGCACTAGGGTCTTAAAAATTTACCTGTCACCTCCTTGTGGCTAGCATTTGCCTAAAAGGTAAGGCTTTTCCTTTTCAGGTATATGGGAGCTGACTAACGAGCTCTTCTTAATTTAGCCCCACAAGATCTGAATGCCAGCATTCCTCCAGAGAAAGAATAGACATTGTTAGGCCATGCAGGGCCAGATCTTCATCAAGATCTAGAGGATGTCTCAGAAGTTCTTCCAGAGATCACTATCACTGCTAACTTGCTCACCCTAGAACCAATGTTTGCACAAATTCTGGTTTGTTCAAACAGCCAGGAATAAGGATGATGACAATGAACAGGTAGTCTCATTCATCAAGCAAGTTGCAAGACTCTCTGAAAGAGTTTGCATCCAATTGCCCTGTGCAGGGATTGTCTATCTGGGCAACGTCTAGTTGACCAGACTTGATGACTTATATTTAGGTTTTGATTTTTCTATCATGGCTCCCTTTGTAAGGGCTTTTTAAAAATGCCTTAAAATGGGAAGATGCAGCTAAGTCCCCTGCAAAGCCGTGGAATTTTTTAGGCACCTTAATAAGTAGCATTGCAATTTCTCTATGATGTTGGAACCGAAAGATATCATTCTGAAAGAATGAAGCAAACTAAAGTCATCTTTTCACAACAGAATGTCAAAATTATATCCATTTAAAGGAAAGGATGTCCAGCATCTGGAGTATTCTCCTTTGGTTGACTTGACACTCATGAGATTGGCTAGACTCATAACTTTACCACTGGAGGACGTGGTTTCTTTTGCTGGATTGCCGCATTGATCTTGACCCTAAGTTGTCCTATATTTGTGCAGGTGTTGCCTGTAAGCCTGCGTTAGCTTTTTCCCCTCTGTCTAAGGCAATGGATGTTTGGATGGAGAATATTGATTCTGCCCTGAGGAAAAATTCTAACAAGTCAGAGATGATGTCTGCATTACAAGAGCTGAAACTATACTGCCTTTTCCTAGGGGAAGCTTCAATTGCCATTATCTGTTTTTTTGCCCTAGGCTATGCTTTGGTCAGTGATTGCCAGGTGTTCTTTGTTGGTGTGACCATGACTGATGGATCCGAGCTCTAATCAGGCAGCAAGCTGGGCAATGCCATAACCAGGGCCATAGATAGTAAGTCTGGCTTCTGCCTGAGAACAAGCATCTGACCAGACAAAGAAGACTACAGGAATGTAAATCACTCCAGAAAGGAGGGCTGTAACAGACCCAGACCAGAGTTTAGTAAGAACAAACAAAGGAGCCAGTCGTCATCTAAGCAGTCAGGAAAGAGTTCCATTCCAGGATACTTTAATTTTACCTTTGAGCAGTGCCTGCATGGATCATGCTAGCCATCCAATGGGCTTATATGGCAGGCATGGTTCCTCCAGGGGGAGAGAAAAGATACACTGACCTAGAAATGTGTTGAATGTGTGGGCGATTTCCTGTTATATGGAGCTGGAAGACGTTTGTAAGGCAACAATGTGGTCCTCAATTTCCTTGTGACTCACTACAATGTCTTGTTAATTTTGGCCCTATAGTTCTATCAGTAAGGAACTATAATTAAAAATGTACTTTTTTCTGAATCCTACTCTTGTTTGTGGTGAAATCCCAATTGTATACTGCCATAGTGTTAATCAGGAAAAAGAATCATAGGAACCCTCTCAGTTTGTTGAGCACACTAATTACAGAATGCACAGTCTGGATCAGCCTCAAATTCATGAGTGAGGACCTGTGAGGGAAGAGATACCCAGTTATAAACTGCTATGGAGTTAATCCAAAACAAAAAATTATGGTATTTGACAGGGAACTTTCAATTTTCCTTTTTGGTGTTTTAGTATTATGGTCTGTGAATCCTAATGTTACTGTAGCTACAGTCATGAACTGTCTTCTAGAGTCTGCTTTTCTTCAGCCTTAACCTCTGAATGTGTTATTTATTGATTTATTTATTTCAGGTACTTATATAGAGCCATCAATTTACACAGCGCTTTACACATATATATTGTACATTCACATCAATCCCTAACCCTCAAGGGGTGTACAATCTAAGGTCCCTACCTTACATTCATACATACACATACTAGGGACAATTTAGACAGGATCCAATTAACCTACCAGCATGTCTTTGGAATGTGGGAGGAAACCGGAGTACTCGGAGGAAACCCATGCAGGCACAAGGAGAACATGCAAACTCCAGGCAGGTGGTGCCGTGGCTGGGATTCGAACCAATGACCCTAGTGCTGCCAGGCGGAGGTGCTAACCATTTAGCCTCTGTGCTGCCCCTATGGTCATACCTGGGTACTATTAGAACTCAGTGAGCTTAAGATTGGGTGTGGGGACAACGGCGGCGCTCACAGCAAATGAAAGGGTTTAATATTATTGCATGTCATGCACCATGGCAAAACATGGGTTCAATAGCAGCATGGTTTGATAGTGGCAGACAGGAGAATACATTGTAGCTATATGGTCCTATAAACAAACATCACTGACCTGAGACTATGTGGGCAAAATTGCCAATCCTAACCATACATCAACTACAAATAGGCAATCATCACAATATTCAGGAGCACAACCTGCGCCTGTTTCCAACTCTCTCCTTTTCTTCAGCATCAGCTTGCTGCTGACTGACAGCTGTAGTGGCACAGCTATCACTACTCAAGTCAGTGTAAAAGAGGCTGCACCAGAAGAAACTACCAATGGCCCAGAAACCCCATAATCAAAATGATTATCCAGGGTTTCTGAGCAAAAGCCAAAGAGTTCCAGGTTGGTTGATTCAGTCAGCCTATGGACTGAACAGAGGTTAACAGGCTGTAATATAAATAAACCATAGAGAGAGCTTGGCCTTTCGTAAGGGTAGGAGTGAAAGAACAGCATGTCAAGCATGCAGAGAAGAAAAGTAACCACAGACCCGGCCTGCAAACAAAGGAGTTTTGGCCATCAACCACCACTCCACTCTGTTTCAGGGCAGTCTAATCTAAGTCTGATCAGCAGTGATGAACAGAAAGTTGAATAAAAGTTTCTAAATTGTTGTTTACCTAGCAACACCACCAAGATCTACAAATATAATGAGATCATTAATACGTTACTTGTAGGTATACTGCTGCGTGTGCATCATTCCCCTAAATTGCAGTAGTGTATTTGTGTTTTGTGCTGCCCTAGGCAACACAAAAAAATCTGCCGCTCCCACTGCTTGCCCAAAAAAAAACCCAACTTGCCCACTCTCTGCCCACAATCCTTCTCAGGAGAGAGGGAGAGAGACTCACCATCACATCCTGGAGTCCGCTCTTCCTCCCAGCCCTGTTGCGTCTCCTTGGCGTGATCACCAACAGGAACTGGCGCAAGGACAACCAGCATCCCTTCTTCCAGGGCAGTTCTGCCCCCCTGAAAAATGCCACCCAAGGCAAACGCCTTGTTTGTCTCATGGAAAATACGCCCCTGTTAACATACATGGTCACTTGTTTAGTATATAGTTTTGTAACCAACGAGGTCACAGAAAAAGGATTGCAGAGAAACAGATAATCAAATGTCTGCATATCACTATTATTGGAGGTACAGTATGTCATAAATAATTGCTTTACAGATGCTCCTGGGAGGAAATATCCTAAGCTGATAAAGTTATGAATCCACATAACTAAATGACTGACTTTACACAAATGAATTTTATGGCTTGAGGCACTATTCATGAGTCCACTTTCATCACTATTATATAAAGACAGATTTATGATTTTAATGTTGGCAACACTTATAGGAAACGGTGGCTTGGTCCAATACAGTCATACCTAGATTCTGCTATTTGCAAGAAACAAACAGGTATCGGGAACTATTCTTGCTCAGGAATGTTTTCCTGAATGTGTTCTCCATCCATTATCTCACTTCCTGCTATGCCTTTTTTACAGAAAGAGAAATAAGACCCAGACAAGAAAACAGGAGTTTATAGAGAATCTCTCATGTTGCCCATTGAGATATCTTGGTCAGAAGCCTGGCCCTGCTCTATTCCTAACTGCTTCGCGCCTAAGGGTAAAAGAAATGTTAATGCCTAAGCACAATTTTGCAGCTACTGACATGTAAGACCGTACATATCATCACAACTACTTTTTTATTATCAAAGGAAAACTGGCCCAAAAAATATTTTTTTTAAAATGCAGCTGTATATTTCTTATTCTTTTGCTCCCAGCTGCGATACCACATATGTGTATGGTATTTGTTGTTTGTACCCGTAGTACAGCCCAGAAACAATAGTGCGCATTTTGCTATTTTTTAATCCTAAAACACAATGACATTGACACTGAAAATAATTAATTTTTTTTTTAAATCCTGCCCAAAATATACTGACCATGAGCTTTGACCCTTACTTGACCCAAACACTGACGCTGGCACTGACCTAGATCAAACCTTGATCTAGGTATTTTTTTGTTTATATTCTATTATTATTATTAATAATAATAATATTAATATTATTTACACACAGTTGTTTATCTCTCCCTGCAAGCGGAGAGATACAATGTTTCCTCTCCATTCACAGGGATGGGCTTCACAGTGACTGATCACTGTTATAGCCAATCAGAGGCTATCACAGCAATCAGGTGACCAGGAACCGGGAGTTCCGAGTCCCTATAGTTAGTACTGGACGCGGGGCTCCTGGTGAGACAGATACGCATATATGCTGCCCCATGGAAAAAATCCCAGTCCACTGAGGTGGCATATATGCGTACTGGGAGGGGTTAATAACCTTCACTAGTGGCAAGTGTGGTCACCCTATCAGTTCATTGATGGACCAAAAGTTGAAAATTAGGAGGTGGAAGGTTGCTGAGTCTGGCTTCTGTGAAAAGATTGTAGGAAATATGGCTCATTTTTATACTCACTGTGAAATCCATTTAATTCCAAGATTTATGTATGCCCAAACTTTTTATGGTAATTATTATTGTATAGGATTTATATTGCTGTTTGCGCACTGCTTTACAATATAAACAGAGACAGTGTAGTAGTAGCAACCCAATTCAATACTAGAGGGTTAGGATTTTTCCACTTTGTACTATAGTACTACCAGGGGCGGACTGACCATTGGGAAACTCGGGCACTGCCTGAGGGCCTGGGGTCAGTAGGGGGCCCCATGAGATGCCCCTGGTACCTTTGTCATAGGCTTTTTTGAGTTTGGGCAAGGACACAGGGGCCCCATGATCCCCTATTGCCTGGGGGCCCCATGAGTTTTCAGTCCGCCCCTGGGTACTATTCAATTTTTTTTTATATAGAAAAAGCTTGATGTATGGGCCCAGTAATAGGATCTAGGATTTTACATTTTCATAGAAAAGTTAACAGATAGACCTTGACCACAAAGCATAAAACCAAAAAAAGTGAGTTACAAATGTTGGGGTAGAGATACTACAAGCTTGCGTGTCTAAGTAGCAATACGTCTGTGAGGGTCCTTAAGGATTATTAAAAGCTGCCAGTAAACTAATCTTGTCAGTTTCCACCCAAAATCTAAAAAAGAACTTCAGGAAAAAGCATTTTTTAGACAGACAGCTTCTTTGTATGACAGTTGCAACTCTGCCGGAGGAGTACTTCCCAGCATCAGTGAAGCTGTAAATTGTAAAGAACAAGTAGTGATCCAGGAGGCAGCATACACCTCCTAAGAATTAACTATTTGTAACCCAGCAGATTTGTAAAACCTTTTTTTTCCCTGTTTTTCTTTAAAAATCTAAACCCAGAAACAATAATTGAATCTATTGCATTTTACCAGTTCTTAGATGTAGTGGCTGCTTTAGTTTTTTTTTTCTTTATCCAGGCTTTTTACCCCTTTATTTTCAACAGGTAGTCCTGTGAATAACACTCTTCATGTCCCTTCAAGTCTACATTCATATCTTCATGGTGTCTACGGAAGGAAAACACAGGCTAGGCTTCAAACAAATATGCCTTTTTATAGTCAATTTCTGGGAATAGAAGGATACATAATATAGATAAGGTTTTTGTGCTTTATTTTAAGCTCTTAGGAAGTGACAAGGACATTGCATTTTGGGAAAATCAGCATTTTTTTGCTGAAAATAATTATAGCCTGAAAAGTGAAAACAAATGCAGCCACAATGCCTAAGGCCCTGCCCACATCTAAGTGATATCCATTATATTCATTGGTGCCTGTTCACACCTGAGCATAGTGTCTCTTAAAGCTCTTCACTATTAAAAAGTACATGAGCTTCTTTTGGGGCAGAATCACATTTTAGCCCCAATAGCCTTCAAAGGCTGAAAAATGTGACAATGTGTGAAAATATGTGTAACATACACATTTCCTGCATTTTCTTGCATAGTAACTAGCAGGGAGCTTAAGGTTTGGTCCAAGCACAAGTTCAGGCAAAATCTCTACCCATTTGGTAGGAGTAAAATATCGTGCATAATGGTGGTATCACTACTGCTTTTAAACATGACAAATTCTCACTGTCATTGGTTATTAGGAATGGTGGCGACTGCATGCACTGCTGAGTCCTTAGCAACCAGTGGTGCCCCCGGCACTGCAGCTAATTGCAGGGAACAGTGCATCCATAATGCTCTGCACATCTGTTTGGTCTTTAGATCCATGAATGCTTGTAGCAAGCCATCACAATGGAAGCACAAGGCTCCACCTGAATTCTGAAACGGGTGTCTACCCTGACTGAGGTGAGATCCCTTTGGAAGGAACAAACCCAATCTGACAGTGTGCCAGGTCACTACCGCATAGGATGCAGGGCAGAACCAGCCAGTTCAAACTAGGATTTGAGGAAGGATAACTTACTGTCTGTCACCAGAATCTTTAAAGGAAAGCATGCCTCCACCTGACTAATAATATTCCTATTAGGGTGGTACAATGGCTGGTTGACAGTGGAAACAGTCCACCATTTAACAAATTTCCTCTGAAAACAGAACATTTCTAGCACACTTTCAGACAGGGCAAAGGACCCCTCAGGGTGATTCCAGCCCTCATACCTTGAACAGTGAGTGTAAGAGGGTCTTTGCAGTTGTAAAAGCTATAAAAGACTCAAGACTGGAGACAGCAGGCTGATCCACCAAATGCAGATTAGAATGCATTGACCCCAGGTAATTCTGAGGTAATGGCATAAGACTGTGGTGCCTCAAAAACAGTCATAGTTGGGACTATGAATATGAGTTAGTGATCAGTGGCCCGGCTCTGGAGGGTTTGAGATGGACTGTGCAGGAGGTGGTGCTGGAGCATGTTCAGAGCATCTGTGGTCAAAGTGTGTAACGAGTGGTCAAAAAGTCTTGAGTGCACATGGAGGTTCCTAAGGACAGGTCAAGGGACTTTGCCCCACCTGTAACTACTGGGGCACCAGGATTCAGATTACAGGCACCAGTTTCCTCAGAATATATTGAGTAGATGCCCCCAGAATCACTAGAGATTTGAATGGGGTCACCAGCATCAGCTTGACTATCCCAACTATGTCTATGTGCAGACATGTTGTACCTGAGCAGCGGTAATGTAACAGGGCCCAAAGTGGGAGATAAAGTCTCTATGTGCAGGCCATGGGAACAGGCCAGAGGTGCTTGCAAGCAGGAGCAGTAACAGCATACTGAATGGTGAGAGAGAAAGCGAAGAGTACGTGTGTGTAAAATCCCACCCAATGGATGACATCAGCACTTAGTCCCTCACTGCTAATATATACCACTGTGACAGCAGCTGTGGTGGAAATTTAAAAGGCATCCAATGGTTCAGATAGTGAAGTAGCCCCCAAAGCTGTTGACCGACTGGCCTCACAAAATATGTCTTCATATACCTGGTCATTCTATGGGGCTGAGCCACAACTCTGAACCTGGGAAGCGCTATGTGGCTAACAATTACCAATTAATTCAGGTCTGGAAAAGCCACAGTGCAAAACCCAGTGCCCAAAGTCACATTCTATTCCAGGCCCAGCACATCAAGTCCAGTGAGGTCTGGATACAGCCTTCAAATAGAGGATCAGGAAAGGTCTTTTCGGATAGCTGCTAGATAGAACCCATCTCAAGCTGTGACAGAGCAAGGAATCTTGATTGAAGTTAATGAAAGAATGAAAAAGGAATCCATGAACAAAAAGCATAAAAAGCTAGCACAAAAATTGGTAAGTTTCTCAGCAGAGCTGAAGGAAGGACATCCATGCTCTTTAGGACACGGGTGTTAAACACAAGGCCCGCAGGCTGAATCCTGCCTTCCAGGTCATTTCATGTGGCCCTTGCACCTCTCCTGCAGCTCTGCCCCCACCTTGTGTCAGCAGTTGGCAGCAGAGAGGAGGCCAGAACTCCTCCTCCAGATCCTGCAGCACCCCCTCATCTCTGCCTCCCCTGGTCCCAGCATTCAGCAGACTCTGGTAACTGACTCCACTCCTCCTCTGGTCCTCCTCCAGACCCTGCAATTTCTGCTTCCCAGCTCAGCCCCCAAAGGGGGTGCACGGTGATGTCAGCAAGGGTGGAGGATTCTTGACATCTGATGTAATGGTGAGTGCTAATGGAGAATGTATCTAGTCTTACAGATACAACCATAATGCTGATACGGCCCATGGTAAAATAGAGTTTGACACCTCTGTCCTAGGACAATAGCAAAAAACAGAGTAGACAAAATAAAAAACAAAACAAAAACTAAACTTTTATTTTTTTTGTTTTGGATAGAGTAAGGGAAGGTCATAACCATTGTCAGTTTATTTTTTGCCATCTGTGTCCCATTGGAGAGAATTCCCTTTACTTCCTGCCCATAGAAAAACAGGAAGTAAAAGAAAATCACTGCAAGGGAAGATCATAACCATTGTCAGTTTATTTTTTGCCATCTGTATCCCATTGGACAGAATTCCCTTCAATTCCTGTCCCATAGCAAAAACAGGAAGTGAGAGGAAATCCCTGCAAAGGAAGATCATAACCATTGTCAGTTTATTTTTTGCCATCTGTGTTCCATTGGACAGAATTCCCTTCACTTCCTGTCCCATAGCAAAAACAGGAAGTGAGAGGAAATCCCTGCAAATTATGGGAATCTCTAGGAGATCCCTCATTTCACCAGGATTAGTGTCCCCGCTGGAATATTTTCCCTCCATTAGTTTTCTGGGGACAACCTAAAATGTGGGATTTTCTTTAACTTTCATTTTCAATGATAACAGTAAACAGGACAAACAGAGAGGATGAATCTCCCTAACAGGGACACAGACAGCAATACAAACTGACAGGTGTTCTAATCTATCACGCTTCCCACTAAAAAAAGTTTTGCCTTTAATTATATTTTATTTCCCCTTCCCCAACAGTGCTTACCTTTTGTTCACACTGCTGATATAATCATTAGGCACCAACATATGTACGTCAGCAGGTTTCTCCAGCTCCCAGGAGCCACATTTAGGGCCAGTTCATACTACATGCGTTTCAGTGTACTTTTTTATGCATCCAAAATGCACAGAATGTAAGTTATATGGTTGTCAATGTCATAGTTCACATCAGTGCTTGCAGTTCCAGTGCTTTCCGGCTGCAGAAAAAAAAGTCGAACATGTGGCATTTTTCCTGCACAGACTGTACTGGAACGTGGTAAAATGCATCAAAATGCACTGGAGTGTTCCAAAACGCACATGTCCCTATTTAAATTGAAGAAAAAGAGCGGAAAATATGAACTGGAATGCATAAAAAACACACTAGAACGCATCAAAAATGTACCGGAGTGTGCAAAAAACATATAAAAAACACACATGCGGAAACGCATCCAGACTGCATTTCTATGGTGTGAACTGGCCCTAAGGGTGGGGAGGGGAGTATATTCAACTAGGAAGGTGGGGGTATGTGTAAATAAAGTGAACCTGTTGCTTTCAGCTGCTTAGGGAAAGCCTAGGTTTACTTTAAAAATAAAACCACACATAATGGGGTCATATCGTGTCAAAAACCTACAATATCCAACTTGTAGTCCATGTGGCCCTTGGGTATATGATGTGTGGCCCTTAGACCTCAGTAGTCTGTAGCAAGAACGTTGATTAGGGTAATAGCATCGATCTCCACTAGCCTCATGTTACATGTTCCCAGTTTCCTATTGTCTTCTGTAGCATATCCCCAGCCAAAAATATAGCATGTCCACACTCTCTGACCCTCAATTTCTTTATTAGGTCTGCAGTTTCTGACAGTCCTCTCAAACACTACATATATTGATCATTATGTGTATCTCTTTGATAGGGCATTTGAGGTCCCTTTTAGCTCACAAGTTCACAACCACTTCTTTAAAGGGATAAACCATGGAGAAATGTCCATGCTTCGCAGAGATGTACTGACATTTTTCTAATTTTGTCTTGGAAAATGCTTTAAATAATATGGGATCTTATGGATTCTTATGCAAATTGCCGATTAACGACTTGCCCTCCTGAGGATTCACCCCCCTTCCTGACCAGCCCATTTTTGCGTTATGGCACAGCATTACTTTAACTGACAATTGCGCGGTCATGCAACGCTGCACCCAAATGAAATTTACATCCTTTGTTTCCCACAAATTGAGCTTTCTTTTGGTGGAATTTGATTGCCTGTGCATTTTTTATTTTTTTGCGCTATAAAAAAAAAGACCAACAGTTTGGAGAAAAAAAAATATATATATATATATTTTTGACTTTCTGCTATTAAACATGTCCAGTAAAAAAATTTCAGAAATCAAATTTCGTCATAAATTTAGGCCAAAATGTATTCTGCGACATGTCTTTGCTAAAAAAAAAAAAAAAATCCCAATACTTGTAAATTAATTGGTTTACGTGAAAGTTATAGCATTTACAAATGGTGGTATACACAGTCAGGTCCATAAATATTGGGACATCGACACAATTCTAACATTTTTGGCTCTATACACCACCACAATGGATTTGAAATCAAACAAACAAGATGTGCTTTAACTGCAGACTGTCAGCTTTACTTTGAGGGTATTTACATCCAAATCAGGTGAACGGTGTAGGAATTACAAACGTAATGGGACAATTGGCTTCTCAGCTGTTCCATGGCCAGATGTGTGTTATTCCCTCATTATCCCAATTACAATGAGCAGATAAAAGGTCCAGAGTTCATTTCAACTGTGCTATTTGCATTTGGAATCTGTTGCTGTCAACTCTCAATATGAGATCCAGGGAGCTGTCACTATCAGTGAAGCAAGCCATCATTAGGTTGAAAAAACTAAACAAACCCATCAGAGAGATAGCAAAACATTAGGCGTGGCCAAAACAACTGTTTGGAACATTCTTAAAAAGAAGGAACACACCGGTGAGCTCAGCAACACCAAAAGACCCGGAAGACCACGGAAAACAACTGTGGTGGATGACCGAAGAATTCTTTCCCTGGTGAAGAAAACACCCTTCACAACAGTTGGCCAGATCAAGAACACTCTCCAGGAGGTAGGTGTATGTGTGTCAAAGTCAACAATCAAGAGAAGACTTCACCAGAGTGAATACAGAGGGTTCACCACAAGATATAAACCATTGGTGAGCCTCAAAAACAGGAAGGCCAGATTAGAGTTTGCCAAACGACATCTAAAAAAGCCTTCACAGTTCTGGAAAAACATCCTATGGACAGATGAGACCAAGAACAACTTGTGCCAGAGTGATGGGAAGAGAAGAGTATGGAGAAGGAAAGGAACTGCTCATGATCCTAAGCATACCACCTCATCAGTGAAGCATGGTGGTGGTAGTGTCATGGCGTGGGCATGTATGGCGGACAATGGAACTGGTTCTCTTGTATGTATTGATGATGTGACTGCTGACAAAAGCAGCAGGATGAATTCTGAAGTGTATCGGGCAATATTATCTGCTCATATTCAGCCAAATGCTTCAGAACTCATTGGACGCCTCTGCATAGTGCAGATGGACAATGACCCAAAGCCTACTGCAAAAGCAACCAAAGAGTTTTTTAAGGGAAAGAAGTGGAATGTTATGCAATGGCCAAGTCAATCATCGGACCTGAATCCGATTGAGCATGCATTTCACTTGCTGAAGACAAAACTGAAGGGAAAATGCCCCAAGAACAAGCAGGAACTGAAGACAGTTGCAGTAGAGGCCTGGCAGAGAATCACCAGGGATGAAACCCAGCGTCTGGTGAGGTCTATGCGTTCCAGACTTCAGGCTGTAACTGACTGCAAAGGATTTGCAACCAAGTATTAAAAAGTGAAAGTTTGATTCATGATTATTATTCTGTCCCATTACTCTTGGTCCCTTAACAAGTGGGAGGCACATATGCAAACTGTTGTAATTCCTACACCGTTCACCTGATTTGGATGTAAATACCCTCAAATTAAAGTTGACAGTCTGCAGTTAAAACAGATCTTGTTTGTTTCATTTCAAATCCATTGTGGTGGTGTACAGAGCCAAAAATGTTAGAATTGTGTTGATGTCCCAAAATTTATGGACCTGACTGTATACTGGGATTTTTTTAATTTTTACTAGTAATGGCGGCGATCAGCAACTTATAGCAGGACTGCGGCGGATATTCTGACACTGAGGGAAACTGACTTGGTGTTCGACATCCCCAGTGACACCAATACAGTGATCAGTGCTAAATAAAAGCACTGACACTGTACTAATGGCACTGGGCAGGAAGGGGTTAACATGAGGGGCAATCAAAGGGTTAACTGTGTGCTGGGTGTGTTTTACTATGGAGCGGTGTCTGTGTGCTTCACTGTAAGAACACGGCTTTGGATGGCTGTGCTGTGCACAGCCATCCAAAGCAGTGTGCCGAGCTGACAGGGAGGAGAACTGTTAGTAAACAAAACCAGTTCAGACTGGTGCGACTTCTGATGCTTGAGTTGCACAGAATATAATAGGGAAATCCGATTATATTCAAACGTGTTTGTTCTAATCAATGCGACTCAGCAAGGTGTTATTTTGGAAAAGGTTCTTGCAATACTTTGCTACAATTTACAGTGTAACGGCCCCATGGAATATGCAAAAACGCAACCAAGTTGCATTAAAGTCGTACCACATAATTGCACTGAAAATCGCATCGCAGTAGTGTGAACAAAGCCTAAAACCCCTTATTGGAATTGGCCCCTGGGTTACATATTAGCTGCAGAGAGGTGCAGCATCTCTGTTAACTGGTGTGACAGCAGCATAAGTATGCAGTCCAGAGACCAGACACAGACCATTCTCAGGATAAGCGATTAGTCATGGCCTAGTCAGGTAAGGACATGGCCTCATTCATTAACCTAGCCTGAACTGGTTGCCGACCAGCCGCAGTGTTTTTACTGCGGCAGGGCAGCACCTCTGCGCAGAGCGCCGTTTTTTAACATCGCTCTGCAAAACAGGTAGGGGGCGCGCCTTACCCCTACCTGCAGCGGGTGTCCATCACCGGGTCCCAGCCGGTCATTACCCACCGGGTCCCAGCGATTACCGATAATCACTGACAGATGGCACGGCTGCAGTGTCTACACTGCAAGTCTGCTCTCTGTCAGTGCAGAGGACGCTGAACCTGAGAGAAGAGTTTATCTCTCCAGATCAGCATGTTCCTGTGAAGCACACATCCCCGCCCCCTAGTAAAACACTCCTCTCACACAGTTAACCCTTTCATTACCTTAAAAATGTTAACCCCTTTCTCCCCAGTGCCATTAGTACAGTGTCAGTGTTTTTTTTTTTCTTGCACTGATCACTGTATTGGTGTCAGTGGGGATGTCAGTGACCCCAAGTCAGTTCCCCCCATGTCAAAATGTCCGCTGCAGTACCTGATCACTGTCATAAATCGCTGATTACCGCCATAAGTCACTGATCGCCGCCATTATTGGTATAATAAAAAAAAAATCCCAGTATCTTTCCCGCCATTTGTAGACGCTATACCTTTCACGTAAACCAATTAATTTACACGTATTGTTTTTTTTTTTTTAGCAAAGACATGTCACAGAATACATTTTGGCAGAAATTTATGACTAAATTTGATTTTTAAATTTTTTTATAGCAAAAAGTCCAAAATATTGTTTTTTTTTTCTCAAAATTGTCAGCCTTTTTCTTTTATAGAGCAAAAAATAAAAAATGCACAGGCGATCAAATACCACCGAAAGAAAGCTCAATTTGTGGGAAAAAAAGGATGTAAATTTAACTTGGGTGCAGTGTTGCATGACTGCGCAATTGTCAGTTAAAGTAACGCAGCGACGTTAACACAAACCGCTTCCTGACCGCCCTATAGCAGAAATACTGCGCATGGGTGCGCAAAATCACATATATATATGTGATTCGTGCTCCCGTGGTTTTCACACCCCTCTCAGATAGCGTCAGATTGCCCGTCAGTACACCAGCCATCACATTTAACCCCTTGATTGCCAGGAGCATGCTTATGCCTCCCTCCCACCATAACCCCACCAACTCTTCCCTCCTTTGACCTCGCAACCGCCCTACCCCCCACCACACCTAACGTCCCGCACACTATAACCTCCCCAACACTCCGCTCCTTCTGCCTTGCTACCACTGAGGAGGTCACTAAGGTCTTCTCAGAAGCCCGCCTCACCACTTGCCCCCTTGACCCTGTCCCCACACAACTCCTCCGGTCACCCTCCTCCTCCATCCTACGCTCCCTCACCCACATCTTCAATCTCTCCCTCTCTACTGGCGCATTCCCCTCCCCCCTAAAGCATGCGCACATCACCCCCATACTCAACAAACCCTCCCTGGACCCCACCGACATGAACAACCTTAGACCCATCTCCCTGCTGCCATTTACTTCCAAGCTCCTTGAGCTCTTAGTCTACAATCGCCTAAGCGCACACCTCAGACAACAACCTCCTCGATCCACTACATTCTGGCTTCCGTCCCCTACACTCCACCGAAACCACCCTACTCAAAATCACTAATGACCTGCTAACCGCCAAAGCTAATGGCCACTACTCAGTCCTCTTACTCCTTGACCTTTCCGCGGCCTTCGACACAGTCGACCACCCCCTCCTCCGTAACAAACTACACTCCCTCTGCATCAGAGACTCCGCTCTCTCCTGGCTCTCCTCCTATCTATCCCAACGCTCCTTCAGCGTTACCTATAACGCTACCACCTCCCCCTCTCTGTTGGGGTCCCCCAAGGCTCGGTCCTCGGGCCCCTTCTCTTCTCTATCTACACCTCCTCCCTCGGCAAACTGATACGCTCCCACGGCTTCAACTATCACCTCTACTCATGCAGGCTCCACCTCCGCAACATCTCCAAAATACGTTTCTTCCTAACCCCAGACACTACTAAACAACTCGTTCAACTCCCTTATTATCTCACGTCTGGACTACTGCAACTCCCTTCTCACCGGCATACCTCATCGCAGACTATCCCCGCTTCAGTCTATCCTGAACTCAGCAGCCAGACTCATCCACCTTACCAACCGCTCTGCTTCTGCCACCCCCCTCTGTCATTCCCTCCACTGGCTCCCGATTGCCCAACGCATTAAATTCAAACTACTAACACAGACATACAAAGCCATTCATAATGCTGCCCCAAACTACCTCACTGACCTGATACCCAAATACCACCCTACCCGTAATCTTCGCTCCTCACAAGACCTCACACTTTCTAGCTCCCTGGTCTCCACCTCCCACGCCTGACTGCAGGACTTCTCCAGGACTTCCCCCATCCTCTGGAACTCACTACCCCAGTCCATCAGACTGTCACCTACCCTCCTCACCTTTAGGCGCACCCTGAAAACCCATCTCTTCAGGGAAGCCTACCCCGCCCTCACCTAACAGCCGATCTCCTCCTACCACTCCATCCCCCATAGCCACTTCCTCCTGTACCACTATGCCCTCCCTCCTAGATTGTAAGCCCGAAAGAGCAGGGACCTCAAACCCCTCGTGTATTGTTTTGTTACTGTATTGTCTCATGTTCTGTCCCCCACAATAATGTACAGAGCTGAGCAAACCTTTTAGCGCTAAATACTGTATAATAATAATAATATGCACAATAAACTGCCATTGCTAGTATAGTGTCTGAATGGGTCAATATCTTTGATCAGATCAGCACTATACCAGCGTTCACATTAGTATAGCATCCCCAAAAACGCAGCATTAGCGGGATCAGCCCCGGCACCTGCGTTTAGCCCCTACGCTTACCCCCCCAGCAAGTGCAGTGTCAGTAGGTCACTGTCACTTGATACATTGCACACAAAACCGCAGTGTTCGCAGAATCAGGCCTGATCTGTAAATTTTGATGACTCTCATATGCAGCAGAGTGCCAGTACTAGTGCCGTTCTACCTTTTGGTGAACTGGCAAGTACCAGCGGTCTAGTACATCTTGGTCTTTCACATACCTCCTTGATTTTTGGAGCTGTTTTTCACGGAATATCTGTATGCGTTGATTGTGGATCAAAGCAATTTATATGCACAACAATTTATCGCCGCCAACCCAAATTCAAACCTTGCCAGACCATTCGCATGGAAACTCATTACGGTTTTCAAATTTACATTTTTTGGGGCCTAACCCTCAACATGGGCATTACTAAAAGAAATGAATTGCGGTTGTATTGGGGCACACCCGATTCATCATATGCCTGTGATCTCTGCTGCCATGGCCAGGCATAGATATGAGAGTATAATGTGTTTTATGCATTTCAACGACAATACACTCTGTCATCCTCGGGGTGGCCCTGAATTTGACCAGCTCCACAAAATTCAGCCCCTCGCAAATCACCTTAACCAAAAATTTGCAGATGTCTATACTCTCCAGCAAAACATCTACATTGATGAGTCCCTCATTCATTTTTCTGGCCGCCTTGCATTCAATTTCTCCCCTGCAAGCATGCCAGATATGGGGTCAAGATGTAGAAGACCTGTGAGAGGACAACAGGCTATACTTACAGTGGGGCAAAAAAGTATTTAGTCAGCCACCAATTGTGCAAGTTCTCCCACTTAAAAAGATGAGAGAGGCCTGTAATTGGCATCATAGGTAGACCTCAACTATGAGAGACAAAATGAGAAAAAAAATCCAGACAATCACATTGGCTGATTTGGAAAGAATTTATTTGCAAATTATGCTGGAAAATAAGTATTTGGTCACCTACAAACAAGCAAGATTTCTGGCTCTCACAGACCTGTACCTTCTTCTTTAAGAGGTTCCTCTGTCCTGCACTCATTACCTGTATCAGTGGCACCTGTTTGAACTTGTTATCAATATAAAAGACACCTGTTCACAGCTTCAAACAGTCACACTCCAAACTCCACTATGGTGAAGACCAAAGAGCTGTCGAAGGACACCAGAAACAAAATTGTAGACCTGCACCAGGCTGGGAAGACTGAATCTGCAATAGGCAAGCAGCTTGGTGTGAACAAATCAACTGTGGGAGCAATAATTAGAAAATGGAAGACATACAAGACCACTGATAATCTCTCTCGATCTGGGGCTCCACGCAAGATCTCACCCTGTGTGGTCAAATGATCACAAGAACGGTGAGCAAAAATCCCAGGACCACACGGGGGGACCTAGTGAATGACCTGCAGAGAGCTGGGACCAACGTAACAAGGCTACCATCAGTAACACACTACGCTGCCAGGGACTCAGATCCTGCAGTGCCAGACGTGTCCCCCTGCTTAAGACAGTACATGTCCGGGCCCGTCTGAAGTTTGCTAGAGAGCATTTGGATGATCCAGAAGAGGATTGGGAGAATGTCATATGGTCACATGAAACCAAAATAGAACTGTTTGATAGAAAAACAACTCGTCGTGTTTGGAGGAGAAAGAATGCTGAGTTGCATCCAAAGAACACCATACCTACTGTGAAGCATGGGGGTGGCAACATCATGCTTTGGGGTTGTTTCTCCACAAAGGGACCAGGACGACTGATCCATGTACAGGACAGAATGAATGGGGCCATGTATCGTGAGATTTTGAGCGCAAACCTCCTTCCATCAGCAAGGGCATTGAAGATGAAACGTGGCTGGGTCTTCCAACATGACAATGATCCCAAACATACCGCCCGGGCAACGAAGGAGTGGCTTCGTAAGAAGCATTTCAAGGTCCTGGAGTGGCCTAGCCAGTCTCCAGATCTCAACCCCATAGAAAACCTTTGGAGGGAGTTGAAAGTCCGTGTTGCCCAGCGACAGCCCCAAAACATCACTGCTCTAGAGGAGATCTGCATGGAGGAATGGGCCAACATACCAGCAACAGTGTGCACCAACCTTGTGAAGACTTACAGGAAATGTTTGACCTCTGTCATTGCCAACAAAGGATATATAACAAAGTATTGAGATGAACAACCCGGCCACTTCCCAATTCCTCCACCTAACCTCCTCCTTCGCGCTAACACAGCACACGCAATCCCCCACTCACATCGGAGGGAACACCCTGGACCTCGTCTTCTCCCACCTCTGTACCCTCAACCAGTTCTCTAACACCCCCTTCCCTATCTCTGACCACCACCTCATCACATTCTCCATCTCCCCTTCCCCCAACTCCCCCCCCAAAAACGCCAAACCATCACCAGCCGCAATCTCCGCAACCTGAACCCGGCCCCCCTCCACTCAGCCGCCGACTGCCTACACGACAGCATCCTCCCACTGTCATGTCCTGACATAGCCACCACCTTGTACAACGACTCACTGTCAGCTGCCCTAGACTCTCTGGCACCCCTAACCACACGCATCATCAAACCCAGACCGCTCCAACCATGGCAGAATGACAGCACTAAACGCCTCAAACGTCGCAGTCGCGCACTGGAGAGACTGTGGCGCAAAATCAGGTCCCCTCACGCATTCTCCCTCTACAAATCTGCTTTCCTCACTTACACCTCCTCCCTCCACACCGCCAAGCAGGCCTACTTTGTTAACCTAATCAACACCCTCTCCTCCTGCCCTCGCCGACTCTTCTCCACCTTCAACTCCCTGCTCTCTCCCCCCCCTCCTCCACTCAGTACCTCACTCACCGCCCACGAGATTGCCACCCATTTCCGTAACAAGATTGACGATATCCGTAAGGACATTGTCAACTCGCAATCTACCTCCCCACCCCCGTCACCCCTTCTTCTCCCCCCTCCTCTGCCCTCACAACCGCACTGCCCTCCACCTCTCCCAAGGCCCCACCCACCGTAACCCCCCCTGCACTGCACTCCCTCAGCCCTGTCACTACTGAGGAAGTCGTCAAGGTCCTCTCAGAAGCCCGCCTCACTACCTGCCCCCTGGACCCTATCCCCTCTCAACTCCTCCGGTCACCCCCCTCTTCCCTCATCCGGTCACTCACCCACATCTTCAATCTCTCCTTCTCTACTGGCGCATTCCCCTCCCCCCTAAAGCACGCACATATCACCCCCATCCTCAAAAAGCCCTCCCTGGATCCCGCTGACCCCAACAACCTCAGACCCATCTCCCTGCTGCCACTCACCTCCAAGCTCCTTGAGCGCATAGTCTACGATCGCCTAAGCGCCCACCTTATTGACAATAACCTCCTTGACCCATTACAGTCCGGCTTCCGTCCCCTACACTCCACCAAAACTGCCCTCCTCAAAATCACTAATGACCTACTAAACGCCAAAGCCAAGGGTGACTACTCTGTCCTCCTTCTCCTGGACCTCTCTGCGGCCTTCGACACAGTCGACCACCCCCTCCTCCTTAATAAACTACTCTCCCTTGGCATCAGAGATACCGCTCTCTCCTGGTTCTTATCCTACCTATCCCGACGCTCCTTCAGCGTCACCTACAATGGCGCCACCTCCCCCCCCTCCCTCCCCCTCTCTGTTGGGGTCCCTCAAGGCTCTGTCCTTGGACCCCTTCTCTTCTCCATCTACACCTCCTCCCTGGGCACACTCATACACGCCCATGGCTTCAATCATCACCTCTATGCTGACGACACCCAAATTTACCTATCCACCCCTCTCCTCACCCCCACTATCTCCGCCCGCATCACTCACCTCCTAAACGACATCTCAGATTGGATGTCGCTCCATTTCCTCAAGCATAACCTCTCCAAAACCGAACTCCTCGTCTTTCCCCCTGCCCACCCCCCCCCCATCCTATCCATCACCACCACCAACACCACTATCATTCCCGCCCCGCAAGCCAAAGTCCTTGGCGTCATTCTTGACTCGAACCTCTCCTTCCTGCCTCATGTCAAATCACTTACCAACACCTGCAGGCTCCATCTCCGCAATATTGCAAAGATACGTGCCTTCCTCACCCCAGACACCACCAAACTTCTTGTACACTCCCTCATCATCTCACGCCTTGACTACTGCAACTCTCTTCTCACTGGCCTACCCAAGTGCAGGCTCTCCCCGCTCCAGACCATCCTGAACTCAGCAGCCAGACTCATCCACCTCAGCACCCGCTCCACCTCTGCCTCTCCCTCCACTGGCTCCCGATTGCCCAACGCATAAAATTTAAACTTCTAATCCTGACCTACAAAGCCGTTCATAACACTGCCCCTGACTACCTCACCAACCTGATCCCCAAGTACCACCCTACCCGTACCCTTCGCTCCTCACAGGACCTCCTTCTATCCTGCTCCCTGGTCTCCTCCTCCCATGCAAGACTGCAGGACTTCTCCAGGTCCTCCCCTATCCTCTGGAACTCACTGCCCCAATCCATCCGACTGTCGCCTTCCCTTCCCACATTCAGGTGCTCCCTCAAAACCCATCTCTTCAGGGAAGCCTACACCACCCTCACCTAATGACCATTCTTCCTCATTCCTCCCACCACTTCATCCCCCTCAGCCACTTCATTCCCCTCAGCCACTTCCTATTGTTCCACTACCCCCTTCCTCCTAGATTGTAAGCTTGAAAGAGTAGGGCCCTCTTACCCCTCGTACGCTGTCTGTTTTTGTTGTACTGTGCCACGTATTGTCCCCCCTATTGTACAGCGCTGAGCAAACCCTTTGGCGCTATATAAACTCGATGTAATAATAATAACTTTTGATATTGACCAAATACTTATTTTCCACCATAATTTGCAAATAAATTCTTTCCAAATCAGCCAATGTGATTCTAGATTTTTTTTTCTCATTTTGTATCTCATAGTTGAGGTCTACCTATGATGCCCATTACAGGCCTCTCTCATCTTTTTAAGTGGGAGAACTTGCACAATTGGTGGCTGACTAAATACTTTTTTGCCCCACTGTATAAGTTTTGGATTTATGAGGGAAAAGATAGTCACGTTGAGCCTCCTGGATGCCCAGACTACATGGGGAGCAGTGGCAAGATAGTTTGGGACTTGGTGTCATCCTTTTTCCATATAGGGTACCACTTATATGTGGACAATTTTTATTCAAGCGTGCCACTATTTAGACATTTGTTCAATCTTGGAACTGGCGCTTGTGGCAAAGTGTTACCTAATGTGTGCCCACCATTAGAAGTGGGTGGATGCAGGGAGGAATATTCTAATGGTGGGCATACAACACACTTTTTCTGGCAGAGATTTCTTCTCATTTTTTCATTCAGTCTGCAGGCTGCATACAGAAAAAAAAAAAAGAACATAGTATATACACCCAACAAAGACCAGCAACGTACTGGTACATCACTGGACTTTGAATGGTTATAGCAGGATGATGCCTACAGCTGCAGGCATCATCCTGGTATCGTTTTTTTTCAGCCGGCGTTCGGCATTCATGTAAAAGCTATCCTAGTGGCTAATTAACTGCAGGATTGCTTTTACAAGCAGCGTGAGATGATGCCCCCCCTCCCCCGCTGCCTTCCACGGCCTTCTCGGGCAGTCTCGTGCCATTGGGGGAACCTGAGAATGCAGCCGCTGTTTCTGCCAGCTGACCATAGAGCAGATTGGAGACCAGAGTGGTGCCAATCATCTCTATAGTCTAAGAATTCGGAAGCTACAAGCATTTCATCACTTCAGTTTCGCAGGATATAAACAGCACCATTTGTAAATTGGGAAAGCATCTGATCACACTGATTTTGCTTTGATTAGATAATGTAAGGGCAGAGGAGATATCCAGAGTCTGATAGACCCCAGATTTCTCAAAAAAGAATATATGACAATGCCCATTGAAGTTATAGGGGATATTTGCATTCCCTGTTATAGCATTAAAAGTGATCAAAAAAAAAAAAATTAAAAGGTACAATGTAAAAATAATTTAAAAAAATCAAAATGAAAGAAAAAAAAAAGAAAAAAT